>NC_065599.1:7088675-7424761 GCF_024542745.1 Macaca thibetana thibetana | reverse complement strand
CCCCTCCCCTCCCAAATGTACAGGAACTCAGTATGAAGTACCTGGTGCTTTAGTTTTTCCTTTCCTCCCCCTCCCTCTCCCTTCCCCTCTCCTCTTCTCTCCTCTTCCCCCTCCCTTCCCCTTTCCTTTCTTTTGGTGGACATTAACTTTATTTCCAACTTCTGCTACCAGAGACAAACAAAAATGTGTGAAATATAATTGTATGAGCCTGTTTGTACATTTGGTTGAGTGCATCTGTAGCTTATTTTATAGGTTATACTATGGAAATGACATTATTGTTTCAAAGGGCATATGCATTTTGAATGTTGAATAAGAACAATGAAGGGCCATATTTTCAAGAGTATTTTAAATGTGTTAATTTTGCCAGTGTGATGAGTGACAACAGGTAACCCATTATTTGAGTTGGTTTTCCACTTTTTAGTTCACTGAGATATTGGTCAGACTCAGCTCATAGCTTAAGACGTATCCTCTGGGCTTGGTGCAGTGGCTTGTGTCTGTAATCCCAGTGCACTGGGAGACTGAGATGGGAGGATTGCTTGAGGCCAGTAGGTCAAGACCAGCTTCTACAACATAACAAGACCTTGTCTCTACAAAAAATTGAAAGAAAGCTGGGTGTGGTGGCATGCACCTGTATTCTCAGCTATTCAGGAGGCTGAGGCAGGAGGATAGCTTGAGCTCTGGATTTCAAAGTTGCAGTGAACTATGATAGCAACACTGCACTCCAGCCTGGGCAACAGATTGAGACCTTGTCTCTAAAACATAATATCAAATAAAAATAAAAGACTGTATCCCTTGGCAAGGGTCTGGACTATAGATGTTTACAGTTGAGTAAATCATGACTTTAGAAACCAAGTTGGTACTCTGATATATTGATGTCCTCCATTGGAATTTAAAGATTCAATGTCAGCTTTCAAACCGCATTAGCTGCCAGAGATTTCTGTTCAGGTCTTGAGTCTCCAACTTCAAAGTTCTTTGTGATGTGCTTTTTGAGTTTATTTTCAGGTCTGTCACTTGGTCACTTGGTGCATCACGTGTAGCACTCTGAGCTCCAAGAATAGTGGACTTAGTTTTCTAATCACGTCTCCAGCTGTCAGCATGGGTGGTTCCTTCCTTTCCATCCCTCCCATCTTTCCTTCCTCTCTAACTCCTTTCCTCCCTTCCTCCCTTCCTCCCTTTCTCTCTCTCTCTCTTTCCAAGATGTTAACGGAGGGAACGGGATGTGGGGTAAACAAGAGCTCTTTTTCATAGCCTTTTCCATATTTTGTGAACATAAAAGTATTCAAGGATTAAAAGTTTAAGCCTGCACCTCACTACTTATGTGACTTTGGGCAAATCACATAATCTCTTTGTGCACTGGTTTTCTCATCTGCAAAATGGGATGAGTATTAACATCATAAAGGGCTTACAACAGTTTCTGGAAAATTGTCCAATAAGATAAAGTAAATAAGCATAAACATGTTGCTGTTGTATGATGTGATTGCCTCCTGTGTTAGGATTGTGCAATTCTAATGTCTGTGTGTGTGTGTGTGTGTGTGTGTGTGTGTGTGTGTGTGTGTGAGAGAGAGAGAGAGAGAGAGAGAGAGAGAGAGAGAGAGAGAATGATGTTTTGCTATGTTGCCCGGGCTGTTCTCAAACTCTTGGACTCAAGTGATTTTCCTGCCTCGGCCTCCCAAAGTGATGGGAATACAAACAAGAGCCACTGCAGCTGGCCTAAATGTGTTTTTTTGTTTGTTTGTTTGTATTTGTTTTTGTTTTTGTTTTTGTTTGGAGATGGAGTCTTGCTCTGTCACCAGGTTGGAGTGCAGTGGCCCATTGTTGGCTCACTGCAACCTCCACCTCCTGGGTTCAACCCATTCTCTTGCCTCAGCCTTCTGAGTAGCTGGGACTACAGGCATGTGCCACCATGCACAGCTAATTTTTTTATTTTTACTAGAGACGGGGTTTCACCATGTTGACCAGGATAGCCTCAATCTTTTGACCTTGTGATTTGTCTGCCTCGGCCTCCTAAAGTACTCAGATTACATGTGTGAGCCATCACGCCCAGCTATATGTGGTTTTTAATAGCAACTGTGCTGAATGCTAACACACAACCTCACTAATAACAAGAGTATTAATATCAAATGAATGGATAAATAGATGAATGGATGATCATCAATATCTTTAGGAATGGTGACTTTAGAATGCTAAATGTTTCATTACCAACAAAAACTCCCCCTCTACCTTATGAGGGAAAATTAATTTTGCTCCTGTATTTCTACATTTCATTTCTGAGCACCATCAAGATAATTTGGAACATTTTTATAACAAAGATTATCAGTAACCCACATGGCTCTAGGAAAAATCTCTATAATGCCATATTATAGATGCCTGACTTTTAAGCAATAAATTTTCTGTCTAAAATGTATTCCCTGGCAAGCAAATGAATTACCCTGTGGTCTAGAGGTTATCAAAAATGACCCAATTAAATTTTTCAGGACATCTGCCCAAACAATGACTTTTATTCACAGGTGGTAACTAATAACATCATTTTTGTTTTAACCCCTGATGCAAAAGCAACTGTCTCCTATTTTATGACAATGAGATCATGTCATGCATGCATGGGCAACTGTTTTTAGGAAAATCTCCAAACAATTTCACATCATTAAAATGAAAATCACAAAAGGAGTTCTAGAACATTCTATCCCCATTTTTTGCAACTGAAAATTATTACCTGGTTTGCTGATAAAGCTTTTCCATTTACCCCAACTCACTCAGCGGTATGTGAAAGGAAAAATAAATCTTAGGACCCCAAACTCACTAAGTGGAAGGGAGAAGTCAAGTTGAGACCTGGGTCATGACCACCTGCCTCCCATTTTGTTCCTAAATAAGAAGGCTACAAAGATAAAAATCTACATACCTACCACAAATTTTGCCCAAAAGGAAATTCTCTGTGGGCTGCAAGACGTTTTCCCTAAAGCAATTCTGTTGCTGTACACCATGGCAATGTAAATTGATAGCTTATCTTCATAGGTGCACAGAGATAAGACAAAACTCAAAGTCATCCCTTTGCCCACCAAGACAAATCTCATTGCTTCCTCTGCCCTATTGTCTATGATATCTTATATAAAAATGCAGATTAACTGAGCCAGACAAAGTCTTGAAATACTATTTCCCCTATTCCCCTCTCACATGAGAATTATATACTTCCCAATAAAGTGCCCTTTACTCTTTAAATATTGAAGCCCTCAAAATCACCTTCAGAGAAAGAACTGTGTCCTAGGCACATGTCCTTAACTTTGGCAAATGATATGGTTTGGCTGTGTCCCCACCCATATCTCAACTCAAATTGTAGCTCTCATAATTCCCATGTGTTGTGAGAGGGACCTGGTGGGAGATAATTGAATCATATGGTGGTTTTCCCCATACTGACCTCATGGTAGTGAATAAGTCTCATGAGATCTGATGGTTTTATAAGGGAAAACCCCTTTTGCTTGGTTCTCATTTTCCCTCATCTAGTAAGACGTGCCTTTACTTTCTGCCATGACCATGAGTCCTCCCCAGCCATGTGGAACTGTGAGTTCATTAAACATCTTTTTCTTTATAAATTACACAGTTTCAGGTATGTCTTTATCAGAAGGGTGAAAATGGACTAATACAGCAAATAAACCTCCTAAAGTGATTGAGACTTTGCTTAGTCATTTTCTTTGATTTACAGGCATTCAGTCTCAGGTTTCACAGTGGCATCAATAGCTTGAATCTGTTTGTTCAGTTGAAGACCACCTGTGTCATCCTGTGCCACCTGTACTATTGTGCCACCTCTCTGAGGTCACCTAGCTCTGGGAAGCAGGTAGCCCCCCATCATTCTATAGCTACTGTGCATGCTGGCATGACAGCCACACCCACTGGCCACAGGATATAAAAATAGGTTGGCCACCTGACTAAGACAGTTGGTTTTAAAATTATTTCTTCTCCACCTGTGATCATATTCCTCCTCAAATGCGACTGGTGGACTCATTAAGCCACCTGGATCCAACCAGACAAGGGTGTACACCCAATGGTGAAAGTGCTGAGAAATAAATTCTCCAAAATTCTTCGAAGCATGAGTTTGCCTTCTTTGAGATACAATACAACACAACACAATATGATACAATACAACACAACAATACAGGCCTTCACTTTCTCAAAACCTTGAGAATTCCCCATCCATCCTGTAGGGATGATATTTGGAGTATCAGTTCCATTCTCTCAGCCCTCCCCTGGTGGCATCCTTGGGGAGGAAACATACCTGTGCCCATTCTACCACCATCCATGGCCATGCCATTGGGACCAACCATGCTGGACCCAAGCAGAAGTGTCTACAGACCATGGGCATGCAATGAAATTAAGTGAAAGGATGGTCAGTAGTTGCCTTTTCTTCCATAGCCAGTTTATTTATTTAAAAAGAACTCCTTATTTCTCTTACAAGTATAAACACTCTTAAGCTCCATACTGCTGGACCATAGGTTTGGATTGATTATAATAGACTTGTGAAAAGGCCCTCTAACAGCTTCAACCCATGTTGATAAGGTGTGTTTCTCTGCAGCTCACAGTGGATGATGGGTGGGAACACTCATTCATGGAAATACTTCTCCAAGATTCAAGTGAGTGACATGAAAAAACCATCTGGTTAAATAATCCTGCATACCAGAGCAGTTATTCCCTTAATTGAGAACACTGCTTAATGCAAAAATTGCTAAAATATTAAAACTGGATTTCAAATGGAGCTCATTTAAGATGAGTCCTGAAATCACAAATGTCACTTCAACTTGCAATAAACACATTCTGGCATAAGTTTCCTACATTTGTTGTTCCCTTTACCCTCCCTTTCCTCCTTTTTTTTTTTTTTTTCAAATGAGTGGTCTCTAATTCATGTTTTTGTGTTTTTCTTTTCAAATATCATGAAACTGTCATGAGGAATAGGAAAGAAAAATGAAAACTATACAGCATGCTTTTGCAAACAGCAGCAATTTGTAAGTCTTATGAAGTATAAGTTTGCTTATTTTGGCAAATGCATAATGAGATGTTTTTATTATTCCTTGACTTTTCAAGGTTTGAATTCATTCACTTTATTCTTTGAGATACTGTAACTCAGGCAATGACTTTTTGGAAGAAATTCTGAAATGGTGTTTTTTTTTTTTTTTTTCCACCTTCGCCATTAGGTGTAATTTTGACATTATTGCACATTAAATTACATTATATGCAAGGTTGCTTTTATTTGGAATTGCTATCTTTTAGGCAGCGTAGTTTAACGCAAATAAAATATAAGGGAAAAAGATTAAATTGCAAGATAAAATAAGGCTAATGTTAGACTGAAACAGCAACAGATTTTCTTTTTCCAATTTTGAACTAAATATTCCATCAACATATTTTGCTGAACCCAGTCAACTGAGCTTCTTAAATTACAAATCTTTTTGAGTAATATGGGGAGCCATCATTAATCCAACATTCATGTTTAACAAATGCTAGCATTTTTGCCATATTTACTGAAGCTCCAATTTTCCCCACAAATAAAATATAACATACACAATTGAAGCCATACTTACATCTTACTCTTTCATCCTCCTTAGAAATATCTGCTGTTCTCAAGTAATGGAGAATCTGTCTTTCCAAATCAATCAGGTTTTTGTTTTTTAATTTTATGTGGGGGTCTTGCTATGTTGCCCAAGTTGGACTTCAACTTTTGGGTTCAAGTGATTCTTTTTCCTCTTGACTTTGCTGGTATAGGAACGAATCCATTTAGGGTTTGATTCCTTTTAAACATATCTTCATCGATGGCTTATTTTTTAGCGTAGTTTCCAATGTGTTCTCCTATACAGAAACTTTTGACTTTCACGCAATTTGGTACTCTAATATTTTTCTTTAAAATTTATGTATTTAGTATCTTCAGGAAACTTTCCCCAGTCCGAGATTATAAAAATGTTTTAATATAGTTTCTTCTAGTTGTTTGGACATTTTCCTTCTAAACTTAGATTTTTATTTTTTTCTTAAGTAATCCCAAAACATCACCCTCATACAATGGGCCCCAGTAAAATAATGGGTCCTAAAAAGCACATTCCTTTCCTGTCAGGTACACTAAGCTATGGAAGCTAAAGCTGACTCTGGGAATATGCCTGCAGCTGCAGGAAGATGTATGAAGACAGACACAAAACTCTCCCTCCCAGAGAAGCAAGACAAAGAGACATAGAAACATTCCAAGCCTGTGCTAAGTTCTCCCACCTTGAACCTTTAAAAACTCAGTCTGTAAGCAAGAATGCCTCTCACCTAACTCCACCAGAAGCCTCTCTCAGCCTGTCTCAGGTTTATTCTCCAAAATAAACCTATCTTTGACTATTCAGCCACTTTTCATATTTCTTTCCTCTTCCTTTAATTCTAATTTATTTTTTATTTTTTTATTTTTTATTTTTTATTTTTTTGGTGAGACAGTCTCAGTCTGTCACCAAGGCTGGAATGCAGTGGTGTAATCTTGGCTCACTGCAACCATTGCCTCCTGGGTTCAAGCAATTCTCCTGCCTTAAACTCCTGAGAAGCTGGGATTACAGGTGCATGGCACCATGTCTGGCTAAGTTTTGTATTTTTAGTAGAGATGGGGTTTCACCATGTTGGCCAGGCTGGTCTCAAACTGCTGACCTCAAGTGATCCATCTGCCTCAGCCTCTCAAAATGCTAGGATTACAGGCAGGCACAAGCCACTGGGCCTGATGTAAATTTAGATTTTTAATCCACGATATATCCACACAAATTTCAAGTAAACGACATGGTATTGGTAACTATGGTCACCATGCTGTAGATTACATCCCCAGATCTTATTTATAACTGAAAGTTTGTACCCTTTGAACATCTCTCCAGTGTCCCCCACTCCCCAGTCCCACATAATCACCTTTCTACTGTCTATTTCTGTGAATTCAACTTCTTTAGATTTCACATCTAAGTGAGATCTAAGTGAGATCATATGGTATTAGCCTTTCTTTTTCTGGCTTACTTTGCTTAACATAATTTTGACCAGGTTCACTCATGTTGTCCCAATTGGCAGGAATTCCTTTGTATTTGTTGCCAAATACTATTCCATTATGTGACTGTGTATTTGTATTTCTTTTTAGATGGGGGTCTTGGTATGTACATTGTATGCTCCATATAGACACATACTCACATAATGGAATAGTATTTGGCCATAAATGTGTGTGTGTGTGTGTATATATGTGAGACAGTCTCACATATATGTGTGTATATATAAATATATGCACATATTGTGTAAATATATTTCAATAATATGTGTGTGTATATATATTATTAAAAATTCATCTTAAATGATATTGAGAAAATTTTTGACCTTGGACTGGGCATGCACCTGATATACTGGCCCAGTCATGCGCCAGTGCTTTGCTAAGTATATTTATTTCTCCCATCAAATCTGGACTTTTGGAAAGGTGGACTTAGAGATCAATGGAACAGATGAGTGAGATGTTCTAGGTTCTTTTGTAACCTCTTCCGGGGCAGAAATGATTGACAGGGATATCTACAAATCTTAACACTTTCGCCTCATTTGAAGCAGATTGGATTGATTTTCAATTACTGCATAACAAATTATGGCAAATTAGCCACTTAAACTACACATATTTGCTATCTCACAGCTTCTGTAGTTTAGGAATCCCTGGGCATAGTTTAGGAATCCCTGGGCATAGCTTAGCTGTTGCTCTGGACTGAACTGTGTTTCCCCACAATTCATATGTTGAATCCCTAGCCCACAATATGACTGTATTTGGAGATGGGGCCTTGGACCTTAAAGAGGTCATTAAGTTCAAATGAGTTTGTAAGGTGGGACCCAGCCCAATCTGGCGTCCACTTAAGAGGAGGAGTTTGGGACACAGACTTGCACAGAGGAACGACCATGTGAAGACACAGGGAGAAGATGGCATCTACAAGCCAAAAAGCGAGGGCTCAGGAGGAACTAGCCCTGCTCACACCGTGGTCTTGGACTTCCAGACTCCAGACCATGAGAGAATAAATTTCTGTTGTTTAAGTCACCTAGTCTGTGGTAGTTTGTTATTGCAGCCTCAGCAAACAAGAGAGCTGTTTTCCCTGCTTCAAGGTCTCACAGGCTCTAATCCAGGTGTCAGCCAGTGTCAAGGTCTCCACATAGACCTCTTTGGGGGAAGATCTCCTCTCATGCTTCTGCAAGTTGTTGGAAGAATTCATCTTCTTACAGCTGTGGCACTGAAACTTCTGTTTTGGCTGCCAGCTAGATGTTGCTCTCCACTCCAAGAAACCACCAAAGGTTGGTTCTTTGCCCTGTAGCTATCTTCATAGGCTCCCTCACAGCATGAGAGTTTGTCTCTTCTAGTCCAGAAATAGGGAGAAAGTCTTTTTTTTTTTTTTAAGCACTTTTTTATTTTTAAAAATTTTATAGACTTAAAGGGTACAGTACAGTTTTTTTAAAAAAATTAGTTTTGTGTTTGTTTATTTTTGTGATGGAATTTCTCTCTTGTTGCCCAGGCTGAAGTGCAGTGGCATTATCTCAGTTCAATGTAATCTCTGCTTCCTGGGTTCAAGCGATTCTCCTACCTTCTGAGTAGCTGTGATTACAGGTGCCCACCAGTACGCCCGTGTAATTTTTTGTATTTTTAGTAGAGATGAAGTTTCACCATGTTGGCCAGGCTGGTCTTGAACTTCTGACCTCAGGTGATCCATCCGCCTTGGCCTCCCAATGTGTTTGGATTACCTGGTCCACTAGTGCAGATTTTTTACATGGATAAATCACATGGAGAAGGTTGGGCTTTTAGTGTAGCCATCATCTGAATAGCGTACATTGTACCCATTAAGCAATTTCTCATTCCTCACTTTTCTCCCACCCTTCCACCTTTCCTAGTCTCCAGTGTCTACTATTCCTCTTTCTATGTCTAAGTGTACACATTTGGCTGCCACGTGTAAGTGATACTGTGCAATATTTGACTTTCTGATTCTGAATGGTTTTGTGTCCGGAATTGGTGGGTTCTTGGTTTAGCTGACTTCAAGAATGAAGCTGCGGACCCTGGCAGTGAGTGTTACAGTTCTTAAAGATGGCGTGTCCAGAGTTTGTTCCTTCAGATGTTCAGATGTATCTGCAGTTTTTTCCTTCTGGTGGGTTCGTGGTCTTGCTGACTCCAGGAGTGAAACTGCAAACCTTCGCGGTAAGTGTTACAGCTCATAAAGGCTGCGGTGTTGACCCAAAGAGCGAGCAGCAGCAAGATTCATTGTAAAGAGCGAAAGAACAAAGCTACCACATTGTGGAACCGGGCAGGAGAAGGTTGCCACTGCTGGCTCTGGCAGCTTGCTTTTATTCTCTTATCTGATCGCACCCACATCTTGCTGATTGGTCCATTTTACAGAGAGCAGATTGCTCTATTTTACAGAGAGCTGATTGGTCCATTTTGACAGCATGCAAACTGGTGCGTTTACAATCCCAGAGCTAGACACAGAGTGCTGATTGGTGTGTTTACAATCCTTTAGCTGGACACAGAGTGCAAGACAGAGAAGTTCTCCAAGTCCCCACTAGGTTAGCTAGATAGAGTACTGATTGGTGTATTTACAAACCTTGAGCTAGACACAGGATGCTGATTGGTATCTTTACAATCCCTTAGCTAGACATAAAGTTTCTCCAAGTCCCTGTTAGACTCACTAGCCCAGCTGGCTTCACCTAGTGGATCCTGCACTTAGGCTACAGGCAGAGCTGCCCGCCAGTCCTGCGCCCTGTGCCTGCACTCCTCAGGCCTTGGGTGGTCATGGGACAGGGCACCACGGAGCAGGGGGCAGCGCCCCTCACGGAGGCTCGAGCCACGTGGGAACCCACTGCAGCCGGGCTCAGACATGGGGACTGCAGGTCCGGAGCCCTGTCCCGCAGGGAGGCGGCTGAGGCCCGGTGAGAATTCCAGCACCGCCGGGCAGGCTGGAAGTGCTGGGGGACCCAGGGCACCCTCTGCAGTTGCTGGCCCAGGTGCTAAGCCCCTCATTGCCCTGGGCCGGCATCGCCGCCGGCCAGCGGCTGGCCAGGTTCTAGGTGGGCGGGTGGACAAGCCCCCACCCACCGGGAACTCTCCCTGGCTTGTCAGCGCCTGAGCAGCCCCTGCTCCCTCCCCTGTCTCCCACACCACAACTCCCCTCAAGCAGAGGGAGCTGACTCTGGCCTGGCCAGCCCAGAGAGGGGCTCCCACAGTGCAGCAGTGGGCTGAAGGGCTCCTCATAAAATCAACAGAGTAAACACACAGCCTACAAAGCAGGTGAAAATATTTACAAAACCATATATCTGACACAGTGCTAATATCCAGAATCTAAGAGAAACTCAAATATCTCAATTAACAAAAAATTAAAAAGTGGGCATGAGAAACGTTTCTCAAAAGAAGATATAGAAATGGTAAACAAACTTGTAAAAACATGCTTCACATCACTCATCATATCAGAGAAATGCAAATTAAAACCACCATGAGATACAATTTCATATAAGTCTGAATGGCTACTACTAAAAAGTCAGAAAGCAATAGATGTTGGTGAGCATGTGGACAAAAGGAAACAATTTTATGCTGTTGGTGGGAATGTAAATTAATTAGAAAGACATTAGGTAAGAACACATCTGCCTTTTACTGCTACTCATCTGATCAAGTCAGGCCCACAGAAGAGATTCTCCCTTTTAAAGAACTCAATGTCAACTAATTTGTAACCTTACTGACATCTGCAAAAGTCCTTTGCCTTTCCCATGTTCTGTTGGCTAGAAGCAAGTCACAGGTCTCATCCCTGCTGAAGGGGAGGGGATTATGTAGGCTGTGAGTACAAGGGAGCAGAGACCACAGGTGTTCACCACAAAATGCTTCCAGAAGGAGTGTGGTCGGAAGTTCAGGAAGGAGCACAGAAGGGAAAGTAATAACCAATAGGTGTAAAGACAGGCATCGGACACTGACAGCACAGAGGAGCCTCATTCTGTAAATTCACTCAGTGCACTTCCAATGCAGAGAAGAAATGTTTGATGCTGCATAGCTGTCAGCCAGTGGTGAAGGGAAGGGAGATGCAAACTCTGAAATACTTACCACTCACCATACATAAAGGTGCAATCGTTCCACCACCCCAAGAGAATCTGACAAAGTGCCCCAGGTGCTGGTTGGAAACAGATTAAAGTCAAGATGGGAGTCCTAAAAATGGTTAAAAATTATCCAATAGCACAGTACTAACATTCTCTCCTACCGAAGGTGAGAATGAATCAGTCACTCCTCTTCTGGAAGTAACATATACTTCCTCTGATTGTAAGATTTAATATATTCTGGCCAGGTATGGTGGTTCATGCCTATGGTCCCAGCACTTTGGGAGGTCAAGGTAGGAGAATCACTGGAGGCCAGGAGTTCAAGACTAGCCTGGGCAACATGAAAAGAACCTGTCTCTACCAAAAATTTTAAAATTAGCTGAGTGTGGTGGCTTATGCCTGTGGTCCTAGCTACTTGGGAGGCTGAGGTGGGAGGATCACTTGAGATCAGAGTTCAAGACCAGCCTGGACAACATAGCAAGACTTTAGCTTTATAAAAAATTAATTAGGCATGTTGGTATTGTCCTCTAGTTTCAGTTATTTAGAAGGCTGGGATTGAGGGTCACTGAAACCAAGGACTTTGAAGTTGCAGTGATCTGTGATTGCACCACTGCACTCCAGCCTGGGCAACAGAGCAAGATCCTGCCTCAAAAAAAAAAAAAAAATATATATATATATATATGTGTGTGTGTGTGTGTGTGTGTGTGTGTGTGTATATATATATATGAAGGAAAAAAGGTAATGTGCAATCCCATCAGCACATGGTTCACATCTCAGTTTATCTACTTCCAGACTTTCCTCTTGACAGAAATATTTATTATTTTCAGAGTGTCTAATTAGAGAGTTGGATTCTAATTGCATTTACTATCAGGGCCTACAAAGCCATTTATTGTAGCTGTCAGTTCCAGCCTCTGCACATTGCTGTCTACCATGAGTACTTTTTCTTCAAGCAGTTGATTTCACTTTTTATCAGCTTATTTAAGTAAATAATCAGCATAGATGTGAATTCTGCTGACACATTATCTTCACAAGTAAGATGATGATTTACCATTCTGGGTAAGTTCAGCCATGAGCCATTCCACCAGCTTACATATAATGCTTCCTCCTGAAATAAGGTCATTTTCCCCAATAATGGTAAAGACAGCTATGGAAACGAATTGGAGACATTTATATATATAATTTTTTTAAAGCTAACATAATCACTTAGGCTCACAAGTATGTATTTATTTTTTTGGAAGAACCTCTAAACCTGTCCTTTATTTTGACGATTAATAGATATTAGAGAAAATAAAAAACACAATCTAGTTTTGTGGGAGCCCTTCTCCGACATTCTTTTTCTTTCCTTCCTTCCTTCCTTTTTCTTTCTTCTCTTTCTTTCTTGACCATTCTCCTGCCTCAGCCTCCCAAGTAGCTGGGACTACCGGCACCCACCACCACGCCCTGCCTTTTATTTTTTTTTGTATTTTTGGTAGAGACGGGGTTTCACCCCGTGTTGGCTAGGATGATCTGGATCTCCTGACCTCGTGATCCGCCTTTCTCGGCCTCCCAAAGTGCTGGATTGCAGTCGTGAGCCACCGCGCCTGTGCGACATGCCTTGGGTTTCTATTGGGAACTATTTCACTAGTCCCGGCCCCCCAGCCTCTCACCTGGTTCTCTGCCTTGGGCAACTCAGCCCAGTTGTCCTACACGCCATTACAGATCTGATGTTAGTCATGAAAGATAGGGTCATGGGTGGCTCTACACTTCTTGCAGCTGTGGGGGTAAGCCTGCCTACCTCTGGATCTGTATCATGGGAACCCCAGTGCTGCTACTTACCTAATTATGGCCTTCCGTATTTGATTCACCAGCAATATTACCAGCATTTTGAACTCCTTCATCCTGAGTCCTCTGTCTCAACTGATGCATAACTCATGTTGTGAGCTATTTATTCAGCCGCTTACAAATCTTTGACTGTTTACCCTTTTAAAAAACTCTAGTTATCTGCAATTACATAGTTTCTCTGATTAAGGCATCATTTATTGAATACATTGCATGAGTAAGGCAATATACAGGAATGTATCATTAGCCATGACTTGACAGTGTCTGAGCTTAGTTTGACTACTGAATGTTGCATTTCCTCTATGCATCTTTTTCTCTATCAGGGAGAAAATCATTACCATTACTTGACACCATTTTGGGGTTAAGGTCGAGTGGACAATTTTATTAGATTAAGGCCACTTAGCAAAGCTAACAGATATCCAAAGCATGGATGATTAAATAATAAATGCATAGCCAAACATTGGAATGCTATGGGGTCTACAAAACAAGGTACAAATATTTATTGGGATGGAAAAATAATCATGATCTTTCCATTAAACGAAAAAATTATATGGCTAAAAGATGTTGGTTTAAAAAATTAAAGCGTGATCAATATAAACTACTATTTGGTAAAAAAGCATTTTTATAAAAATATATGCATGTATATATATTCTATATATTTTTATATGTATATATTTTTATATGTAAGGATTTTTGCCCTTATAAAATGTACACATGTGTATATATCTATATCTATATTTTCATATATATATATATAAATATCTACATTTATCCTGCTCAATATATGTACATATCCTATTGAGTCTACATTAATTGGTACAGGCAGCCAATTTAGGACATATATGCTCTGAGTGGCAACAATGATGTGTTAAAGGGAGGAATAAAGGAAGGTTGTTTTGAAGAATCACTTGCAATATATGAGTTAACAAAATATATCCAATAGATAAGATCCATCTTTTTCTATATATCTACATCCATAGCTCTACCCATATCTATATATTTGTCTGTCTATCTATCTATCTATCTATCTATCTATCTATCTATCTATCTATCTATCTATCTATCTATCTGTCTATCTTCTATTATCTCCATTTATCTATATATCTATATTTGTATGTATTTAGGCTCACAAGTATACAAATACAAAACTTAGCTGGGCATAGTGGTAAGCACCTGTAATCACAGCTGCTCTGGAGGCTGAGGCTGGAGAATCGCTTGAACCTGGCAGTCAGAAGTTGCCAAGTGAGCCAAGATCACACCACTGCACTTCAGCCTGGGTGATAGAGCCACATTCTGTCATAATAAATAAAATAAATACAATACAATACAATGAAAATTAACTGAGCATGGTGGCTTGTCCTTAAGGGCGTTGCATTCTGAATTTGATTTCCTAGTCCTGCCCCAATAGGTGGCACGTGTTATTTTGTGGATGTGGAGAGCAGTTTTGAGATGAGTCAACTCCAGCCCGAATTACAGCCTGATGTGCAGTGAATTGGACACAATGAAGGCTTTGTGCAGCCCCATATGGATCAGCATTTACTACAGAAGTGAAGCCTAAGTCTTCCTTATTAATGTTGTACTCAAAGAATACTACTCCAAACTGAAGGCCTCAGAAGGAGCCTCGGAAGCAAAAGTTTCTTTCTCACCTTTTCCTGCCCTCCTGTTTCTCAGTCCCATTCTCCCTCCAGGCCTCATAAAAACTAGAATTTTTCCTCCCCAAGCTGATTCACAGAAACCAGAGCCCCTTTTCCCCCAAACCCAGACATTAAACCCAAAATAGGACTCTAGCTTACCCTCCATCACCCTTCAGTGTCAAAACTGGCCGTAAAGAAATCCTCTGACCTACCTGGTTTGACTGTGGATCCTAAGACCCACATTCCAGAGAGGGTCCTGCCGCACACCCAGAAGGAAGGAACGCTGCTCAGAGAGGCAAGAAGAATCTACACAGACAGGCCTGGCTGGGTTTCCACACTCAGTCCATTTGCTTTAGATCAGTCCCTTTTCCTCCAATGCTATTTCTACATGGATTTTGTTCATACTTGTTTGAACCTAAGCATAACAATGGACCGTTTCCCCTGTATCTTTGGGTCTTCAGCCTAAAGGCTCCCATGTCACATAAAAATATTATAAAACAAATGTTTCTGCCTTTTCTCCTATTAATCTGCCTCTTGTCAGTGATTTTCAGTGAACCTTCAGAGGGCGAAGGGGATGTTTTCTCTTGTCCCCAGCATTCTTAAAGTGATATTTCCTCCCAGTTGGGACATATCCAAAAAAGAGAATTTACTTATGTGATGAGTACAGCTCCATACTTTTTTTACCCACTTTCTCCATGAGACCTAGTCTTCAATTGATGAGCTGTGTACTTTGAAGAGATTTACGACAATAAGTTTTTGGGTGGGTCACAGCCTCCAGCTATGGGGGAAATCTGGGACATACACGGTGTTTCTTATGGATTCAGTGGAAATTGGATAATTAAAATAATTACAAATGAAACAAACATGCAAAAAACCCCAGACTTTTGGCAAATGGTTTTGTGTTCCTACTGTTTGGTAGAGTGAGCAGAAGCTGATTTTATTCTGCAAAATCCAGCATCAGCAGCTCCTGGACTATTTGGAATGGCATGTCTGACATCTGACACAATGAACAGATAGTGTTAATAGTCCATTTTGTTTCACTTAATAAAAATGACACTGCCAAATTGTTGTTCCTTGAACATTTGATGCCAACCATTTCTCTTGGGTGTAGATTGATGGAACAGGTGGTTGACTTAGGGCATGTGAATCCTGAGAGGTTGCAGCAATGCAGTTCATGAAGAGTGAGTGAGGCTTGCTTTCAAGACTGACCTCTGTTTTAATTTGGGAATGGATTTGAAGAGTAGCAAGGTCTTCCACTTAGATACAGTTTTATAGTTTACAGTGCATTTCCAACCAGTGGTTTAATGCATGGGTCAAAGTCAACTGCCTTTTTATCACGGTGTTACCTACATCCAGCTGCAGCTGAGTTCTTCTTGAACTGGTCAGATAACATGGATGATTATATCATTAAAGTGAACTGAAGATTAAGAGTGATTAGAAAATTTTATGTTTAGTATGTGTTAGGCTCCCAAATTCAGGTTTTGTTTGTTTTTGTTGTTGTTTTTTGACAGGGCCTCACTCTGTTGCCTGTTCTGGAGTGCAGTGGTGCACCCTCGAATCACTGCAGCCTTCACCCCCCTGTCCAAGTGATTCTCTTGCCTTAGCCTCCCAAGTATCTGGGGTTATAGGCCCACACCACTACATGTGGCTAATTTTTGTATTTCTAGTAGAGACAGGGTTTCACCATGTTGGTCAGGCTGGCTGCCAACTGCTGACCTCAAGTGATCTGCTCACCTGGGCCTCCCAAAATCCTGGGATTACAGCCATGAGTCCCGATGCCTGGCCCAAACTTAACTTTTAAAATGTCCAGTTTATCTAGTTGTGCCTTAATTTTCAGAAAATAAGGAGACCTTATGAATAAAATGTATCTAAGTCCTTGACTTAAACGTGAATCCCCCTTCTACATCTCTACCTCTGTTTATCAATGTATGTATGTATGTGTGTATGTATGTATCTATCTATCTATATCTATTTCATCTATCATCTATCCATATCATCTATCTAATCTATGTTATCAGTTTACCTATCTCATTCATCCCTCTCTCTATATCTTCTATCTATCCTATCTATCTGCCTACCTACCTACCTAAGCTAAGATAGGTATGCACCTATCTAATCTATCTACCTACACATCCACCCCATCCTATCTTATCTTATCTCATCTTATTTTATTGAATTTTCTGGTCTGTTCCATCAATTATCTATCTAATCTATTTCATCTATATATCTTATTCTTCTATCTCTAATCTATTTCATCTATTGAATTTATCTAATTTACCTTATCTACCTATCTCATCTACCTATCTTATCTATCCATCCTTCTGTCTGTCTGTCTGTCTATCTATCTATCTATCTATCTATCTATCTATCTATCTATCTATCTAATCTATTTACCTCATCTCTCATATATCTATGTGTCTCTCATCTATTTCATCTATCTATCTCATCTGTTTCTATCATCTATCTGTCCATCTATCTAAATATCTATTTACATATCTAGGTATCATCTATCTATCTCATCTTGCTACTTAATATATCTAATCTATCTATGTATCTATTATCTTATAATCTCTCTTTCTTTCTCTCATCCATCTATCCTATTGGTTATGTCTCTTTGGAAAACCCTGACTAATACACTCTTCCTTTTATACCTTGATCATTCTGTAACATATTTGTCACACATGCTTCTAGTATGAAAAATAGCAAAGTGCACATGTGCTAATATAGGCAGAGTGTGGTTTAGATTAAAACTCTCTCTGTAGGTTCAACCTGCCTCCCACATGAAAGGTTCAGTGAGAGCCTCTGGGGTTTCCTATGTTGTATTTCTTAATAATTTTTCAATAGCAAATTGTATATTGCTTAGTGAAGTATCCGTCAGTAAAATGAAGCAGAAAACTGAATTACTGAATTATTGAATGGCTAGTTAAGTAAGAAAGCAAGCAAGCAGATGCAAGCCATGTAGTGATATTTTCAAAATAAATGTCCATATTACTGAGGGAGAAAAACAAACTTGTCAACAATTAAGTCATATTGAAGCATCAATGATAGAATTAAATTATGTGGGGATGACCCCATCCATATTTTTAAATGCTTCTCAAACAATTCTGATGTGCTCTAAGGTGAGAACCACTGGTTAGACAATGAATGTTTTCTGAATTCTAATTGTAGAATAAGCAAAAAGCATTTAATTAATCTTTGTGTCTACCAAGAGATAAACTAAGGCTATTTTAAAAAAAAGTGGGCCAGGCATGATGGTTCATGCCCATGATCCCGGCTCTCTAGGAGGCCGAGGTAGGAGAATTGCTTGATACCAGGAGTACAAGACCAACTTGGGCAATATGGGACTCCATCTAAACAAAAAATACAAAAATTGGCCAGACGTGGTGGCATTCAGCTGTGTTCCCTGGTGCTTGGTAGGCTGAGGCAGAAGGATTGCTTGAAGGCCAAAGACTGAAGCTATTATAAGTCAAGATGGTACAAGGGCACTCCAAGCCTAGGTGACAGAGTGAGACCCTGTGTCAAAAAATAAAAATAAATAAAATCAATGAAAAATCTGTAAATGCAAATGAAATAGAGAATATGTTTGCAAATATGACTAATTGCTAAATGTTAATAGAAAGTTTTTTGCAGTGATTTTTAGAGGATTGATATTATAAAGTATTTGTTAAGGAAGGGGGAATGATGGGGATGACAGTTTCCACTCCTTGATCTAAATCAATTACTTATAGAATATGCTTTATTTTAGTATGCTTACTTCAGAAATCTTCTCAAATTAGATTAGCCATGAAAACTATATGTATTTACAAAAATGACAGGCTCCTTCTGACTAATACATAATATTTATTCTATGGAATTTGGAACATCTGTAGAATTGAATGCATTATGATCAGAGCTAAGCAGTCAATATATTTCTAGTGAACACTTATTTCTCTGTTGAAGGTTCTTGATATGTTGGTGATTTTACAGAACATGTCAGAGACTGGTAATATAAAAACAGATGAACATAACGGGATAATTATGTAACTGTTGTTTATTTTCAATTATAATGGAGAAGCACAGAAGCAATGATTCTCTAAATAAGTAGGTAAATGAAAAATTACTTGAATTTGTTAATATGGCATTATATTCACCTTATTAATTATGTTCTGTTTGTACAGAAAAAAAGTAATTGCATTTTCTGAGTACTTTGAATTTTCTTCTCTGGATGCAGCATAAGAGTTTCATGGAAGCTATTTCAAATGTTAGATTCGTTTCTATGGGAAAAAAGTATCAAGTGATTTGTTTGACACCCCCAATTTCATTGCCAAAAAATCCTGCAAAATCTCAGTTTCTATGCAATTAAGACCAAATTTATATATTTGCACATAACAAGTTTATAGCTGTATACATGACACATATATTTAAAGAATGGGATTATCCTATACTTGTAATTTGTTTATTTCATTAAGACTATAGTGCAGATATTTATACAGATTAACACTTTTAAATCTTATTCTTTGTGGCTTGTCTTGAGATGAAAGAAAAAGTAAACAAATCAAAATATTTTCAGAAAAGATACTTAGAAAACTGCCTTAGGTATTTGACACTTAACTATTGGACAAAAAATAACTTGTACATTTTCAGTTGAATAAAGAAGAAAAATAATTCACCTCTTTGGTGAGATGTTTGAATTGCAAAGGAGTGAATTTTCTGATGATCAATTTACAAACTTAGAAAGAAAAATATTGTAAAATGTCACAGAGGAGAAACTGCTTTGTGTGTGGTTTTTACTCTTCAGTTCTACTCCTGCAGCAGATGCTTAATAAGTGAAGATACTTATTATTATTTTTATTTTTTTTAAGACGGTGTCTAACTCTGTCACCACGCTGGAGTTCAGTATCACGATCTTGGCTCACTGCAACCTCTGTGTCCCAGGTTCAAGTGACCCTCATGCTTCAGCCTCCCAAGCAGCTGGAATTACAGGCTTATGCCACCACACTCAGTTAATTTTGGTATTTTTAGTAGAGACAGGGATTCACCATGTTGGCCAGGCTGGTCTCAGTCTCCTGACCTCCAGGGATCTCTCTGCTTGGGCACCCCAAAATGCTGGCATTACAGGTGTAAGCCATCATGCTCAGTCAATAAGTAAAGACAC
The DNA here is from genome assembly GCF_024542745.1 of Macaca thibetana thibetana. NCBI lineage: Eukaryota > Metazoa > Chordata > Mammalia > Primates > Cercopithecidae > Macaca > Macaca thibetana. Next base: position 7,405,117 of record NC_065599.1, on the reverse strand, counting down.
TTTAATAATAAACTCCATAGAGAGTCAATAGGCTGCAAAGCACACACAGCCATATTCAAACCATTAAATCCAGGTGGAGAGCAGAATTCACAAAAGCTTGTTTCAATAACTCAGCTGTCCCCTCACAGTGCCTTTTGTAGCATCAGTGTCATGATAGCTACAGGCAGTTGCTGATAGCAATCACAGCTTCCTCATTTGCATCTTGATGAAAGGAAAATGACTGGCTTGTTTCTCAGGAACCCCATCCCATAAATGTCTTCTTGCCACTCACTGACCCGATTTAGCATAGGTGAACTTATAGTTGTGGTGGCCCATGCATGGCACAAGAGATCAAATTGCCAGAGTTGGTGCATAATGATAATCTGGGATAGAACATAGGGAGCCAGGAATAGAGAGCCACTATATAACCTCAGGCTGATGTACCATCTCTCTTGCTTTTAGAAAACTTAACATGCTATAATTTAATTTAATGATGTTTATTCTGTCCCGATTAATAGTGGAGGCAAGGTAACGTGATTTCGTATAGATAAGACTGATATACAAAGCTTGTATAGAGATATTTCCAAAGTAATTGCTAGTTCATGGTGGACCCAAAAGAGAACCAGAGCCTAGGGTTCATACGTTTTAACATGTGGTCCAAGCCACACTTTACCTACCTGCCCCCACTTTTTCTTTTCTTTTTTTTTTTTTTATGAGTCAAGTTCTCATTCTGTCAGCCAGGCTACAGTGCACTTGTGTTATCATAGCTCATTGCAACCTTAACCTCCTGGGCTCATGTGATATTCTCACCTTAGCTTCCCAAGTAGCTGAGACTACAGGAACACACCACCCACCATGCCTGGCTAATTTTTGAATTTTTTTGTAGAGATGCAGTCTTTCCCAGACTGGTCTCGAACACTTAAGTCCAAGCGATCCACCTGCCTCGGTGTCCCAAAATGTTGGAATTAGAGGCGCCAGCCAACTCGCCCAGCTCCCAGGACTCATTCTTGTTGGATTTTATCTTGATGATAGTAATAAGTTTACTGCCTATTTTTACCCAGACAGTGCTTGCTGTAAGGGTTCTTAGAGATGGGTGATTAGTTGAACTGAGAGTACTCTTTTTTATTTTTATTTTTATTTTTTTTTTTGAGACGGAGTCTGGCTTTGCCGCCCAGTCTGGAGTGCAGTGGCTGGATCTCTGTTCACTGCAAGCTCCACCTCCCAAGTTTATGCCGTTCTCCTGCCTCAGCCTCCTGAGTAGCTGGGACTACAGGTGCCCGTCACCTCGCCCGGCTAATTTCTCCCTTCCCTTCCCTTTCCCTTCCCTTCCCTTCCCTTCCCTTCCCTTCCCTTCCCTTTCCCCTTCCCTTTCCCCTTCCCTTTCCCCTTCCCTTTCCCCTTCCCTTTCCCCTTCCCTTTCCCCTTCCCTTTCCCCTTCCCTTTCCCCTTCCCTTTCCCCTTCCCTTTCCCCTTCCCTTTCCTTCCCTTCCCTTTCCTTCCCTTTCCTTTCCTTCCCTTTCCCCTTCCCTTTCCCCTTCCCTTTCCCCTTCCCTTTCCTTCCCTTTCCTTTCCTTCCCTTTCCCCTTCCCTTTTCCCTTCCCTTTTCCCTTCCCTTTTCCCTTCCCTTTTCCCTTCCCTTCCCTTCCCTCCCCTCCCCTTTCCCCTTTCCTTCCTTTCCTTCTTTCTTCTTTCTTTCTTTCTTTCTTTTCTTTCTTTCTTTCTTTCTTTCTTTCTTTCTTTTCTTTCTTTCTTTCTTTCTTTTTCTTTCTTTCTCTCTCTCTCTCTCTCTCTTTCTTTCTTTCTTTCTTTCTTTCTTTCTTTCTTTCTTTCTTTCTTTCTTTCTTTCTTTCTTTCTTTCTTTCTTTCTTTCTTTCTCTTTTCTTTCTTTCTTTCCTTCTTTCCTTCTTTCTTTTTTTGTCTGTGTATTTTTTAGTAGAGATGAGGTTTCACCGTGTCAGCAGGGATGGTCTCGATCTCCTCACCTCATGATCCACCCGCCTCGGCCTCCCAAAGTGCTGGGATTAGTAAAGGCCTGACCCACCGCGCCCCGTCCAGAGTATTCTTAGAGGTGATAGCCATTGGAATCTGAACTCTGTAGGCGGAAGAGCAGACTACAGACCATGAAGAAGGCAACTTTGTTAATAAGAGTGATGGAGAATTCAAAGCTGCTGCTCCACCATTACATTTATAGAGGAGTATCAAAAAACATTTTAAAATGTGCTTGCTTCCCAGTGCTTTTTTTACTGCATTCACTACACCACTCACTTTTATTGCGGAAAGAAGAAAATATTTCAGTAAGGGAAGATGTTCATTCAGGAAAAAAATGTAGGAGAACATAAAAAATAGTAATAAAATTTATACAGCAGATGATAATAGGTATTGATATAGATTATCCTATTTCGTCCTCTAAATAATAGTCTGGAGAAGACAGAACTTGTCATCTTTGTCTTTATCACTTTTCTCTACATATCTATCTGCCTAATCATGCATCCATCCCTCCATCCGTCCATCCATCCATCTGTTCTCCCATATCTATCTATCTATCTATCTATCTATCTATCTATCTATCTATCTATCTATCTATCACGATCCTTCTTTGTTTCTACCTTGTTGATCTATTTTTCTGTCTTGTCTATCTATGGTAAGGGAGGAAGAAAACTTTTCATCTATCTCCAAAGTTCTTTGACAGGGACCTGTGATCTAAATAGACAAAATACAGATTTTAAAAGGCATATGTTTATTTATTAATATTGACATTTTTATGTGCATGGGGACTCCACAGAAAAGAGGTTAAAAACCAAAACAGGCAGTTAGACCTCAGGGCTTATCTACCACTTTCAAAAGAGGTTATGAATTGTGGAGAAATACCTAGACCAAAAAAAAAAAAAAAAAAAAAAAAAAAAACCTAGGGGGGATTTGGGTTTCTTGGAGCAACAAATTACGGGAATGTGATGAAGAAAGGTATGGTAGTTAGGAATTGTTTCATACAGTTTATTATACTTTACTAAGCCACTTACAGGAAAGAGAAACCTCTTCACAAATAGAAATTTACATTAACTTTATAAAGTGAAATTTATGTCATGATTTTAAGAGGTAGAGCAGGAGTTCTTTCTGTGCCTGTTGCTTATCAGGTACGTTCAACTAAAAATAATCCTTATGCCAAAATGGCACATTTGCGATAGCATATTCTAATCCGCTTCACTATGTATGCATGTATGTATGTATGCATGTATCTCTCATCTGTCATCTTTTTCTCTATCATATATATCAATCATCTATGTCTATCACATTAACTATCATCTATACCTCTCTATCAATTATCTATCTCTATCATCTGTCTCTATCAATCACCTATCCCTGACATCCACCTATCAATCATGTATCTATCACCTATCTTTATCATTCATCTATTATCTAACATCTATATCTATCAGTCATCTCTCTATCCTATCAATTATCTATCTATCCATCCATCTTTGATCTAACAATCTGTCTGTCTATCTAGTTCCAAAATATCAGCTCTTCATAATATGCTTTCATGCCTATATATGTAAAAATATTTTTAGAATATTTGCAACAGGACTCTCAATGAATACAGTGACATTTATTATTATCATGAGTGTCTGAAAAGTTAAGAACTTACCCAATAGGAAATAGAGTTTAAAAACAAACAAACAAAACCTCAGATATTTTTTCTGTAACTTCTAGTGCAATATGTTTTTATTATACTCGTTTTATTTACCATCTTGAATTTTTAGAGTTAAAAAATTCCTTTCTCAGTCTTCATTGAACTTTATATAAATAATCCATTTGGACTTCACATCTTTAATTTGTCTCCAGGCCAAAATCTCCCCCCTGCAAAGGAGAGAAGAACAGACAGATACAGAGAAAAAGAAAGAGATGCACACTTTTTACGTATATGAAAGATAATTTGTTCTGTAACTGTGTAGACCAAGGAAATGACAGAATTTGCAAATCATTTCCAAACAAGTTAAAAGTAGCATGGAACTCAAAGAAATTCTGAGTGCTGTTTTGTTCATCCTCCTGAATCCTGGAAGCTTTGTTATTCAAGGTTGCCTCCACTTGCTCTTTGTTCCTCCTGCTTTTGCAGGGTTATGTAAGTCAAAAGGGGGCGCATTTTTACAGCTTGTTTTTCTTAGCATCACTTATCTTGACCATTTTCTTCCAACTGAAGTTGAAAAAGCTATTCTTTTTGTTGCAAAACAAAGATGTTGTAGATAGCCCTGAGCAGGGAAAAATGCTTAGGCTGATGCTGTAAAGGGAATCATTCCAGTCTTTCTCCATCAGTACCACACTGCAGTCCAAGGGAACACAGGTTAAATGATAACCCCATATTTCATATCTACAGCATAGAACTATTATGAAAAGGGGATTCTGAGACTTCTTTTATAGTAGGCATGACTCACTGATATTTTAGAAGAAATGTAATCATCACTCTTCAATGGGCATATTGCTTTTTCTTCTTTTGATCCAGAGAGAAATTTCTAGATAAACTCATATGTCTGGTTTTGAACATACAAATTGGTCAGCTTTATCATTGTCAATTGTGTTTTTCAATCATAATAGATTTAGAGATGGGGAAATTTGTTTTATTTTATTATATTTTTCTGTAGAGATGGGGCCTTGCCATATTACTAGGCAGTTCTTAAACTCCTGGGCTCAGGTGATCCTCCTGCCTTGGGCTCTCAAAATCCTGGGATTGGAGGTATGAGACATCAGGCCTGACTTAGATAGAGAAAAAATTTGTATTGGGATAAGATGGCAAAATGGTGTCAAATAATAATGGTGATAATGAATATCTGGTTTTTTTTTCTTGACTATTTAGCCTTTTAATTACTTAAACAAATGGGCAAGGATGTGAACAGACACTTAAAGACACTTTCCAAATCAAGACATTTATGCAGCCAACAGACATACGAAAAAATGCTAATCATCACTGATCATCAGAGAAATGCAAATCAAACCCACAATGAGATACCATCTAATGCCAGTTATAATGATGATCATTAAAAAGTCAGGAAACAATAGGTGCTGGAGAGGTTATGGAAAAATAGGAGTGCTTTTACACTGTTCGTGGGAGTGTAAATTAGTTCCACCATTGTGGAAGTCAGTGTGGCAATTCCTCAAGGATCTAGAACTAGAAATATCATTTGACCCAGCAATCCCATTACTGGGTATATACCCAAAGGATTATAAATCATTCTACGATAAAGACACATGCACAAGTATATTTATTGCAGTACTGTTCACAATAGCAAAGACTTGGAACCAACCCAAGTGTCCTTCAGTGATAAGAATACTATTCAGCCATAAAAGAGGATGAGTTCTTGTCCTTTGCAGGGATATGGATGAAGCTGGAAACCATCATTTTCATCAAACTATCACAAGATTAGAATACCAAACCCTGCGTGTTCTCACTTATAAGCGAGAGTTGAACAATGAGAACACATGGACACAGGGAGGGGAGCATCACATACCAGGGCCTGTTGGGAGTGTGGGGCTAGAAGGGATAATATTAGGAGAAATACCTAATTTTGGTGAGGGATTGACATTTGCAGCAAACCACCATGGCACATGTATACCTATGTAACAAACCTACACATTCTGCACACGTAGACCAGAGCTTAAACTACAATTTAAATGTATATAGTTCCATAAACATAGAGATTTATTTAAATAAATGTACAGAATTTCTTTTGGAGAGTTTGGCTAGCCATCTAGGAGGAAAAAAAACTGCAATGGAGTAACATCCAGCTTTGCTTGTTACTCTGTAAACCTGTGAAGCCTTATATTTTTGAATAAAATAACTGTCCAAGTATAAAAATAGATTTTGAAACAGAATTTCAGATTTTGTTCTTTATTCTTAAAATATATAGTGAATAACTTCAATGATATAATTAGCTTTCATGAATTTGAGAAAATATTTTACATGAGAAATTAGTTTATTTTGTTTTCCTCACATTTCAATTTTTTGTCTATAATATAGTAAAATTTATGTGCTATGAAATGCACAATGTTAACTCTATAATTTGTTGAGTTTTGATAAATACTTACTCTCAAGTAACCAACATTTAAAATGCAGAACTTTTCCATGACCATAAGAAAGTTCCCTTATGGTTGGAAGAGTTAAAGAGGAAAGAAGGCCCCACATGGTGGCTCACTCCTGTAATCTCAGCACTTTGGGAGGCTGAGGCAGGCGGATCCTGAGGTCAGGAGTTCGAGACCATATAACACTTATATAGTCACACATACACACATACACACACGCACAGAAAGAAAAAACAGAAGACCCAGTAGTTATAAGATTTTTTTTCCTGCTAATTTACCAATTAGGTTATTGGCCTTATTAAATAATAGGGCTAGGGAAATAGTCTCTATGATCTAATAAACAAGTATAGCTGAAAGACAAAGATAGATTTTGAGAGGTAGTTCTTCACTTCTAATTATAGGGGTTCTGTACGGAAAACAGAGATTTTTCCCCAAATGGGATTTGTGACACCTTTTCTGTTTTCTCAAGGAGTCCCAGGTCACTGGAAGTCATTTTAGAGTCTCTCATACCTGCATGAAGAGTGGCAAGACAGAGTGGAGACAAATAATTCAGTTCACTTGGAAAAAAAAACTTTTCCAGGAAAACAAAATTTATGATAAGAAATACTTAAAGGCCTGTTGAATATATTAATAGCTTGGATATCCATTTCAATTTAACTCAGTGCTCTTCATCAAGGATGACAGTGAAAGAATTATATAAATGTCATGCCATTAAATTAAAGATTGGGTTATGTGTAGGAATTCTCTGTGATAATGAGAGGGATTTTCAGAAAAACATCCCAGATGCTGTTTGATCTGTGGCAAATCAGACACAGAGAAAAGGACATGAATACAAGCAATGCCTTCAACCCTAGCCACTTCCCGAAGAGGGAGAATGGCAGAGGTGGTTTTTGAATGGGTAACAGATGGAGGAGGAGTAGGATTTTGGGCTGAAAGCTTGGGGACAAGAGAGGTCACTGGGGCTGAGGGTTCAGATGGACCAGGAATGGATGCAGGGGAATGAGGATAGGAGTTTTTGAAAAAGGAGACACCCAGGGAGGTTTTTATTAAAAGGATTTCATGAGGGGTACAAAATAACACAAGGAGGATTGGGATTTAAGATAAAAGTAGAAGAGAACCGGTCTCTGAAGTTCCTGGCGATGCTGGTCCTAGTACCTGGACGAGTTGTGCGGCCTCTGGGTGGCCAACTTTGGCGCTTCTTGCCTCGCGGTCTCAAGCTTTGGGGCCCAGCCCAGGGAACTGCGAGAGTCTTGATGAGGCACTTCTGCGCGCCGCAAGCAGAGGTGTGGCGTGCCTCGGGGCTCCCTGGCTACTGCTTACGAACCCGGCCCCTCAGCACCGCGAGGCCGCCACCCCCACCCCCGTGGTCGGAGAAGGGCCCCAGAGACTCCACGCGCCCCTGGAAGCCCGGGCCTGTTTCCTGGAAGTCTTTAGCAATCACATTTGCTATTGGAGGAGCTTTACTGGCTGGAATGAAGTACATGAAGAATGGAAAGGCAGAGAAGTTAGAGAAGGAACGGCAGCGACAGATCGGCAAGCCTTTACTTGGGGGACCATTTTCCCTCACAACTCATACTGGGGAGCATAAAACTGACAAGGACTACTTGGGTCAGTGGTTATTGATTTATTTTGGCTTCACTCATTGCCCTCATGTCTGTCCAGAAGAACTAGAAAAGATGATTCAAGTCGTGGATGAAATAGATAGCATTACAACTCTGCCAGATCTAACTCCACTTTTCATCAGCATTGACCCAGGGTGGGACACAAAAGAAGCCATTGCAAAGTATGTGAAAGAATTTTCTCCCAAACTGGTTGGCTTGACTGGCATGAGAGAAGAAGTTGATCAAGTGGCCAGAGCATACAGAGTGTATTACAGCCCTGGCCCCAAGGACGAAGATGAAGACTACATAGTGGATCACACAATAATAATGTACTTGGTTAGACCAGATGGTGAATTCCTAGATTATTTTGGCTAGAACAAGAGGAAGGGAGAAATAGCCGCTTCAATTGTCTCACACATGAGGCCATACAGGAAAAGGAGCTAGCCAAAGCAGTGTTGCTGGATGCAGTATTCTCTTGCTAAGAGGAAGGAAACTTTGTCTCGCATAGGCGCTTATATAAATATAAACATATATAAATGCAGTCTACAGAATGGCCTTCATATCATGAGAACATTTCTGTTTTGAATGGGGATGTTACCCTTGCGTTCAACCAAAATTGATTCTTGGAACTGTAAAGTTTACAACCCAAAGTCAGAGGACCAAGTTAAAGTGAAGCCAGAAAAGGACACGGCAGGGTGAGACACAGCCAGCGCATTTTTGCCTGCAAACAGGCCCTCCCAGCAGCTTTGCTGCCTCTCCATAGTCTTGGACTCTTTCTCAAATAGCTGTGGAACTGAATTTCACGGAAAAGAATGTAATTTTCATAGTGCTCTTGCTTGTCTCTTCTTGAGTTCTTTCCTCTGAGTTCTTGGTGGCTAATAACAGTCAGATTAGGGTCTTTGCCGTTCAGAGTTGATACTTGAAAACTTCAGTTTTCCTTATTAATGAATATCACTATCAGATTTGACTAATGAATAGGAAATCAATCGTTTTTTTGGGAAAAAAACATCAGTTTGATTTCTCTAGGGGGTCTTTTATGTGATTTTTAGCTAAGTGGTATGCCAGGTTTTCAGTGACATACCAAATGAAAATAAAAAGGATATTGATCATGAGTGTGATGCTGAGTACCTCTCTGCATATACTGAATTGTACTTTGTGTAAAATAAACATATCCAATTTTGCTGTTTAAAAAAAAAAGATAAAAGTAGAAGAAAGCCTGAATATACAGAATCTCTTGCCATATGTCATTTCTGGTTATGAAGTTGTCAAGACTCCTGACAATCTGAAAGTTAAAGGTGCAATTTTCAGGCTATTGGCTGTCATTATCTAATCTGTATTGCAGCCAGGCTGTGTTGCAATAAAAAAACTAAATGTGAGCCAAATTTGGTGAAGCAGTGAAGGACACAGCCCAGTGGAGACGATATAGGGATATGAGATTGTTTGCCACCTGTGTGGGCTGGTGAGAAGCAGCTGAGGGTGTCTGTTTTTGTTCTAGGCATCTCTAGACAAAAGACAGAGACCCAGAACCCTCTTTCTAAAGAGGATGGCAAGTAGAGAAATAACTGCATGTCCCCAAGATTTCTTCTAGCTTAGTTGTACTGTCCTCTTGTGTCCAGAATTGATGGGGTGTTGGTCTTGCTGACTTTAAGAATGAAGCCACAGACCCTTCCAGTGAGTGTTACAGTTCTTAAAGATGGTGTGTCCAGAGTTTGTTCCTTCTGATATTCAGACATGTCCAGAGTTTCTTCCTTCTGGTGGGTTCATGGTCTTTTTGACTTCAGGAATGAAGCTGCAGACCTTCGCTGTGAGTGTTACAGTTCATAAGGGCGGCACATCCGGAGTTGTTCATTCCTCTCAGTGGGTTCATGGTCTCACTTTAGGAGTGAAGCTGCAGACCTTCACAGTGTTACAGCTCATTGACGTAAAGAGTGAGCAGCAGCAAGATTTTTTGCCAAGCACCACCAAACAAAGCTTCAGGAGCATGGAAAGGCACCTGAGCCGCTTGGGGCTGGTGGCTAAGGTGGTGTGCTTTTATTCCCTTATTTGGTCCCACCCACATCCTGTTGATTGGCCCATTTTACAGAGAGCTGATTGGTCCATTTTACAGAGTGCTGATTGGTCCGTTTTACAGAGTGCTGATTGGTCCATTTTTACCAAGCGCTGATTGGTGCATTTACAAACCTTTCGCTACACACAGAGTGTTGATTGGTGCACTTACAATCCTTTAGCTAGATAGAAAAGTTCTTCTAGTCCCCTAGCCAATTAGCTAGACACAGAGCCCTGATTGATGTATTTACAAACTTTTAGCTAGTCACAGAGCGCTAGTTGGTGCACTTACAATCCTTTAGCTTGTAGAAAATTTCTCCAAGTCCCCACCTGACCCAGAAGCCCAGCCGTCTTCACCTCTCAATCCCCCCTCTAAACAGGACACCCCAACTGCTATTGGGAATTTGGCTGATTACTGCTTTAGCTACTTCCTGCTGGATAGGGGCAAAGAAGGGGCCCTGCAGTTGTAGTGTCCTCCAGAGGAGAACTCTTTAGGCCAGTGGAGGGGCCAGCGGGTCAGTCCAGTGGTCCTCAGTAGAAGTTGTCACTTGAACTCATTTGGGGTTCAATTTGTAAGATCATCTGTAGCTTGATGGCCTCGATTCTAGTGGAAATAAATTTGACAAGAAGGCTAAAAATACAGGACCCAAAGGCGAGTAGCAGCAAGATGGCTGCCATGGGACCTAGAAAGAGGATAAGCCATGTTTCCCAACTCCAGATGTTGGTGTAAGAGTTTGAAAGGCATTCTCTGATTTCAGAAGCCTTTTCCTGTCAGCACCAGGTGGCATCTCGTACTATCCATGACTGGCTTGTGTAAAAAGAACACTCTTCCCCTAAGAAGATGCAGTCCTCCTTTATCAGCAGTGAGGAGGTCTAGGCCTTTGAGAGTCACTGCTGCCAAAGAGTCTATTTGGGATTGTAGAGTAAGGATAGACTTCATTATTTCTTGCAAGCTGTCTGAGAAATCCTTTGAGAGTGTGCAGTGGTAGGATAATGAAGTAGATAGACTGGCTATTCTGGTTCCTGTAGCAGTAGGCATTCCTAACCCTGTATGTTGGGGTATTAGTTGTATGGCTCTGTGCTGACAGACTTGAGCTTTGAGGGATACTGATAAGGTCTGATTTCCTGGCACAATGTTAATGTTGGGACTTAAAAGACTAAGGTGCAGGTGCTGGTCCAGTTAGTGGGGAGGCAGGTAAAGGTTGACGTTCCACATAATATACCTTGGCTAGGTAGACAGAACTGGTTGTGTATCTTAGAAAGTTATGTGAGTTTGTTGTTTTCATTTTCCCATACTCCTAGAGTACTTGGAAAGTAGCTCCAGTGAGTGGCTGGGAAAGGCTGTTGGGAGCAAACTGAGTGCTCCCTGTGTTCTATTTTCCCATTGGAGAAAAAACTGTTTTGTATCTACTAAGAACCATTTGAGAGAGTGGTTGAAAGAGGGGATAAGAAGGCATTCACTAGCGGTGGGGATGCTTCTTCAGGGAGTCCAGGGGTGAATGGTCATGCAGGGAGTATATTTGCCATTACAATAACTGGACTGTTTGTTAAGGAGGAGGAGGTGATGATTTTGGGGGATCCTGGGAAGCAGACAAGCCATCTGAATGGAGCTGTTTAGATGACTCGGAAGTTACTATGATCAGTTGGGACTTGAATTTATAGGTTGTAATTGCAGTGATGGGGTAGTAGGTTCCCCAGGGGCAAGCCCAATAACAGTTTGTGTTTGATGCATAAAGGGGTTTGGAAAGTTAAGATGGTATTTGAATTTACAGGACTGTGTATGGGCTTTTCATTCCTTGTGTAATAGGTGAGGTTGGAAACGTAAGAACATAAAAGTTGGATTGCATGTCTTGTTAGCGTATTATTGATCCTATCAGAGATGGGGAAGTCAGCTAATTATTGCATATTTAGGAGTCAGAAAGGATCTTTTCCTTCATAGTGAGGGTGGTAGGTTAAGTTGGTAAAGACCCAGTTTTTTGTAAGATTGGGATTGGCAATGTAAGCAGAGGTTGATAGAGAGATACGTAGCCAACAGTAATTTGTCAGGGAAGGATTGAACTGATTTAACAGAAAGTGGGTTAAGTTGTGAGTCTTGTAGAGTTAATTAGGAGCTAGTGGAAGGGGAGGGGTGATTATAAGAGGTATCCAAGGAAGCAGGAGGGATAGATAGGGAAAGAATAAATAGGAAAGTAAAGATGGTGCTCCAGAAAATGAGATCATTTTATCCAGGCTGAGTTAAAAGTAGAAGTAAATTGCTGTCAGAAGGATCAGTGGTAGGAGCATTTTTAGTCTGGGATGTTTCCTCCAAAATAGGAGATGCAAGTCCCCCAATGGTTCACAGGGGTATCAAGGCTGTTCTGGCTGATCTTGGGACTTCTGAGCTGACAGTCCCACAGGTTCCTCAGGGGATGTCCAAAATTTAACTCAGGTATGGTGAATCCAAGACTCCACTCCTGTCATCTTAACTGCGGTGGGGGTAGAGAGGATTACTGAATATGGTCCTTCCCACAAAGAGTCCATAGATGGGGAGGTACATGGGGAAGATTTGACCAACACTAGATCTGACTGAAACAACTCTGTTCCCTTTTCTCTGTGACATCTCTCCGGCAGGTTTTTAAGGTTTTGTTGATATTTTGCCAAAGAAGTTGTATCTTTGACCATTTTGGCCATTTCCTGATCAAGCAGGAGGTCATTTGTGAGAAAAGGTCATCCATACAGCATATCATATGGACTGATCCCCATTTTGTGAAGAGAATTTTGGATTCTCAACAAGGCCATGGGCAAAAGAGTAGGCCATGGGAGATGAGTTGCTTGTGTTAGATTCCTTAAGTGCCTCTTGAGTGTTTCATTTTCCTTCTTGACCTTCCCTGAGGATTGTGGCCTCCAGGTGCAGTGAATATAATATTGTATCCCTAGTGCCCTGGAAATTCCCTGAGTTATCATGGCTTTAAAAGCCAGATCATTGTCACTCTGTAGGGTTTGGGGAAGACAAATTCTAGGAATTATTTGACTAATGAGGACTTTAATGACTTCCTGGGCCTTCTCTGTCTTACAGGGAAAAGCTTCTATCCAATTTGTAAAGTATCAACACAGACCAACAAGTATTGAAATCCTTTTCACTTAGGCATATGGGTGAAGTCTAACTGCCAGTCCTCTCCAGGATAGTGACCTATTCTTTGTTGCCCCAAAGGGGCCTTACAATGAACCAAAGGATTGCTCCTTTGGCACACCTCATAGGCTTTCACTACCTGTTGGATGGTCCAGAGAGATTTGATCCTGCAAATAGAGATTTGGCCATTTGATTAGTGTTTTCAATACCCACATGAAAAGTTTGGTGGAGTGCTTTAAATATTTTCCACTGGCTGGCTTTGGGTATAAATACCTTTCCTCCTTATGTCATTAACCACTCTGAGGGGAGAAAACTATGTCCCCGTGAAAGTTGCCATTCTGTTTCATTCGGGGAATATTGGGGCTTAATCTCTTGGATAGGGTTGTTCCATACTCAGGGTCCTTCCATAGGTATTTCTAATGGGAGGTTCTGCCTGGCAGAAATTTTGGCTTCATCATCTGTTTGATGGTTTCCTTTTGCCTTTTCTCCTTCCCCTTTTTGATGGCTATGGCAGTGTAAGACTGCCACCTCCTTGGGTTTTTGCACTGCATGAAGTAACTCCATAATTTCTTTGTGGTATTCAGTGGGGTTTCCTCCAGGGATTAGAAACTCCTTTTTTTCCCCATATTGCAGCATGGGCATGTAGGATTAGATAAACATACTTGCCATCTGTATACACATTTATTCTTTTTCGCTTTCCCAGTTCTAAGGCTTGGGTAAGTACCACTAGTTCTGCTAACTGGGCACTGGTCCCTTGGGGAAGAGGTATGCATGTATGGTTACATCACTAACTATGACATAACCTGCCCTTTGAATCTGATTCTCCGCAAATGAAATTCCATCAGTATATAGATTAAGGGCAGGATTAGCTAAGGGGACTTCTAAGAGATCATCTCAGGTGGCACAAATCTGTACTATACTTTGTTGGCAGTCATGCTCGATTGGTTTCCCCTATCTTGGGAGAAAAGTGGCAGGGTTGGTGGACAGACACATTCATATTTGAAGCACTAGTCCCCCAAAGAGTAGCACCTAGTATCTAAGTAGGCAGTTGTCTGATAGCCATAAACTTCCTTTGGCACCTAGTATGCCATTTACATCATTAGTAGTCTAGACAGTGAGATCCTTTCTTGGTATTATTTTGATGGCCTCTGACACTAAGACTGCCACTGCCACAACTACCTGTAAATAGTGAGGCCAACCTTTTGTGATTACATCAGTTTCCTTACTTAGGTATGCCACTGGTTTTGTGGTTGTCCACTAGTCTGAGTAAGGACTCCAAGAGCTAAGGGAAGGCTTAAAGCTGGAGCTTGCACTAGGGCCTGCTTTAAGGTTTTGAAGGCTATTTCTGCCTCTGGTTCCCATTCTACTAGATAAGTATATGCCCTCTGGGTCTCCTTGATTCGAGTATAGAGGGGCCTGGTTATCTTGCTGTATTTGGGGATCCATAGTCAGCAAAAACCAGTGTTTGCAAGGAAGCTCTGCAGCTGTTTTAATGTCTTAGGGTGAGGATAAGTCAGTATAAACTGTATTTGTTCCTTGATGAAGTCCCTGGTTCCTCTGGCTAAGATTAGGCCTAGAAATTTGACATGCTGTAGGCAAAGCTGAGTCTTCAACCTAGACACCTTGTACCCTTGTTTAGCTAGAAAGTTCAAGAGATCTAGAATAGCCTGATGGCATGAGTCTACTGAACTGGTAGCCAAAAGTAAATCATCCACATACTGAAAGACCAGAGTGTGTGGACTTGAGAAGTGGTGTAGATATTGGGCCACTTCCTGACCAAACAGGTGAGGGCTATCCCTAAACCCTTGGGTCAAGATCATCCACATAAGTTGGGACGTGTGGTCTGTGAGATCCCCAAAGGCAAAGAGAAACTAGTAGTCAGAGTGCAGGGGAATACAGAAGAAGGCATCTTTGAGGTCCAGAACAGGAAACCATTCTGCTTCCTCTGGTATTTGGGAGAGCAGGTGTAGGGGTTGGGTACAATTGGACATAGAGGAATTACTGATCCATTGATGAATCTAAGATCTTGCATTACTCTCCACTGACCATTCGGTTTTTGTATTCTTAGAATTGGGATGTTGCAAGGACTGCTGCATTCTCTTACTAAGCCTTGAGCTTTTAAATGTTTAACAGTATCCTGGAATCCTTTATGAGCTTCAGATCTTAAGGGATATTGCCTTCGATAAAGAAAAGTGGTGGGATCTTTTAGCCTGATTTGGACTTGGCAGGCATTTTTTCCCTTCCAAATTGTCCTTCCAATGCCCCGTCTTCAGGGTTTATTCACTTCTCAAGTAGGGGACTACAAATGGGTAGCTTGTTCCCCATATTCATGTAGATAATAGCTCCAGCTTTGGCCGATACATCTGTAACTAATAAGGGTGTGGGACTTTCAGGCATAACAAGAAAGGCACGTGAAAAGAGCAAAGTCTCCCAATTACAACAGAAGAGGTGGAAGAAATACCTGGTTACAGGCTGTCCCAGGATTCCTTGGATGGTAACAGACCTTCAGAACTGTCCTCCAGGACAGGACATTAATACTGAGAAGGCTGTGCCAGTGTCCAGGAGGAAGGCAATTTCCTGGCCTTCAATGGGTAAACATACCCGGAGCTCAGTGAGGGTGATGACATGAGCTCGTGCTTGCCCTGGGCACCTTCAATCCTGTTGTTGGATCATCTGGTTGGGGGCTTCTGACCCAGAGAACCTTTGTCCTCTGAGGCAGTGCACCTTCCAGTGATTGCCTCAGCATAGCAGACATGGATAAGGGGGCGGCTTGTTTCTCACTGGACAATCTTTTTTAAAGTGCCCTTGTAAACCACATTGACAACAAGCCCTACTGGGTGATCAGCCTGCTTCATTTTCTGTCCTCTCTGAACCACCAAGATTTATTTGTCTGAGGGCCAAGACTAAGGCTTCAGTCTTTCTCTGATCTCATTTTTCCTTTGGGGCCTACTCCTCTTGGTCTCTATTGTAGAACACCAAGGTTGCCAGGTTTAATAATGCCTCCAGATTTTGTTCAGGGCACAAGGCTTTCTTGTTGAGCTTTCTCCTGATATCTGCGGCTGATTGGCAAAAAACTTATCTTTTAGAATCAACTGACCCCCAAGTGATTCGGGTGACAGGGGAGTATATTTTCTTAAGGCCTCCCATAGCCACTTCACTAAGGCAGAAGGATTTTCTTCCTTTCCCCGAGTTATGGTGGACATCACTGAATAATTCATGGGCTTTTTCCTAATTCTCCTTATTCCTTATTCTAGAACACAGGTCGACAGATGTTTATGAATCCAGTCCCCATGATCTGAGTCATGGTCTCAGTGGGGATCCACACTGGGGACAGCTTGCTGACTGGTAGGGAATTGGTCTCTTTCTTCGGCTGTCATTCTATCATTTACTTGATGAAGATAAATCTCTGAAATCCGAACTCCGAATGTGGCTAAAGCTGCATTCTTTTCATTAAATGTCAGGGTTTGATCTAACAATAGCATGACATCTTTCCAAATGAGATAGAAGGTTTTGCCCTAGACCCTGTAGGACATCTATGTATCTATCAGAATCATCTGAAAATGTCATCAGGTCTGCCTTGATCTGCTTTAAATCAGAGAGGGAGATAGGGACATGTACCCAGTTGGGCTAAATTCTTCTCCCCCTACAGCTTGAAGTGGACATAATAGATAGCCTGGGAGTTTTTGTGGTCCTTTGGATATTTCTTTGCTTATTTCCTTCTGGACAGGGAAGATTAGAGGAGGCTTACCATTAAAAGGAAGGGGCGCTATAGGAAGGTTAGGATATGGGGGTAAGTGGAAAGGTCCTCCTGTGGGATGTAAATTGCAAGCTTTGCATAATTGTGTATTCTCCTTCCATGAAAAGAAAGCTTGGACATAAGTTATTTCACTCCATTCACCTTCCCTCTTACAGAAAAGGTCAAGCTACAGGATAATATTATAATTTTCACTTCCCTCAGGTGGCCATTTTTCCCCATCAGAGAGAGAATATTAGGTATAGGCCATAGTGCAGAAAAAAAATCAGCTGCCTCTTTTTCAGGGTTTGTGGGTCAAATTGGTCCCCATGGCTTAGGATGCATTTCAAGAGTGAGCCTGTTAATGCCTAAGTGTTTGCTATCTGAAAGACAAAACCGCTCGCAGTTTTGGTTTGTTTGTTTCTCCCCTTGCTAAGAACCTATAACAACCCCTGGACCCTGTTGATTGGAATAGTTGCACTCATCAGTGTCACAGCAGAAACACTAGTCTTGCTCCTAGACCACAGGGAGGACCGAGGAAGGTCAGATTTAGTGGCCATTACCAATGCATTCTTGAAAACCTGCACACTGTCTTCCTAGACCGCAACAAGTTCTGTAAAAAATCGGATTTAGTGGCCCTTACTGATGCATTATCATGACCTGTTAGAGTCCTAAGCATTCTCCTATTAGCATTGGGGCCTTACCCATGTCCTATATAGATGTTATGCCCCAAAATGAAGTGGAGAGCCACACCCTGAGGGAGAGAGGTGATCTCCAGGGTTGGAAGAATGATGCCTTTTGTGCTCACTTACATGAATAGGAGGGATACAATTTCTGAGGCTCCCCATATCCTTGCTTCAGGAATAGCTTTTGTTAGACCTGCTAGTCTGAGGAGGGATCCTAAAATTCAAGATAGCCCCTCCTACGATGGGGCTTTGGGCAAAAGTGATGTCCTTCTGATTGGTGAGCCTAGGTGCCTAAAGAAGGGAATAGAGTCCTGGAGTTTATACCAGAAATCATTTTTATAGGTGAAATTAGAAAAGCACCAGAGACAGGGAGTGGCTTTTTAGAAGCAGGACTAGCCTTGGAGAAGAGATGTGAGAGGACATTTGTCTGGCAGGCATTAGGACCCAAGAGGCAAGGGTCAGGATAGATAGGATAGATGGGTGAGTGTCGCTTGGGCAACATGACTTTGAGATTTCCACTCATGGCCGCAGGGTCAACCATCTTGTTGGCACCCCAGAGCTGAATGACTTTCCTTTCTGTTGACCCTCAGCTCAGCCTGGAAGTACAGGAAAACCAGAAGCTGGTTCCAGGTAAACCAATGCTCCCAGCTCCAAAGAGTTCTGGGATGTTACAAGGTCCTTTCCCAGAATACCTGACATCCATGTGTTTAGTGCAGTGGCCATGCTAGTCATTTTTAACTTGCTGACAGGTGCCCCATATTTAGCCCCTGAATTCTAGAAAAAAATAGGACAGAATAGCAAGCAAAATGGGTCCGAAGGTACTCACCACTTGACGATAGGCGATAGTCTCACTGCTTGGCGATAGGTAATGTTCCCTTCGTGGTCACCAAAATGTGTTCAGAATTGGTGGGTTCTTGGTCTTGCTGACTTCAATAATGAAGCTGAAGGCTCTCACGATGAGTGTTACAGTTCTTAAAGATGGTGTCTGGAGTTTGTTCCTTCTGGTGTTCAGATGTGGCCAGAGTGTCTTCCTTCTGGTGGGTTCATGGTCTCACTGACTTCAGGAGTGAAGCAGCAGACCTTCACAGTGAGTGTTACAGTTCATAAAGGCAGTGTGGACCCAAAGAGTCAGCAGCAGCAAGATTTATTTTGAAGAGGGAAAGAACAAAGCTTCCACAGCATGGAAGGGGACCCAAGAGGGTTGCTGCTGCTGGCTGGGGTGGCCTGCTTTTATTCCCTTATTTGGCCCCACTTACATCCTGCTGATTGGTCCATTTTACAGAGTGCTGATTGGTCAATTTTTACCCAATGCTGATTGGTGCATTTACAAACCTTTAGCTAGACACAGAGCATTGATTGGTGCATTTACAATCCATTAGCTAGACAGAAAAGTTCTCCAAGTCCCCACACAACCCAGAAGCCTAGACAGCTTCATCTCTCACTCTGAGGACCTGGTTGGCAGATGTGACTTTCCAGGGTACTGTGAGAAAGCCAGGGGAGGGCAGATCTTACTGGTTGGCTGGATTAGCATCTGATGTTGGATATTCCAGTTGGGATTGCCGAAGGGCCGCTTTAACTAGAGATTTATGAGAGAGAGAGAGAGAGAAGTGAGGATGAGTGAGGGGGAGGGGAGAGAGTGAAAACCCATTGCAAGTGGTCACAGGTGGATTCCTGAGACTTGAGGGTTGTGAGAGCCCAGTGGGGAGTAGCCCCAACCTGAGCCTCACAGTCACTTCAGGTTAGTTGTCCTTCTCATCCAAATTGCTGGAAAAGTGAAGTGAGAGACAAGATGGGGTCAGTGGCTCTCTGACCCCATGGGGTCAGTGAGACTCTCAGGTTCCAGCTGGATGAGCAGCTGCTGTCCACTGCTTCCTGGGTTGCAATAGAGTCTCTACCACCAACACCCACCCTAGGCTTTGGCACCAAATGTAACAGTTAAAGGAAAAGGAAAGAAATATGAAAAGTGGATCCACAATCAAAGACAAGTTTATTTTGAAGAAATTAATCTGAGAGGGTCTTCTGGTGGATTTCAGTCAGAGGTGCTCTCTCCTACAGACTGAGTATAGGTAAGTTTTAGGGTGAGGAGGCTTATCAAAATCTTGGAATGTTTTTGGGTGGGGGAGTAGTTTATGGCAGGGTTGGAATGTCTCTGGTTAGAGGGGAGGTTATCTTCGGGCTGGCCTGTCTCTAGTTAGGGAAGTGTTTATTTTACGGTAGCAATGTTTCTGGTCAGAGATGTCATGGTGATGCTTGGCCAATATGGCGATGCACCTGCTCTGTTAATGATTACTTCTAGTCTATCTCCACCAATCAATATAGCAGCAAATTTTCTCATTTCCATCGCCATGATTAGATTTTTTTTTTTTTTTTTTTTTTTTTTTGCCTTGAAGTTCAAATGTACCCAATATGGCCGTATCTTCCTCTCTGTATTGTTCCATACATCAGTGATTTGCTCCTTTTCAGTGCTGAGTAATATTTTATTGTATGAGTATACCACCATTTTCTGTTGATGGCATTTGCATTATTTACAGTCTTTGCTTATTAGAAATAAAGAATTTATGAATTTTTTGCTGAAGTCTTTTTGTGGACATAAAAATATTTTTCTTAGGTCAGTATCAAGTATAAAAGTATAAGTTATAGGGGGAATATGTGTGGTTTTATAAGAAAATGGTGGTGTTCATTGGCAATATGGGGAAGTATCAATGTATGTGACTACTATTTTTTTTTCATTTCTGTTCTTGCAGTTGGTGGAAAGTTATGGTTTCATGGTTTTAATTTGTATATTCTGATGACTAAACACGTTGAGCCACTTTTTATGGTATTTATTGGTCATTTCTGTATTTTCTTTAGTGGTGTCTCAAATGTTTGCTCATTTTTCAGTGGATTTCTTTTCTTTTTTTATTGACATTTCAGTTTTTATATATTCTTGATTGAAGTCATTGATCATAGACATGTATTGCTGATATTTTCCTCTCAGTCTTTGGCTTATTTTTATAGTTTATTATCAGGATGTTTTCATTAGTAAATAATTTACCATTGACAAAGTCTAATATGTCTTTTTTTTCTTTTATGTTGAATTCTTGCTCTATCCTTTCTAAGATGTGCCTGATTTGGGGTAGCAATTTTATTGTCTGACTACATAGAATCTGGATAAACAATTTATAAATAACCTTTCAAGGATGATGGTATATTCTAGATAAGAAAATTATAGTATAAGAAAGTTTGCCAATTATGAAGACATGTGGAACCCAACAATACAGCATCAAACCATATCAAGCATGACAGACAAAGCTTTGGGAAAAACTTTGTCTATAAGGAATTTAAGTTTAGAAATGGAAGAGATCACACTGTCAAATAATAAAAAATAAAGAAATGTAACTGCTTCTTTATTTATGCAGTGTGTTCACCTTGCCTGTTGCCTAGACAGAACTGATTTTTCAAGAGGGGAATTGCAATGGAGAAAGGGTATTTTATGCACAACTGCCAAAATGGGAAACTGGAGTTTTACTATTACTCAAATCATTATCCTTGAGCATTCAGGGATCAGAGTTTTAAAGATGTTTTGGTGAGTAGGGGCTTGGGAAGTGGGGAGTGACCTGATTGGTCAGGTTGCAGATAGACTAATAAAGGGTTGAAGTGAGGTTTTCTTGCTGTTTTCTGTCCCTGGGTGGATGGCAGAACTGATTTAGCCAGATTACAAGTGTGGATGGTGTTAGCTGATCCATCCAGTTCAGGGTCTGAAAATATCTCAAGCACTGATCTTAGGTTTTACTACAGTGATGTTATCCCCAAGAATAATTTTTGGAGGTTCAGACTCTTCCAGAGGCTGCATGACCCGTACAGTGTGGTTTCTAATCTTGTAGCTATTTTGTTAGTCCTACAAAAGCAGACTGCTCCCCAGACAAGAAGAGGGTCTTTTTGGGAAAGGGCTATTATCAATTTTGTTTCAGAGTCAAACCATGAACTGAATTCCTTCCCAAAGTTAGTTCAGCCTATGCCCAGGAATGAACAAGGACAGTTTAAAGGTTAGAAGCAAGAAAAAGCTGGTTAGATATGATTTCTTTTAGTGTCATAATTTCCTCTGTTATAATTTTGCATCCACAAATAGTCTTCTCTTTTGAAGACATACACTGTAGAAACATTAACCATGTCCGAGGCATAAAAGAAGTGTCAACATTTTCCAAAGAATCAGAATTGTATAACCTATGTTCTCTAGTCTCAAATAAAAATATAAAGTAACATAATAAGTAAGTTTAAATGTAATAAATTCAACCAGGCAACTGCTTTGTTCTTGCCCTCTTAGGCTTAACTAACCAACTTGATTTTTTTGCCTGCCAAATTGAGCACTTGGGTTAGTTTCATCTAACACTTACACAAACAAGAAATGCTGGATTAGTAATGAAATGAGTTGATCGAACACTCCGGGGCATATCTGACAGTAGAACATGTTCAGGGAAAACTGCAGAGTATGTTTCTACTTGTTTATTTATTTTGAGATGAAGTCTTCCTCTGTTACCCATGATAGATAGAGAGCACTGGTGCTAACTCAGCTCACTGAAACCTCTACCACCAGGGTTCAAGCGATTCTCCTGCTTAAACCTCCCCAGTTGCTGGGACTACAGGCACATGCCACCATGCCTGGCTAAATTTTTTGTACTCTTAGTAGGGACAGGGTACCACCATGGCCAGGCTGTCTTGAACTCCTGACCTCAGGTGATCACCCCTGCCTTGGCCTTCCAAAGTGCTGTGATTACAGGCATGAGCCATGGCAGGCTGCCTGCAGAGCATGTTTCAATGCACCAAGAGACAAACAAAACATTGTAACATTTTCACTGAAGGCTATTAGGTCTGTAATGCAGTAAGATGATTGGCCTCTATTTACCAAGGCTTATATTAAAAAACAGTTATTTTCAGTATTTATAGATGTGTTTAGAGCAAAACTTTTAAATTTCATTTTCAAAAGATAGTGCTTTCTCTAAAAATATAGCATTATTATTTACTGCTTAGAGATTGTGAATTTGATTAAGTATATTTTTCTCCATCTCAGCCTGTTTGAATTTTAAAAATCTTTGTTTTCAGCACTTCTGAGCCATTGTGCTAATAAGATTTTACCCACCAAGAATCCACTTGCAATCACTTATTGCCACTCCCAAGTCCATCCTCAGCCCAGAAAACTGAAGCGAGAATTTGCAGACAAATGAAAAACCCTCCAAAGAATAAATAAAAGAGAAACTACATTTAAGTCACAGAAGGAGCATGGATAATGTTCTTTATTTAACCAGCAGAGAAAAAGACAATAATTTCCATTCCTATTCTCTACTGGCCTTCCCTTTAATTTTAAATGTTAACAGTGTCATTCACATTTATCTTCTTTTGCATCTCCTTTTGCATCTCCTTTTACAAAAAGCAGTTTTCTGTTCTTTTACAGACAAACATGGCAGACCAGGGTGTAGTTAACAATTCCAGGATTCCTCGAAAAAAATTTTTAGGTCTTTGATTTGTCAACTCAGTGAAGAGATTGAGCTCCCACAGTGTGGTCAAAGTCAGGACTCTACTGGAATGGGGCAAAAGCTACTGAAAATGAAAACAGAAAAAAGTTTTATACAAATTAAAATGTTCGTATTAAATAGACATAAATTATACTAGAAAATATATTAAATGTGAATTCATCTCCAGTTTTCTTCCAGATGATGACCTTAGCATTAAAGTGTTCATAGTTTTCTCTCTTTTTTTTTCTAATTCAAATGACAGTTGTTTGGAATTAAAAGGCTTTTCTGAAGATTTTGGTGTGTTTGCTATGCACAATAGCTGCAGAACTGCTGGTATGTCTTCTAGGGGCTACATCATTGTGCATTTACAGGGCATGGAGGAAGCACAGAGCCTAGTAAATTCCAGGGGCTGGGATCAATACTGGAGGGGCAAGAATAATCATCCCATGGCACCTACTCTGTGTGACTTCAAGTCTTGTGGGAAAACAGCTGAAACGGTTCCAGAGAAATAGTGTGCATGCATGCACACACACATGTACACCCTATGGGTTCATAGAACAGAAAAATATAGCTCTTGAAAGTGAATTAAATAACTGTCAATATAAACTCCAAGGACTATGGTTGTAATAATCTATATGAGTTCTGATAAGATTGCCTTATACATGCCTTATACATGTGCCTTATACTTACATATACATATGTATATAGATAGATATATAATGTGTTTGTATGTACATATAAATTATATATTTAAAGGCAAATACATATTTATATTATATATTCATATATTGCATGTATATTATAGATTAAAATTATGTATCATATTGGTCTGTTTTAGAGTCAGAGAGATCTGGTATTCAATTGTGTTTCCTACAAGTGAACTATGTAATTTTAGGCTGTTTATTTAACCTTTGTAACTTTTCTTTTGTACCTAAAAATAGAGGTATCAAATGTACTAGGGTATGCATGTGTCTCCCTAAATTCACATGTTGAAAAAAATTGTGAAGGGGTTGTGGTTAACATCACAATTCAGCACACATCCCCAGCCCTGCCTAGCCATTTGCATTAGCTTCCTCCTCTATGCCAGAGCAAATGACTGGAAGCTGGGTGGGACATGCCTCATTATACCCTGCTCCCTTTTGGAATTCAGGAAAAGCTGACCAGCATTTAACATCAACAGAGACCTCCAGTCTGATAAGAAATATTTACAGTCTATTATCTCTAGGGCCTTGCTACCTGGAGGCCTCATCTGTATGATGAAACTTTGTTCTGCACAACCTCTTATTCAAACTGAGATATTCCTTCATATTGATAATAAAATTTTAAATCTATCTATAACCTGGAAGGCCCCCTATCAACTTTGAGTTGTCCCACATTTCTGAGCAAAATGAATGTATATCTTAAATGTATTTAACTGATATCTCATGTCCACCTAAAATGTTTAAAATCAAGCTGTGCCGCAAGCTTCTTGGGCACATATTCTCAGCATATCCTGAGGGCTGTGTCAATGACCATGGTCAATCATATTTGTCTCAGAATAAATCTCTTCAAATATTTTACAGAGTTTGACTTTTTTCATCAAAAATTTTAATCCATATAATGTTATAAAAATGAATCTAAGATGTACTGTTTGTTTTATGCATTTATATAAATATACAGTCATCTACCATATAATGAAATTTTAGTCAACAATAGACTGTATAGATAATTATGATACCATAATGTTATAATACCATGTTCTCAGTGTATCTTTTCTGGGTTTAGGTATGTTTAGAGACACAAAAACTTACCACTGTGTTACAACTGCCTAAAATATTCAGGACAGTCACATGCTATGAAGGTTTGCAGGCTAGGAGTAGTAGGTTTTACCACACAGCCTGAATGTGTAGTAACTACACCTGTTAGGTTTGTGTAAGACATTGTGAGTTGCACAATGATGGAATCTAATGACCCATTTCTCAGAACGTAGTCCCATCATTAAGCAATGTATGACTACACATACATACACAGTTACTGCACACATATATATTTACTTACACAGTATATATTTATACCATATATAGTAATTGTGTATATGTATATATGCATACTTATATATATACACTTATATATTTATATGTATTACAAAGACCATATTTTAGATGTACTTATATGACATATGGATTAAAATAATTATCTATATATCACAAGTTTTAATATATGTTTTATATAATATATCAGACATATTATATATGATAGAGCAGAAGTATCACCATCTTGGACAAGTGCCATCATTCTAAAGTTCACTTTGATCAAAAACCACCTAAATACAAAGGGCAACAGCCTAAAGGCTAAGGTCAGCATGACCATAAACCACAAATGACATCTCTAACAGAAACATTCCAAACCCATCTGACCAGAGATATGTCAGCCCCGAGATAACCTCCCCTTTGGCTGGAGAGACGTCAGTCCCAAGATAACCTCCCCTCTGCCCAGAGACATTCTAACACTTCCATAAATGTCTCCTGCAGTGGTTTTTCAAAACCTTCAGGTCTTGGGAATCCACTTCTGACCACCTGCAATGAGTATTTCATTCATTCTCCCTTCTCTCTCTTCCTTGTGTGGCACCCATCTAAAAGGACCCCTGTTGATTCCACTGGAACATTCAATATCAGACACTAACCCAGCTGACTGGTAAGACCTCCTCTGACTTTCTCATGTTACCCAGGAACTTCAGGTCTGCATCCTGTCCTCATGATCTAAGCTGGAATAAATCTTGGGGACTTCCATTTTCATCTCAGCTTGACCATCCTCTTTAGGAAGAGGATTCTGGGTCTCTGTCTTTTCTCTGGGGATGCCTAGATCAAAAACAGACACCCTCGTTCTCTCCTAACCAGCCTGCATGGGTGCCAAACGTCCTCTCCACTGTCTCCTTCACAGCCTCGCCAAACATGGCTTATGGGAAGAATAAAGCCAAAGCATTTGGTTTTTTATTGCACCATGGCCTGGCCCCAATAAAGATTAGTTAATGACAGCCAATGGCTTGAAAATGGCACCTTTAACTTTCAAATTCTCAGGAAGATTTATAAGTTCATAACCAGAAATGACAAATGGCAAGAGGTTCACTATATTCAGGCTTTCTTCTACCTTAAATCCTGACCCTCCCTGTGTCAAACTTGCACCCTTCACAAAATTCTTAATGAAAACCTTCTCCAGGTCTCTCTTTCCTCCAAAACTCCTTTTGACTATGCAGATGAACCCCCTCTATATTCTCCTCCCCTTTCATCCACTCCTCATCTGTCTGAACTCTCCGCTCCACTGGCTCCTGTTGCTCACAAGCCTTCCAGCCCCAAACTCCAGCTCACCCTCTTCTCCACCTGTTACCCATTCAAAAACTACCAGTCAAACCACCTTGGCCATTCTCCCTCTCAGGGAAGTGGCTGGCTGTAGGCATTGCTCATGTTCTTTTGCCTTTCTCCATGCCTGATTTGTCACAGATCGAACAGCATCTGGGATCTTTCTCTGAAAATCTCTCTAATTATCATGGAATGCCTGCACATAACCCAATCCTTTAATTTACCTTGGGATTATATTTATGTAATTTTAACCTCCACTCTCACCTCCAATGAAAAAGAGCCCTCAGCTTCATTAAAATGGATATCAAAGCTATGAGTGTATTCAAAATCTTTTGTTTTCCTCTTCATAAATCTTGTTATCCTGGAAAAGGTTTATTCTCAGTGAACTGAATTAGTTTTCTCCACTCTGTCTTGCCACTCTTGATGCAAGCATGAAAAACCCCAAAATGACTTCTATTGGCCGGAGACTCCTTGAGAAAACAGAAAAGGTACCACAAATCCCATTATGGAAAAAATCTCTATTTTCCTTACAGAACTACTGGAATTAGAAGTGAGTAAGTACCTTTCAAAATCTGTCTCTGTCTTCCAACTATGCTTGTGTATTAGGCCCTGAAAGCTGTTTTCCTAGCCCTGTTATTAAAGGGCCCAATAATCCAGTTGGGAAATTAGCAAAGAGATTATATATATATACACACACACACATACACATATATATACACATAATCTTTTCTTGTGTAATTTTAAAATAAATGAAACATTAAGATTGGTTTAATGAACACTTGAACTACTTATTAAAATACCCTAACTTCTAATCTTGTGGTCCTAGGCAGTCTATTCCACAGATCTGAAGGAAGTTTGTTCTGGGAAAGGACTGTTAATCATGTTTGTTTCAAAGCTAAATTATCAACTATGTTAAATACAATACAATTATGGCATGTCAGAGATTGTCTATGAGTCATTAAAAATTTTATAAAAGGGAATTTATCCAAGAAATGTGATATAATTTAAAAGTGATTAGGCCTCTAAAATGATAATTCCTAGCTGTACAGCTTGCATGTTTTGCAGTGAGGTAAAACCTAGGATATATGGAGTTAAATGCTGGAACAAGACCTTATCCACACTTCTATCTATGTCCTAGGCTCTCCACCTAGTACATAAATAAATTAAAACCCCAAATTTACCAACAAATTAAAGGTTGCTAAAAATTAGCACTGTAACATGTATTTAACACTATTGAGAAACACATTTTGCATATAGTTTTGGTAGAAAGATTATAAGGAGGCATGAGAATGTGGATTTTTATCTAGGTTAAAAGATTAAAGAATTGTTTTAAGTTGAACAATATAAAAATGAAGGTTTAAGCAATTTTGGAGGTTAATTGTAAAGGAAATTATGTGTAAACACACTGGCTAAAGTTGCACAGGTGCCATCCAGGTTATCTGTAAATTAAGTATTAAAATAGAAGCACAGTGAGTTTTTCTTAAAGCATTGACCTGCTCTCTAACAAGAATTATAAAGGGTTAATTTAAAAAGGTCTATAAAACTCTTACCTATTGTCAAACGTGAAAATTGGGTAAATGTGTCTACAACGTTTTATTACAAATTCAGTTTAACATTAATAACACACTAATATAAAGTTATAATTTGGTTTATTTGGTATAAAATCAAACAGGAAGCATTGTCAAATATAAAATGGTGTTTGGCTTTCTTTGGGCTATATTTGTATAAATATGTTATTGGTATGTATCCCAAAGTTGTGAGAGACTCCAATATTTCTGATATATCTTAGTGTACATTATCAGTAATAATTATAATTACCATGGTAAAATTATTGTGTGCCACAATGGTAACAGATAACCTTGTCAACTGTACCTTTAACTTTGGCTACCCTAATAGTTTTTGTCATCCATAAACAATTGTTGTCTTGTTTTGGTTCTCTTTAGAAAGTAGTTTCATAATCAGCTATCAAGCTCTAAAAAGCTCTCTTTAATACAGATTTCTCATAACTTTGCAGATTATAACATTAGAATAGAGGAAAAACATTCGGAACCCTTGAAGAGCTAAAATGTTCATTGGTATCACACAGGATACAAATTAACTGAATGAAGTGAACTAATTGGAGTCTGGAGTAATCTTTTTGATGTTTTGCTTAAAATATTACTCATATTGTTTTGCTTTCAAAAGTCAAAGAAACTTCTCCTTTGAGCTATTAACAGCTTTTAATAATTTAGTTTACACCCCTGAACAAAATTTTTAGCATACTTGTTTCTCTCTACCTGATTTTCCCCAGAATTTGGAAATTATCTGTGAATAGTCTTAAGTTATAGAGATACAGTTTTTTGCCTAAGTTCCTTAAGAATCTGTTTTCATTTGTAATAGTACACAGTTGGAGAAACTGGTAGTTTTACCAAGGCTTTGACTGGAATAATGTGCTTTCTTTGAGTAAGCAAAGTTGCCTTATGAAGCTAGTAAAGCCCCTGGAAAATTTTCCTCTTATTTTGTGTGCACAGTTCCTGTAAATGGTTTCTGATCTGTGGGAAATAAAGAATGTAACTTACTCACAGGCCAGGAAACCCAAGTTATGTTGGTCCCTCAAGAAGCATCTCATAGGTATTTAATGGTACAATTCCAGGGCTTAACTCACCTTTAAAATGTCTTATGTCAGATTTCTTCTATGGAACAAAGTTCCATCAATGCCCATTTAAAAGGCCTATGTAACAAATAATTATTCTTGCTTCACTGTATGCAAATAATTAACCAAGTGCAGTAAAGCACCCCAGTCCTACCATAATTTACCTTTTAATAAAATGGGAAACTGGAGAGACAAAATTATATTTCAAAAACTATAACATGCTTGTTAAATTCTAGTGTTGCTGAATGCTTCTCAATTTTTATTATTTTCTACAGTTTGAATTAAACTCTAATTTTTCTGGCTACAATTTTCCAAGATAATCTGTGCTTTTTTAAAGTCCTATAAACTGAAAACTAGGTGTTCCAGCAGGCCCTGCCTCCAAGCCCCCTGATCATCACAGGAGGAAATCTCTTTAATGCTGGAACCGACAACTAATAACTGAGGGTACCTAGTATCCTTTGCCCCCACTTCTAGTGAGTCAATGGAACCCAGGGTAATTAAGATAGTATCTGTTACAGGAATTAACTCCTGAATACATCACACTTGAGTCAAACCTGGAAAGCTGGTGAAGCAACCTCTAACAGCCCAAAGGAATGTCCTAAATATCAGTGTAAAAAAATAGGAATTCTTAAGTTGAAAATCATAAAAAATAAGTAACTGAGAAGTATTCATCTTACTCAGTTTCACCCCTGCCCCATAAAATACTTTTCATCATTCCTACTTCTCCTTGTAAGATTTACTATGCCACTCTTGTGGGAATTGCTTTACTCTACTATTTGCAGTAGAACTACACACTGTAGCAGCCTCAAGTGGAATATCTGACAGAAAATCTCAATTACTGTAGCATTTTTCTTATTATCCTCTTAGCAGGAATAATGGTTACTAACAGAAAATAATGCATAGGCCTTTCCAAACTTGCACCTCTGCCTCTCATAAAGTGAAGAATATTGTTTCTATCTCAATCAACTGGGCCTAGTAAGAGACACAGCTGAAAGACTTAAAGAAAGGGCTAAAAAGCTAAGGAAGTACCAAAACAAACACATAATTTCTTGGTTTGGAAACAAAATTATAGCATGGATCATCCCTTTTCTGGGCCCTCTCCTAATAATACATCTAGGACTAATGTTCTTCCCTTGCCTAATTAACCTTTTTCAAAGATTTTTAGCAGGAGTATGGCCATTTCACAGGTAAATACCCCAAATCATCTACAGACGGCAACTCCTACAGTCAATCTGAGTCCTGATAACTCTCCATTCCCTTGTCAGCAGGAAGTCTCAGAAAGATTGTGCTGTCCCTCATCCTTTTTGTAACAATAGGGTCTGGATTGACAGAGCAGACGCATTGCCATCTTGAACAATCACCATCATTCTAAAGTTCATCTTGATTAAAAACCATCTAAGTCCAAAGGGTATCAGCTTAATGGTACGACCATGAAGTACAAATGACATTTCCAGTCAGAAACATTCCAAACGCCTCCCTGACTGGATACATGACAGCCCCAAGATAGACTCCCCTTTCGTTGGATAGATGTGAGCCCCAAGATACCTTGTTCTTTGTACATTAGCCAGTCTAAGATATTTTGTTATAGCAGTAGGAACAGACTAAGTCACTATGCCTACATTGCTGGCCAATGTATAAATTAATACAATTATATACAATTGGCCCATGAACAATGCAAGGGTTAGGGCTGCTGACTTCTGCACAGTTAAAAGTCTGTGTATAACTTCTGACTGCCCCGCAAATTTAACTGCTTACAGCCTCCTGTTGACTAGAAGCCTTACTGATAACATAAATTGTTGATTAATGCATAGGTATGTGTATGTATGTGTTAACACATGTTTGTGTGAATCAAGTGTTTATCATATGTATGTGTTAACCAACTGTTTAAGTTATACATCTGTGTTCACATATGTATTTTATGCATTCATGACCTACCTTTATGTATTCATCACATAAATATATTTTATGCATAAATATCATCTTTTTTTCCAAATTTTTCAATGTTTCTAGGCCGTGCAGTTTATCTGTGTTTTTAAAAATTGTCACAGATCTCCAAAAGAAAAATCCAATGTGTTTAGTGAAAAAAAAAAATCAGTGCATAACTGGACCCAAGTAGCTCAAACCTAGATTTGTCTAAGGTCATATGCATACCCTTACATGATATATGGCTCTATGCCTTGCACAAATGTGTTTTTTACTAAGTTCTCAGAGGTAAGGTTGAGTGTTCCTTCTTCATTAGTGTACTTTAGGAATGGTGAAGGCAAACCACAGGGGCCAGATAAATAAAAGATGAGGATGAGTGATACAGTGTGGCCCTGTGTCCCTACCCAAATCTCATGTTTAATTGTAATCCCCAGTGTTAGGAGAGGTACCTGCTGGGAGGTGATTGGATCATGGTGGTGGATTTCCCTCTTGCTGTTCTCATGATAGTGAGTTCTCATGAAATCTGGTTGTTTAAAAGTGTGTAGCACTGACCCCCTTCACTCTCCTCCCTGCTGTGCCATGGTGAGACATGCTTGGTTCCCCTTTATATATTTTAAAATAATATAAAAATATTAGAAATATTGGCACTTCATTGAAGAAGAACTGATCCATAACTACTCATTTTTAAATCTGTTTTCTTCATCCATCATGTAGATGAATGGTTCTCACCTGGGGGCCAAAGCTGAAATGTCAGAGGCATTTGGACCAGAGTGATTCCATCTTGAATAGGAACTGGGAAAAACAAGGCTGACACCTACTGGCTGCATTTCCAGGAGGTTAGGTATTCTACGTCTAATGAGATAGGGAGTCAGAACAAAATGCAGGTCACAGAGACCTTGCTGAAAAACAGCTTGCAGTAAAGAAGGCCGCCAAAACCCTCCAAAACCAAGGTGTTAACAAAAGTGACCTCTGGTCATCCTCACTGTTCATTATACTCTAATTATAATGCATTAGCATGTTAAAAGCCACTCCCGCAAATGCCATGAAAGCTTACAGATGCCATGACAACATCCCTAACCCTTAATGGGGGAGGAACCTCAGTTCCAGGAATTACCCACCACTTTTCTGGAAAACTTATGAATAATCTACCTCTTGTTTAATATATAATCAAGAAATAACTATATACTCAGTCCATCAGCTCAAGTTCCTGTTCTGCCTTTGGGTAGTCATCCTTTGTACCTTCACTTTCATAATAAACTTGTTTTCACTTTACTCTATGGACTCACCCTAAATTATTTTTTGTGTGAGGTTCAACTCTTGGGGTTTGGATCAGGACCTCTTTCCAGTAGCAGAACTACCACTTACTTTTTCATGCCTCTGAACTAAGAATAATTGTCACAGTTTTAAGTAATTGGGGAAAATTACAAAGAAGCAGAATAATTGA
Source organism: Macaca thibetana thibetana (assembly GCF_024542745.1). Taxonomy (NCBI): domain Eukaryota; kingdom Metazoa; phylum Chordata; class Mammalia; order Primates; family Cercopithecidae; genus Macaca; species Macaca thibetana. The sequence goes on along the minus strand of NC_065599.1, from coordinate 7,373,071 downwards.
TAACACATGGAAATTACATGAAATTCAAATTTCAAGCCTATGAATAAAGATTTATTAGAATACAATCACTCATTCACTTTGTATTATCTGTGACTGCTCTAGTGCTACAAGATCACTGTTGAGTAGTTGTGATGGAAACTGCATTGCAAAATGAGAAAATTTATTATCTGGCTTTTTATAGAAAAAGCTGGTGAACTCTCATTCTAAGTGATTCTGATGCATGTTCAAGTTTGAGAACCGCTGTTATAAATCATGACTTATCTGCCATCATTACAATATAATGCAATGGCAGTATCAAAAAGGAAATGGGAAGAGGAAAAATTGTTTTCATTCTTCCTTGATGTAGTTCTTCCATTCTTATACTGCTATAAAGAACAGCTAGACGGTTGGTAATTTATAAAGAAAAGAGTTTCATTGACTCACATTTCCTCAGAACTGTGGAGGCCTCAGGAAACTTACAATCATGGTAGAAGGGGAAGCAAACATGTCCTCTTCACTTGGTGGCAGGAAGGAGAAGTGCAGACTGAAGTGGGAAAGTCCCCTTATAAAACCATCAGATCTCATGAAAACTCATTCACTATCACAATAAAAGCATGGGAGAAACACCCCCATGATCTAATCACCTCTCCTGAGGTCCCCCCCTAACACATGGGGGGGGGGGAATTCAGATTGCAATTCAAGATGAGATTTGGATAGGAACACAGAGGCAGGCAATATCACTGGGCACCTGATTGTGAATCCATTTGAGGCAGAAAAGGTAAAAGAGATTAGTTTTTGCTTCAGATAGGCTGAATTCAGATTCTCAGACCTTTCTTGGAAGTTTAGACACATTAAATTGTCTTCTTTTGGACTCCCTTTCTGTAAAGACACACTGAGTAATCCACACCATACAGGATTATTTTGAGGGTTAAAAGCATAAAAAATATTATGTATAAAGTCTGTAACAGAATTCCTGGCATGTAATAGGTGTTTTAAAAACAAGGTTAACATTTCCATTTTAAAAGATTATTTTTACTATTTGAAGACTTTAAAAGAGTGTGAGATACCAGGAACTCACCTACTGGAAGTGACTCTAGACTTGAAAAAAATATTCATGGCAACATTATACATGCAGAAAAGTACTCAGAGATGGAGAGAAATGCTGTATTTCCTTTTCAACTTCTAACATCACAAAAAAATATTTTATATCAGGACTCAAGGAAAATGAGTTTGTAGCAGTATAGATCTTAACTGATCATTTTCCAGGTGTCTCCTATCAAACAAGGCACCTCTTTAAAGTAAGCATGTAGTCACTCTTTACTGAATGAACACCATGACTATTTTGAATTGTTTTTGTGTGTGTGTGTGTTGTATGGTGCATTGTTTTATTAACCTACTCTTCTATTGTCATGTTCCACATCCTTCTCATTTTACCACTAGGAATTATTATATTTTCCATCTCTCAGGACTAAACATGGTCCCTAAAAGAGACTACTTGATTATTTGAAGATGAAAAAGTCAGATATATTTCACTTATTTAACCTGCAAAACTTATTAAAAAAATACTTCTTCCTAATGGTCATGGTTATGTGACCCCAAAAAGATAGTCTTATGCAGTCTGTCATCACAACAAAGTAGGGCATTCTGCAGGCATCCAGCAGTCTTTCTGGCCACAGCTGGAAGTTCCCTCTTTGCAAATGGACTTTGCCTCCTTTCTGTTAATGTTTTACAAAGCTAAAATTCAAAGACTTTTCTTCATGTCTTCCAATGCCTCCCTTCCTTGTTCTTTTGACAAATGTATTTCCATCTTTCTCTATTTGCAATGATAGGACTTAAAAATAGCCATTGGGCTAAAAATTCCTGAAGTAAAAAGAAATAGAGTAGAAGGACTAAAGTTTCCCAAGAGGGGACTTCACAAATCAGAGTAATCACCCTTATCACCGTGCAAGACATAATAGATTTAAAGTATTTCTATTTTCTCCTTTAGGTGGAACAGGGAAATTCCAACTGATTGGAAAATTGCCTCAGTCTTCTAGATCCCTTAAAAGCAGTTTTGAATTGAACAGATACACAAAAAATCTCTGTCTTCTGAAATTTAAATCTGGGCAAAATTATTTTACAACTACACATACTGATAATGAAGCAATTTCACCAAGTGGGACAATATCAGTTAATATAGGGTTTGTATATCTCTCTCACATTACTTTTTTTCTATTTATTTAAAGCCCATTCTGTCACTAGAATTAATCTCTGTCACCCCTGTTATTTCTCCTCTGCCAATATCCTTTTAAAAATTTCACTGATCACATTGAGAGTGAAATTCATTTTAGGCTGCATTTGAAAAATAAACAAAGTGTCCAGGTGGAAATGCAAGCCTTAAATTGGACATTCTTGGCAGGTATAAACAAGTCATATATAATCTAGCATCTGTAAACATAAAACTAGTGTACCTCACTCAATTTTCACATAAAGGGTAGATCTGAATATAGATGAAGAAAGAAAACATACTTACTCTTATTCCATCCTTACATTTATTGTTTGTAACAGTGACCACAAATTATCTTTTAGCCTTGCTACATATATTATTATTTACCAGAGCCAAAGTTGATCACTTTTCATCTGATTTAAAATGTAATACAAAAACCTAATGGTTTTTTTAACAGAACAATAAAAATATTTTTCAATATTTTATGCATTACTGAATGTATCCCCTGAAAAGCATGTGTAACCTTGAAATAATAATTTATGCTTTCTTTGCCAATGCTTATTCATTTTGTTTATATAAAATATGTTTACTGAGATTTTCTTCATTAAAGAATCATATTTAAATAAAACATATCTGAAAATGATTTAGCTAAGGAAATGTAATATAACAGAGGTCCAAACTGAATATTATCAGGAAGTTTACAAAGAATCATAATTTATTTTTCATAAGAATTATAATTTTGTATAGATGTACAGTTTAAAACAAATCAATTACTCCTATATACCTTACATTATAATACTATTCTTATTTTATATAGGACAATCTAGGCTAGTGTGAAAAGTTGTATGAGGTTTTTGTTTATCTGTGGAAGCAAAGTTATGAACTATAGTCCGATGAGTTCTGAAGGCAATGAATTCTCACCTGTCAGTATTTAAAAATGAAGAGTGTTTACTGAATTGTTGCTGTCTTCATTATACTAATAGTTCTTATATTATTAGAACTGCTATAGAATTAATGATTTAATTTCATTTGACTAGCAGTAGATTTCAATATTTGGCAATTGGCCCATTATTGAAGTAGGCTGAAATTATCTTCTATTTTCTGTAACTTGACTTTTGGTCCTCTTTCTTTTCCTTAATAGGTACACAGTAAATTTTTCTTCCACAGTGTTTATATTCCTAACATCATAAAAATGAGATGAATTGTATAACTTAATTATACTGAGTTATAAGTGACTGATAATGGTTCTGTATGAAAAGTATCAGTGTATTTTATTAAAGGTGGAAGCCTTAAGATAAGGGAATTAATTAAGCCAGGTGCAGTGGCTCACAGCTGTAATTCCAGAATTTTGAGAGGCTGAAGAGGGAGGATCATTTGACTCTAAGATTTCCAGACTAGCCTGGACAACATAGTGAAAACTTGCTTTCACAAAAAGACAACAAAAATTAGGTGGATGTGATGGCACACATCTGTAGTGTTAGCTAGTTGAGAGGCTGAGGTGGGGGTATCAATTGAGTCCAGAGAGTCAAGGCTGCAGTGAGCTAAGATTGCACACTGCAGTCCAGTCTGGGCAACAGAGCAAGATTCCATCTCAAAAAACAGCAACGACAAAAAAGAAATTAAATTCAGTTGGTTTCACTCCATGTAACAGGAGAATAAAATTCATTTATAAAGAAGTAAAGAAAAAGAGAAGGGTACATGGGGAATCCCGGTCTAAGGGTACAACAGTTCTATTAGACAGGAGAGGTTAATAAGAAAAACTGAGGTGATGAACATGATGTTAATTAGCTTCACTCAAATATTTCTCTGGGTATATCATCACATCATCACTTTTTACCTCGTATATATTTGCAACCGTAGTTTGTCAATATCCAATATAAATAAATAAATACATAAATACATAAATAAATAAAAGATAAAAAGAAAGAATTAGGTCTAACATTTAAGTCTCTAATCCACCTTGAATTAATTTTCGCATAAAGAGTAAGGAAAGGATCCAGTTTCAGCTTTCTACTTAGGGCTAGCCAATTTTCCCAGCACCCTTTATTAAATAGGGAATCCTTTCCCCATTTCTTCTTTCTCTCAGGTTTGTCAAAGATCAGATGGCTGTAAATGTGTGGTATTATTTCTGAGGACTCTGTTCTGTTCCATTGGTCTATATCTCTGTTTTGGTACCAGTATCATGCTGTTTTGGTTACTGTAGCTTTGTAGTATAGTTTGAAGTCAGGTAGCGTGATACCTCCAGCTTTGTTCTTTTGACTTAGGATTGTCTTGGCAATGCGGGCTCTTTTTTGGTTCCATATGAACTTTAAAGCAGTTTTTTCCAATTCTGTGAAGAAACTCATTGGTAGCTTGATGGGGATGGCATTGAATCTAAATAACATTGGGTAGTATGGCCATTTTCACGATATTGATTCTTCCTATCCATGAGCATGGTATGTTCTTTCATTTGTTTGTGTCCTCTTTTATTTCACTGAGCAGTGGTTTGTAGTTCTCCTGGAAGAGGTCCTTTACATCCTTTGTCAGTTGGATTCCTAGGTATTTTATTCCCTTTTGAAGCAATTGTGAATGGAAGTTCATTCATGATTTGGCTCTCTGTTTGTCTGTTACTGGTGTACAAGAATGTTTGTGATTTTTGCACATTAATTTTGTATCCTGAGGCTTTGCTGAAGTTGCTTATCAGCTTAAGGAGATTTTGGGCTGAGACAATGGGGTTTTCTAAATATACAATCATGTCATCTGCAAACAGGGACAATTTGACTTCTTCTTTTCCTAAGTGAATACCTTTGATTTCTTTCTCTTGCCTGATTGCCCTAGCCAGAATTTCCAACACTATGTTGAATAGGAGTGGTGAGAGAGGGCATCCCTGTCTTGTGCCAGTTTTCAAAGGGAATTTTTCCAGTTTTTGCCCATTCAGTATGATATTGGCTGTGGGTTTGTCATAAGTAGCTCTTATGATTTTGAGGTATGTTCCATCAATACCGAATTTATTGAGCGTTTTTAGCATGAAGGGCTGTTGAATTTTGTCAAAAGCCTTTTCTGCATCTATTGAGATAATCATGTGGTTCTTGTCTTTGGTTCTGTTTATATGCTGGATTATGTTTATTGATTTGCGAAAGTGGAACCAGCCTTGCATCCCAGGGATGAAGCCCACTTGATCATGGTGGATAAGCCTTTTGATGTGCTGGTGGATCCGGTTTGCTAGTATTTTATTGAGGATTTTTGCATCGATGTTCATCAGGGATATTGGTCTAAAATTTTCTTTTTTTGTTGTGTCTCTGCCAGGCTTTGGTATCAGGATGATGTTGGCCTCATAAAATGAGTTATGGAGGATTCCCTCTTTTTCTATTGATTGGAATAGTTTCAGAAGGAATGGTACCAGCTCCTTCTTGTACCTCTGGTAGAATTCAGCTATGAATCCATCTGGTCCTGGACTTTTTTTGGTTGGTAGGCTATTAATTATTGCCTCAATTCCAGAGCCTGCTCTTGGTCTATTCAGGGATTCAACTTCTTCCTGGTTTAGCTGGGAAGAGTGTAAGTGTCCAGGAAATTATCCATTTCTTTTAGATTTTCTAGTTTATTTGCATAGAGGTGTTTATAGTATTCTCTGATGGTAGTTTGTATTTCTGTGGGGTCGGTGGTGATATCCGCTTTATCATTTTTTATTGCGTCTATTTGATTCTTCTCTCTTTTCTTCTTTATTAGTCTTGCTAGCGGTCTGTCAATTTTGTTGATCTTTTCACAAAACCAACTCCTGGATTCATTGATTTTTTGGAGGGTTTTTTGTGTCTCTATCTCCTTCAGTTCTGCTCTGATCTTAGTTATTTCTTGCCTTCTGCTAGCTTTTGAATGTGTTTGCTTTTGCTTCTCTAGCTCTTTTAATTGTGATGTTAGAGTGTCAATCTTAGATCTTTCCTGCTTTCTCTTGTGGGCATTTAGTGCTATAAATTTCCCTCTACACACTGCTTTAAATGTGTCCCAGAGATTCTGGTATGTTGTATCTTTGTTCTCATTGGTTTCAAAGAACATCTTTATTTCTGTCTTCATTTCTCTATGTACCTAGTAGTCATTCAGAAGCAGGTTGTTCAGTTTCCATGTAGTTGAGCGGTTTGGATTGAGTTTCTTAGTCCTGAGTTCTGGTTTGATTGCACTGTGGTCTGAGAGACAGTTTGTTATAATTTCTGTTCTTGTACATTTGCTGAGGAGTGCTTTACTTCCAATTATGTGGTCAATTTTGGAATAAGTGCGATGTGGTGCTGAGAAGAATGTATATAAAAATCCTAGAAGAAAACCTAGGTAATACCATTCAGGACATAGGCATGGGCAAAGACTTCATGTCTAAAACACCAAAAGCAACAGCAGCAAAAGCCAAAATTGACAAATGGGATCTAATTAACCTAAAGAGCTTCTGCACACCAAAAGAAACTACCATCAGAGTGAACAGGCAACCTACAGAATGGGAGAAAATTTTTGCAATCTACTCATCTGACAAATTGCTACTATCCAGAACCTACAAAGAACTCAAACAAATATATGAGAAAAAAACAAACAACTCGATCAAAAAGTGGGCAAAAGATATGAACAGACATTTCTCAAAAGAAGACATTCATACAGCCAACAGACACATGAAAAAATGCTCATCATCACTGGCCATCAGAGAAATGCCAATCAAAACCACAATGAGATACCATCTCACACCAGTTAGAAAGGCAATCATTAAAAAGTCAGAAAACAACAGGTGCTGGAGAGGATGTGGAGAAATAGGAACACTTTTACACTGTTGGTGGGATTGTAAACTAGTTCAGCCATTATGGAAAACAGTATGGCAATTCCTCAACGATCTAGAACTAGATGTACCATATGACCCAGCCATCGCATTACTGGGTTTATACCCAAAGGATTATAAATCATGCTGCTATAAAAACACATGCACACATATGTTTATTGAGGCACTATTCACAATAGGAAAGACTTGGAATCAACCCAAATGTCCACCAGTGACAGACTGGATTAAGAAAATGTGGCACATATACACCATGGAATACTATGCAGCCATAAAGAAGGATGAGTTTGTGTCCTTTGTAGGAACATGGATGCAGCTGGAAACCATCATTCTTAGCAAACTATCACAAGAACAGAAAACCAAACACCGCATGATCTCACACATAGGTGGGAACTGAACAATGAGATCACTTGGACTCGGGAAGGGGAACATCACACACCGGGGCCTATCATGGGGAGGGGGGAGGGGAGAGATATTGCATTGGGTGTTATACCTGATGTAAATGAGGAGTTGATGGGTGCTGACGAGTTGATGGGTGCAGTATACCAACATGGCACAAGTATACATATGTAAAAAACCTGTACGTTATGCACATGTACCCTAGAACTTAAAGTATAATAATAATAATAAATTTTAAAAAAAGAAAGAAAGAATTGAGGAATACTTGTAGTTTAATCAAAATACTATCTGATCACATTTCTGCTTCTAGAAACATGTTGTTGCTTCAAACTACCCAATCTACGGATAACAAAGAGAAACACGCCAGCAAGAAGATTAACAACATTAGAGAGCAATGAAGAAAGTGAGAATTTTCAAAGGCATCTTAAATTGGGCATAGAAAGCACTATTGTTAAAAGGAAAAGATAAACAAGCAAGGTGCACTGATCATGAAAGACCATGGAAAGTGTGATAAGGCAATGCACAGACACGACATTTGCAACCTGTTTAAATAACAGAAGGCACACATATTCTGAATATACAATGTGCTCCTATAAATCAGTAAGTGAGAGGCTAACAACCCAATTAAGAAATGGACAAAAGATTTGAACCAGCACTTCACACCTTGGACATTCAAATGCCCTATGTACCCAGGACACAGTCTGGATGACTTGTTCAAATCTCATGTTGAGTTGTAATTCCCAATATTGGAGGTGGGGCCTCTTGGGAAGATAGGGGTGGGACATGGGGATGGATCTTTCATGGCTTGGTGCTTTCCTTGGGATAGTGAGTGAGTTCTCCCAAGGTCTGGTTGTTTAAAACTAAGAGGCGTCTTTCCCAGCCTTGCTCCCACTCTTACCATGTAACGTGTCTGCTTCCATTTTTTTTACTTCCAGAAACCATGGCTTTACATGTGGCCTGATTTTCAGCTCATTCCTATCCATATGGAGAGTTCTGAAACTTGATGTGCCCAGTGATTTGAAACTAGGTGGGGCAAGAGGCTAAGGAGGATATACATGCAATCTCTTTTCTCTCATCAGACTTCCCTAATGGAATGTTTGTTTATTATGTGGTACACTTTTTTGGATCCTTTATTGAATAGAATCGTTGACACTTACTGTTTTATTCGCCTGACCCCAAATGGTAAAAGCAAATAAGAAAGGCTAGTATTTGTGTTTATTCACAGTGACTGATGCAATTATTCTCCTCTGAAGAGCCAACATAATACTGATGTTGATATTTATCACTGAATCAAGTGAATCAGCTCTCTGTAAGGCCACATTTGTCGCAAAACAGAATAGTGTATAGAGGTAAAAAAATAAAATGAATATACAACTCAGTCTACATAACAATGCGGCTAGGTCTCAGAAACATGTTAATAAAAGAAGCTATTCAGAATAATAAATAGTGTATTATTCCATTTATATAGAGTGTGAAAACATACAAACCCAACTGATGGTATTAAAACGTAATTATTTTGACATTGGGTTGTGGTAATTATTGGAAGGGAATATGTAGGTGAATTGATATGGTTTGGCTGTGTTCACACACAGATCTCTTCTTGTAAACTTCAGTAAATTAGTTCCCATAATCTGCATGTGTCATGGGAGGGACCCAGTCGGAGGTAATTGAATCATGGGGGTGGTTATATTCTGTACTTTTCTCATGATAGTGAATGAATTATCACCAGATCTGATTGTTTTATAAGGGGATTTACTCCCACTTCACACTGCACTTCTCCTTACTGTCACTATGTGAAGAAGGATGTATTTGCTTCCCTTTCTGTCATGATTGTAAGTTTCTTGAGGCCTCCCCAAGCCCTGAATGTATAAAGGAAAGAGTCCATTCAGCCCCTTTCCTTCATAAATTACCCAGTCTAGGGTATGTCTTTATAGCAGTGTGAGAATGGATGTGGGTGCTTGGAGATGCATGTAGTGCTTAATTTTTGATGTTAGTAGTGGTTCTGTGGGTATGTTCATCTGTAATCACTCACTTATCTGGACAGATATGCTGTATACTCCTTTCTGATGCAGATAGCTAATGTGAACATCACTAAATGTACTGAGTGAGTTCTCTGTATAGCTGCATTCCAATGTCTCTCTTTTGGTTCATTAGACTATTTGTTACTGAAATGTTTGGTCACACACACACAAAAACCCTGTCTGCCATTCTTTTTATTTCACCAGACAGAGCTTAGAATTAACCTTAATTTTAACAGTGGATTAGAAATCATGTAGGAAAAAAGACTAAAAATGTTTTAAAAATGAATGAATTAGTTATTTTAAAAAATGAACAGACACTTCTCAAGATAAGAGATTTATGCATCTTACAGACATATGAAAAAATGCTCATCATCACTGGTCATTAGAGAAATGTAAATCAAAACCACAAGGAGATACTATCTCATGTCAATTACAATGGCAATCATTAAAAAATCAGGAAACAATAAATGTTGGAGAGGATGTGGAGAAATAGGAATGTTTTTACACTGTTGGTGGGAATGTAAATTAGTTCAGCTATTGTGGAAGATGGTGTGGCAATTCCTCAAGGGTCTAGAACTAGAAATACCATTTGACCCAGCAATCCCATTACTGGGTGTATACCCAAAGGATTATAAATCATTTTACCATAAAGACACATGCACATGTATGTTTTTGTGTCACTATTCACAATAGCAAAGACTTGGAACCAACCCAAATGTCCATCCGTAATAGACTGGATAAAGAAAATGTGGCATGTATACACCATGGAATACTATGCAACCATAAAATAGGATGAGTTCATGTCCTTTGCAGGGACATGGATGAAGCTGGAAACCATCATCCTCAGCAAATTATCACAAGGATAGAAAACTAAACACTGCATATTCTCATTCATAAGTGGGAGATGAAAATTGAGAACACATGGACACAGGGAGGGGAATATCACACACTGGAGACTGTTGTGGAGTGGGAGATTGAGGGAGGGATAAAATTAGGAGAAATATCTAATGTACATGATGAGTTGATGGGTGCAACAAATCAAAATGACACTTGCATACCTATGTAACAAACCTGTATGTTGTGCTTGTGTACCCTAGAACTTGAAGTATAATAATAATAATAAGAAGAAGCCATTATAGAAAAGTGTCAAGTTCAAGGAGCTGTAATAAAGGAAAAGAGCTTCATTCTTAAAACAGGCTTCCTGATCTATGAAAATGACAAATACATGGTTAAAAAAGCACATGTTTCCACAGTTTAAAAATCACCATGTGGCTGTCTCTCCCAATATCAGTTCTGTTTATTTTCTTTGCATACATGCATAGATGCATTGACAGATAGCCTGTTTACCAGGCTCTTCTCCTAATGTAAATAGCTGTAGCAGAGATTGAAAATTATTTTCAATCACTTGCAGTTGTTTCTCATTACCTATTTCTTTTATTTCTTCTTCTTCTTCTTCTTTTTTTTTTTTTTCTCGTGGAATGCTGATCACACGTTGTACGCATTCATTTTGCTGGTGGATGGATTTACAGTCACATTTCTATGCAGATAAGCTATTGACATTAGCCAGGTGTCTTGATAAGATTCTGTTTACCCTGTTAGAAGGAGAAGGTCTGATTCAACGTAGAGAATAAAGAGAGTAGGATGGATTTTTTGAGGTCCCAGTCGGGGATTTGTCCAGGAAACAGGTTAGCTAAAATGTAGCAGACAAGTCCCCATCTTAGGCAGACTAGGAAGACACAAAATTTGTTGTTATCAGTACTCTCTCTGCTTGCTTAATTTTCAACAGTCCTCTGTTATAATATTCTTTGCTCACTTACCCATGATTTAAAATAGCCTGTTGCTCCAATAATTTCCTCTCATCTCTCCCCAGTCAAAACCAACACAAAACAGAACAGTAGTTTACAGTCTTGTTTCTAGTACCTATGGCTGGTGGACACATTTGTCTTCAAGGTTCCACCTCCCACCACAATCTCCCTGGGGGTTAGAGCTCAACATAAGAATTTTGGGGAACACAGACATTCTGGATGTGATGCGGTCATGTGATGCATTCATGTGATGATTACTACTGAGTGCCAACTTGATTAGATTGAATGATGCAAAGTATTGGTACTGGGTGTGTTGGTGAGGGTGTGGCCAAAGAAGATTAACATCTGAGTCAGTGGACTAGGAAATGCAGACCCACCTTCAATAAGGAGATCACAAATGGATAGACACAAATTTTTACCTGTGTGTCATCTGTCTCTGCATCTATGAACCTCTGGGCAAGGGGCTGACCAGAGTCCAGCTGGACACCAAAATAAAACATCAGCCTTGCCAGCTAGCTAGCTAATCATCATTGAATATATTTATCCTGGAGTTTCCCACATATCCCTCCACAAACAAATCAGCTCAACCATTGCCTGTAGCTGTTCTTGGGAAGGATTTTGAAATACACAGTTCTAACCACTCAACCAGGAAAATCTGTGATCTCTTTATCCTTTAAATCAAGTCATCTTCAAACATAAATTTTAAGTCTGGCTGGAATTCATTTAGCTAATATCATGTGAAGTGAAAACAAACTAACACATAGGATCCACACTAGCTACCTTGGGTTTTTCTTATGCTTCTAAAACAAGTATTTTAAACTCCTTGGATTCATAATCTATTGTGTAACTTGTAACTGCAATATTCTCAGCTTAAGCAACACATATTTATTTGATGATTTATTTGTCCCCTCCCAGGAATTAATTTTCATCCCCTTTGGGAAGATATTATTCCCATTAAAAATGCATAAGAAGCATGCTATAGAGTCAAACTACCTTTGTTTCATTTGGTTCCACCGTTTATCAGCTTTGTGTCACTGAACACTTCTGAACCTCAGGCTTCTTAACTGTAAGATGAGAATCACAATAGCACCTACTATTTATGATTGTAATGAGAACTAAAAGATACAAGGGACCAGAAGCACATATAAAAGACTAGGTGGATTGTAGGAACACCATAATTTCTAGCTTCTATTACTGCAGAATGCAGAACATTATGTCTAGCATCTGGAATTTTGAGATAATACCAAACAAGAGCCTTAATTGAACCACTGTTTGTTAAAGGAGATTGAAAGATTACGAAGATTACAAAAAGTGTGAGATGTGCAGTTTCATTCGAGATGATTTGGACATAGAAAAAGGGAAATGTCTGAATTCTGATAGAGAGAAGGGCACAAGAGAAAAAAGGGTATCTCAGAGAAAAGACACTTGAGGGATAAGAAGTAGTTTGAGCTGAGGAATAAAGAAGCAAACTAAAGCAATGGCAATGATGATGGTGACATAAGGGAAAAGAAGGACTGGAAATAAAATGATCATGTGGTAGAATACTGTGGTTATCCAAAAATTCACTTATGTAAGTTTTCATTTCTCTACCTGCTTGTCTCTTCATCCCTTCATTCATCCATCTCCACATTCATCAAAAACTCTCCATCCATCCATCCATCCATCCATCCATCCATCCATCAATCCATCTATCCATCCATCCATTTATCGATCCATCCACACATTCATCTATTTCCTCCATCAATCTGTCTACCTATTTATTTGTCCATCTCTTCATCAATTCATCCATCTCATCCTTCTATCCATTCATCTATCCACCCTTTAATTCACCCACACATTAATTTACATTTCTCCTTCTGTAAGTCCTTTTACCTATTTATTTGTCATCTCTTCTTCAATTACCCGATCCCACTCTTCCATCCATCAGTTCATTAAACCATTCATCCACTCATGTAGTCTAGATTCATCCAGCCATTCTCTATACATTCATTTATCCACCCATTCTTCCTTGCATCTGTTTATTCTTACACTCATCTACCTATTTATTTGTCCGTCTCTTTATCAATTAACCCATGTCAAATTTATATAAATTCTTCCAACAATCCATATATGTGTCTACCTGTTTACTTCCATATATCTATCTATATATTCCTCCTTTCATTCATTGCTTCACCAACTCATCTATCCCACCCTTCTATCCAATCATCTATCCATTCATACACCTATCCACACACCAAGTTATTTATTCATCTATTCATTTCACCACTCATCCATTAATCCATCCATCCATCCATCCATCCATCCATCCATCCATCCATCCATCCATCCATCCATCCATTCATCCACCCACCCACCCACCCATCCTCTTTCTCTTTTTGACAAAGGATTTGAGATGGTATAGAAAGACAAATTAAATACAGAAAATGAATAATAAATGAATAAAATAATGAGCAAACTAAATGCTAAACTCAGTGAGAATGGAAATAAGAGAACTAAAATAGGGACATAAAGTGGGACCAGGGATTTTATTTGAGCAAGAATACATTCCATATACTTGCCCTGTGAGGGCCAGACATTCAGAATGTCAGGATGTTGAGTTTGTGCTCCCAAGGTAGCCTCTATCTGTACCAAAATTTCTACTGTTTTAAGTGTAAATGTGGGAATTCCCTAACTTACTTATTGTACTCCACATCAAATATTGGATGGCACTGGAATAGACTTTGGCAAACATAGTCCACATTCTAATTTCTTCTTCATTTGCATTTAAAGGACTTTGAGCTGTAGAGGTGAGATGATACTTATTAAAGCCAAGACAGGTTTCAAATACTTTCTTCTCATTATCTGCTTTACTCCTTTGCTGTTAGCAGCATTTACTGCAGGAAAACATATACTTAACATTTAGCCAAAAATAATCCCCACTGCAAAATGACTAAATATAGATTGCTTTATTGCCTTCACATCAGCCTCCAAAGAACCCAGAGGCTGGTGCTCACAAGAAATTGAGTGGTTGGAAACTGCAGTGGAGTCAGAAATCAGAAGAAATTACAATTATGGCACTAAGCACTAATCTCAGAAAAATCCCAGAAAATCAAAACACAATTAAGCAGCCACTCAATCCATTATAAAATATAATAATCATGATTAGAACTTTTTTTTCCTCCCAGAAAATAAAGAGTTGGAGACATTATCCCACTGCTTAACCACTATTCATAGTGGGGTCATTATTCTTTATGGTGTTACTAAATACACTCATCATTTTAGAAATCCCAGAAGTTTACCTTCCAAATATATGATCTCATCTTTCTGTGTAAAGTTAATCAAAGTTGTAAAAGTGATTCATTCTCTATCTTTATTTTTCCCCACAGGGACAGGAAAATAAAAATGTGATGCTTTGGAGGAGAATCACAGGATGCAACAAATAAAACTTCAGATGTCATTGTTATCCACATGTACTCTATGAGAATACATATACTGATTAACCCTTTCCTGGAAAATGAACATCTAAATGTGTATTCTGCAGACATCATACTTTTAGTTAGGAAATTATTTATATCCAACCTGATTCTTCATGTTATACTAACCTTCCAGTTGTTAACCAATAATTTTTTAAAACAGAAAAAACATTAAGCATATCTTCTATGGGCTCTTTAAAATACTCTGAGAGTGTAGTCAAAACTTCACAACACTAGTGGCCAAGTTCTCAAGAATGGTGTTGACATGGTTTGGCTGTGTCCCTCTCAAATCTCATCTTGAATTCCTATAATCTCCACATGTCCTGGGAAGAACCTGGTGGGTGGTAATTGAATCATGGGGCTGGTTACTCTCCACCTCAAATCAAGAATATATATTCTTCTCAGCACCACATCACACTTATTCTAAACTTAACCACAAAATTTGAGGTAAAACACTCATCATCAAATGCAAAAGAATAGAATCCATCACAAATACTGTCTCAGACCACTGTGCAATAAAATTAGAACTCGGGATTAAGAAACTCACTCAAAACTGCACAACTCTACATGGAAACCGAACACCTGTTCCTGAATGATTACTGAATAAATAACGTAATTAAGGTGAAAATAAAGCAGTTTCTTGAAACTGTTGAGAACAAGGACAAAATGTACCATAATCTCTGGGACACAGCTAAAACAGTGTTTACAGGGAAATTTATAGCACCATATGCCTACAGGAGGAAGTGGAAAAGATCTAAAATTGACACCCTAACATTAGAATTAAAAGAACTAGAGAAGCAAGAGAAAACAAATTCAAAAGCTAGAAGAAGATAAGAAATAACTAAGATCAGAGCAGAACTGAAGGAGATAGAGAGATGAAAAACTCTTCAAAAATCAATGAACCAGGAAGGTGTTTTGAAAAGATTAACAAAATAGATAGACTGCTACCCAGACAAAGAAAAAGAGAGAGAATAATCAAATAGACACAGTAAAAAATGATAAAGGGGATGTCACCACTGATCCCACAGAAATACAAACTATTATCAGAGAATACTGTAAACTCCTCTATATAAATAAACTAGAAAATCTAGAAGATAGAGATAAATTCCTGGAAACACACACCCTCCCAAGACCAAACCAGGAAGAAGGCTACTCCCTGAATAGACCAATAACAAGTTCTGAAATTGAGACAGTAATTAATAGCCTATCAACAACAACAATAAAAAAATCCCTAGACCAGGCAAATTCATAGCCAAATTCTAACAGAGGTACAAAGAGGAGCTGGTAACATGCCTTCTGAAACTATTCCAAAAAAAAAACAGAAAAACAGGGACTCCTTTTTAACTAATTTTATGAGGCCAGCATCATCCAGACACAAAATAAAAAAAGAAAATTTTAGGGCAATATCCCTGATGAACATTGATGCAAAAAATCCTCAATAAAACACTGACAAACCAAATCCAGCAGCACATCAAAAAGCTTATCCACCACTGTAAATGATTCTTTTAATTTTTACCCAGCAAGAGAGGCATTAGGAACAACACAGCAGTGGGTTTCCTTTTTTGATGACTTAGACTGACAAGCTATTGCATCAGTTAAGAACCAGTGTTGGTTTTCACAGAGGAGCCTTGAAAGACATGGGTCTGTTTTAAGAGTGGAAGCAAGCCTCAGCAGCATAACAAAATGCCATCTCTGGAAAGAAAAAAAAAAAGAAAAAAAAGAAAAAAATTGCAGGGCATAGTGACAGGTGTTAATAGTCCAGCTATTTGGGAAGCTATGGGATGAGGATAGCTTGAATATGAGAGTGTGAAAATACAATGAGCCATGGTTGCACAACTGTACCCCAGCATGGCCAAAAGAATGAGACACTGTCTCAAACAACAACAACAACAACAACAACAACAACAACAAATCTGTTGTGAGTACCTTAGTATCAGATAATCCAGGGTTGTCTCCACATTTCAGGATTATTAATCACATCTGCATAGTCTTTTCTGCCAGGCTATGTCGCACATTCATACCTTATAGGTTTTGGATGTGGACATTTTGGGGGACCATTTTTAACTCAAAACTGTACAACTATGTAGAAACTGAACAACCTGCTCCTGAATGACTAGTGGGTAAATAACAAAATTAAGGTGGAAATAAATAAGTTATTTGAAACCAATGAGAACAAAGAGACAATGTACCAGAATCTCTGGGACACAGATAACACAGTGTTTAGAGGGAAATTTATAGCGCTAAATGCCCACATCAGAAACCTGGAAAGAAATTGACACCTTAACATCACAATTAGAAGAACAAGAGAAGCAAAAACAAACAAATTTGAAAGCTAGCAGAATGTGGGGTTTCACTCAGGATGGTGGCAGAAATATTAAAGAGAAATATTAAGGAAAATTATAAGGAATAGTCACAAACCTTTTGGAAGGCTGAAAGGTCACATAGCTTGTAATGATTGAACAGGCTGAAGGCAGCTGGTTTTTACCTTAGAACATTAGGTCATAGCGTAAATACTATGGGTAATAGAGGCTTTCCCAGTTAAGTCTGCTTACCGTACCCCCATTAACTAACCTTTGAGCCAGCGGGCAGGATGACCAGGGAAATTTCCCCCTAATGTATTTACTTTAGACTATGGTACCTGAGCCTTAATCATTCATAGACCTACTCTCATATCACATTAATTATCCACAAGTGTGTTGACTCAGAGCCTCTGTTGTTAATTGTATACTAAAAAAAAGCTGGGAGTGTGAGCTGCCCAAGGCCAGCTGCAGTGACAAATCTTTCTTGGTGTGCAGGTGGTTGGACACTCAGCAGTACTGGCCAAACACAGTATCTGTGTGTCAGTATAGATTTTATTCATCCGTCATTTGGATCACGGTACGTGGGCAGACCCCTGAAGCTAATGCTATCTTGTGAGAAGCAATACTTAAGCAGAAGATAATAAATAACCAAAATCAAAGCAGAACTGAATGAGATAGAGACATGAAAAATATCGTTAAAAAAAATCAATGAATCCAGGAGCTGGTTTTTTAAAAAGATTAACAAAATAGATAGAGCACTAGCTAGACTAATAAAGAAGACAAGAGAGACATACTAAAGAATGATAAAGGGGACATCATCACTGATCCCACAGAAATACGAACTATCATCAGAGAATACTAGAAACATCTATGCAAATAAACTAGAAAATATAGAAGAAAATGATAAATTCCTGGACACATACACCCTTCCAAGACTATACCAGGAAGTAGCTGAATCCCTGAATAGACCAATAACAGGTTCTGAAATTGAGGCAGTAGTTAATAGCCTACTGACAAAAAAAAAAAAAAAAAAAAAAAAAAAAAAAAAAAAAACCCAAGACTGGTTGGATTCACAGCTGAATT
Source organism: Macaca thibetana thibetana (assembly GCF_024542745.1). Taxonomy (NCBI): domain Eukaryota; kingdom Metazoa; phylum Chordata; class Mammalia; order Primates; family Cercopithecidae; genus Macaca; species Macaca thibetana. The sequence goes on along the minus strand of NC_065599.1, from coordinate 7,355,043 downwards.
CTACCAGAGAAACTAGTAACATTCCTTCTGAAATGAATAATAGAAAAAGAGGGACTCCTCCCAAACTTAATTTATGAGGCCAGCATCATCCTGATACCAAAACCTGGCAGAGGCACAACAAAAAAGGAAAATTTCAGACCAATATACCTGATGAAGATCAATGTGAAAATTCTCAGTGAAGTACTGGCAAACCAAGTCCAGCAGCACATCGAAAAGCTTATCCGCCATGATCGAGTCGGCTTCATCCCTTAGATGAAAGGCTGGTTCAACATATACAAATCAATAAACACAATCCATCAGATAATGAGAACCAATGGCAAAAAACTATGATTATTTTAATAGATGTGGAAAGGCCTTTAATAAAATTCAACAACCCTTTATGCTAAAAACTCTCAATAAGCTAGGTATTGATGAAACATATCTCAAAATAGTAGGAGCTACTTATGACAGTGCCATAGCCGATATCATACTGGATGGAAAAATGCTGGAAGTATTCCCTTTGAAAACTGGCACAAGGGAAGGATGCCCTCTCTCATCACTCCTATACATAGAACTGGAAGTTCTGGTCAGGGGAATCAGGCAAGATAAAAAAATAAAGCATATTCAAACAGGAAGGAAGGAAGTCTAATTGTCTCTGTATGCAGATGACATGATTGTATATTTAAAAAATCCCATCATCTCAGCCACAAAACTCCTTAAGCTGATAAGCAGCTTCAGCAAAGTCTTAGGATACAAAATCAATGTAAAAAAATCACAGACATTCCTATACACCAATAATAGAAAAGCAGAGAACCAAATCACTATTGAATTCCCATTCGCAACTGCTACAAAGAGAATAAAATACCTAGGAATACAGCTTTAGAAGGAACATGAAAAACCTCTTCAAGTAGGATTACAAATCACTGCTGAAGGAAATAAAAGAGGACACAAGCAAATGGAAAAATATTCCATGCTCATGGATAGGAAGAATCAATATCATGAAAATAGTCATACTGCCCAAAGTAATTTATAGATTCAGTGTCATTTCTATTAAGCTATCATTGACTTTCTTAACAGAATTAGAAAAAAATATTTTAAATTTCATATAAAACCAAAAAGAAACCATATAGCCAAGACAATTCTAAGCAAGGAGGAAGAAAGCTGGAGGCATCACACTACTCATTTCAAACACTGCAAGGCCACAGTAACCAAAACAGCATGGTACTGGTACCAAAACAGATACATAGACCAATGAAACAGAAGAGAGGCCTCAGAAATAACACCACACATCTACAACCATCTGATCTTTGACAAACCTGGCAAAAACAAGCAATGGAAAAAGGATTCCCTATTTATTCAATAAATGGTGTTGGGAAAACTGGATAGCCATATGTGGAAAACTGGCTAGCCATATGCAGAAAACTGAAACTGGACCCCTTCCTTACACCTTATACAAAAATTAACTCAAGATGGATTAGAGATTTAAACATAAGACCTAAAACTATAAAAACCCTAGAAGTAAACCTAGGGAACGCCACTCAGGACATAGGTGTGGGCAAATATTTTATGATTAAAACACCAAAAGCAAGAGCAACAAAAGCCAAAATTTAAAAATGTGATCTAATTAAACTAAAGAGCTTCTGTACAGTGAAGGAAACTATCATCAGCATGAACAGGCAATCTACCGAATGGGAGAAAGTTTTTACAAGCTACTTATCTGTCCAAGTTCTAACATCCAGAGTATACAGTGACCTTAAACAAATTTACAAGAAACAAACAGCCCTATCCAAAAGTGGGGGAAGGGCATAAACAAACATCTCTCAAAAGAAGATACTTACGCACCAACAAACATGAGAAAAAGGTCTTTATCACTGGTCACTAGAGAAATGCAAATAAAAATCACTATTAGATATCATCTCATGCCAGTTGGAATGGTGGTTATTAAAAATCAGGGAACAACAGATGCTGGTGAGGCAGGGGAGAAATAGGGACACTTTTACACTGTTGTTGAGAGTGTAAATTAGTTCAACCATTATAGAAGACAGTGTTGTGATTCCTAAACATCTAGAATCAGAAATACCATTTGATCCAGCAATCCCATTACTGAGCCTATATCCAAAGATTATAAATTATTCTACCATAAAGACACATGCACATGTACATTTATTGCAGCACTATTTACAATAGTAAAGACTTGGAATCAACCAAAATGCCCATCAATGATAGACTGGATAAAGAAAATATGGCATGTATACACCATGGAGTGCTATGCAGCCATTAAAAAGAATGCATTCATATCCTTACATAGAGGAAGCTGGAAGCCATCGTTTTTTCAACTAAAGCAAACTAACACAGAAACAGACAACCAAACACTATATGTTCTCATTCATAAGTAGGAACTGAACAATGAGAACACATAGACACAGGGAGGGGAACATCACACATTGACGCCTGTCAGGGGGTGGAGGCAAGAGGAGGGAAAGCATTAGGAGAAATACCTAAAGCATGTGGGGCTTAAAACCTAGATGATGGGTTTATAGGCACAGCAAATCACCACAGCACATGTATACATATGTAACAAACCTGCACAATTCTGCACACATATCTCATAATTCAAAGTAAAATAAAAAAGGAATATTTATCAGGGTCTATCAGCAGGCATGTGCACCTTCAGAGAGGATGTAACATGATATGTTTAAAATTATAACTGGCTGGGTGGTGTGTTGACTCCTGCCTATAATCCTGTCTCTTTACAAGGCTGAGACAGAAGGATCACTTAATTATAGGGATTTGAGACCAGTCTTGGAAATATAGTGAAATCCTGTGTCTATTTAAAAAAAATTAAAAATTGTATTAAAATAAAAATTAGAAAGATGGAAGACTCCAGGGTACCCAATAACTATGGATATAATTTACTGCTTTAATGTAACTGTATCAGTCTGAGGACTGGGGTAGTCTATCTTCTCCTCCCCTTGTTCCTTGAGTTAACTAGCACACAGTTCTCTGAAGGAGACTGTGTGGAAATAACAGAGACTGTGGACCACTAGTGATGGCTTTTTGTTCTGTTGAACAAACATACTGCTCATTTCTGAAGCTTGGACAAATTGGAGGAATGTAAAGATTAAAGGATGGGATTATATAGGAAGCAAAAGATTAGCAAAAATTGACAACAAAGAATGCAAAAAGAAGTGAAAATATAATCTCTCCAAACAGGGTAACTAAGCATTCCTGGTCTGTCCAAACCTGGGTCTCTCCCAGGATACCAGATTTCAGTATCCTCAAATTCTGAGAATCACTACTTTCAAAATCTAAAAAATTCTCAGTAAGCTGGGATAGGTCAGTTACCCCATTTCCGTATAAAGATAAACTTGTTTATGGAAAATATTGCAGAGGAAAATATTGCAATTAGTAATTCAATAGGGCTGTTAAATTACACATTCATTCAACAAATTTTATGAAATACCTGTGATTTTCAAATTATGTATTAAGGTGCTTAAGATAAAATCAGTGTAATTAAGCCCTACTTTCTGAAAAGGAAGAAATAAAAAACTTAAGTATGATACAAACACTAATTTCAAGAAATGTATTCTTTACTGGACGTGTATGTGTGTGTGTGTATCACTTATGTGTGACAAGTCCACTGTGCTATCCAAATCTGATAACTATGTTTCCCAATTATCTTGCATTAAAAAACTAGTTCAGTGTCTTCTTTCTCATTACTTTTTCTCTGTATTATATATATAATATCAACTACATTAGACTATATATGTATTGTATATAATGTAAATGTTACATATAATATAATATGTATGTAATATTTATAGTGTGTATATGTAGTGTATATGTATATAATGTATATAATATTTATTGTGTGTTAAATGATGTGTGTATACAGACTATATAAAATGTTTTTACACAAACATAAATTATATATAAATATAATATATAAATTTATATTATATAACTATATACATTATATTACTATATAGTAATTGTATTATAATATATTACTATAATAATATATATTTTATGATATATAATATGTATCTAGTATTTGTATTTTCATAATAGAAATATTTATATTCTATATTATAGGATTATATATTACTGTATTACTATACATTTATATGTGTATATATAAATGGAGAGAGAGAAGCTATGATAAACATTAAACCAAAAAATGATTCAAAGTTCTAAACTACCATTGACCTAATTAATTTGAGATGGATTGCCTGTTGATTTTCTGTAAATAAATATATTTATCAAAATCTGTAAGTGTACAGGGTCCATTCTAATGTTTGCAGATAAAGAGTTTAAGAGCAACCCAGAAAATGTCAATGATCTCTTCTATAGAGGACATTTGGTGAGCCATCATAGCACAGGGCTGTCAATTACTCACTCCGCCTTGCTAATTTCAACACTGTGGCCAACTTGAGATATTAGGAAAGCTAATTAACCTCTGTGTTAATTCCCAATTTGCCAATCAGGGAAAACTGCAAAATTGGATCATTCTCTAAACTGCGCTTCTCCATCTCACAAGGACAGGTGCTGAGTGACATCAGAAAACAAACATTAGAGTCATGACAAGGTGGGGAGAAGAAAATGTGGCTAAAAACAGGCATGTCTTGGCCAGGTGAGGAACAGTTGAACTTTCTGTTTTCCAAATTGTTGACCTTCAGTCCATGTTGTTCTTCCCTCCTCATGGACTGTTTATAAGCTGGTCCTTTTAAAAACCTGAGAAAGAGAATGAAGAAGGAAAGGGAGCTAGCATTTGTCAGAATCCAGATTTCAGAAAGAACATGGTTAACCTTTGGTGAGGCAATGTGGTAAGAAATAAAAAGAAGACATAGAAGACAGGAGAAACTGGATTGGCTTCCTAATCTGGCTTTTTATAGTCTCTGTGCAAAGAGCAAGTTACTCTTCGAGTCTAAGCTCAGTTTCCAGGTTCAACAAGGATAGTAAGCCTGCCTTATAGCACTGGGAGAAGGCATATAATAGGACTATAGTGGTGACCAAGTATAGACAACTTGCAGAAGTTTAGCCACATAGGTTGAGTTTGGCAATAGTGGTGCTGGAAGCTGATAATACAGGGAAAAAAAAAAATGGAAGTGAAAATGACACTCCTCCTTTGTCATTTTTTTCCAGAACACAGAAAATGTAACCTTTTCAGTTTATTCTCATCATACCTCCCACTTACATTCCTTCTGTCTCAACCCTCCAGATGTTAATTGGTTTATCTAAATATTTTAACTGTGTGTGTCTCTGTGATATTTTCACTTTGAGTTGTTTTTCAGTTCATTTCCTGTCTAACCTAAGGCTCAAAGGCCAACATTTTGCTCTGAGAATTCCAAGTGCAGATATGTTATAGTTGAACAGATTGTTTTATCTTTAGTTTCCAACATCGTAATTTAACAGTTCCTGGCTGCCAAGACATCATCACTGTGTAGCGGGTTGTCACTCACAAACAACAGTAGACAGAATCAAATTGGAGTTCTCAGGGAGTTGGAACTCTGACACCTGGGTTATTCTTTTATCTGTGAATCCACTGCCTCAGACTGGGAAGCCTCTTAATGTCAGGTCTTTCAGCTCTTGGAATGAAGATATCTGAGAAAATATGTTATGGTCCTTTGCAGATTTCAAATTGCACAACCTATAATCTATTTGTTTCCATCCTAAGTCATGAGTCTTAACTAGACTGAACTTCACTCAACATTCTATATGCATGGTTAACAGTCAGCAATACATCTGAACTGTGTGTGATGTTATTTTGTTTTGCTATCTTGAACAAGTAAAATTCCTAAACCTGAGGATTATGTGGTAGCTCTCTCCTGAATCTTTATGACTGATGTTACTCTTTGGAGTCTAAATCATATCAACTGTTAGCAGAAGTGTTTTAAAAAACAAAATGGATAGAGGAATACAGTTCTTGCATATGTCTCCCTTCTCAAACACCAGCAAAATCTTTCATTAGAGGTTTCTGCAGGTTAAGTAAGTCTTTTGAAAAGAAAGATGACCTTGGAAATAAAATTGACATTGCTTAAATCACAGACAAAACTAACTCGCTCAGTCACTTTACAGCATGACACAGAATCTGTAAGAGAATATGTGGTTCTATGTTAAGTGTGAAGGGCAGAATTATCACACAGCCTTTAAGATGTCCATCTGCTAGACTAGATGTACTGTATAATCCCAGCCTTTGAGTATAGGCAGGGCCTTTCCCTGTGATTGATGTCAAGACAGAGACTAGGTTACAGCAGTTAGCAAAACTACAGGTAGTTTTGTAGATGTCATTTTGTACATGCAATTAAGTTTCCTAATCAGTTGAATTTCAGTTAAAAAGATTTTCTTCAGTAGACCTCACTAATTCAGTGAGCCTTCTAAGAGATGGTCTAGGAGCAAGAGATATGAAGCAGCAGATCTCTTTAGTCGTCATGCATTCTGCAGCCAGAAGAAACCGAATTCAACCCACAACCTCGTTAGAATGAAGACCTGGGCTTCACATGAGATGATGACTCAAGCCTTCAAAAGCCAGCCAAAGACCCACCTATGCCATTTCTGGACACGACTTAAGGGAACTCCAAGGAAATAAACATATATAATTTGAAGCTTCCATGTTTGTAGTGATTTATTATAAATTATTAGGAAAAATATGGCTTGGGCCAGGCATGATGGCTTACACCTGTAATCCTAGCATTTTGGGAGGCTGAGGCAGGTGGATCATGAAGTCGAGATCAAGATCATCCTGGCTAACATGGTGAAACCCTGTCTCCACTAAAAATACAAGAAATTAGCTGTGCATGGTGATGGGCCCCTGTAGGCCCAGCTACTTGGGAGGCTGAGGCAGGAAAATGGCATGAATCTGGGAGGCGGAGCTTGTAGTGAACCAAGATCAAAACACTGCCCTCTAGCCTGGGTCTCAGTGCAAGACTCCATATTGAGAGAAAAAAAAAAAAAAAAAAAAAAGAACCCATAGAACAATCCCATTTTTAGGCTTAAAATATCAATATCAGGTTGGGAGCAAGATGGCTGAATAGGAACAGCTCCAGCCTCCAGCTCCCGGTGCGAGCGACACAGAAGATGGGTGATTTCTGCATTTTCAACTGAGCTACCAGGTTCATCTCACTGGGGAGTGCTGGACAATCGGTGCTAGTCAGCTGGTGCAGCCCGAACAGCCAGAGCTGAAGCAGGGCGAGGTATCTCCTCACCTGGGAAGCGCAAGGGGGAAGGGAATCCCTTTTTCTAGTCAAGGGAAACTGAGAAACACAGCACCTGGAAAATCGGGTAACTCCCACCATAATACTGCACTTTACCTAGGGTCTTGGCAAACGGCACACCAGGAGATTATATCCCACACCTGGCAAAGAGGGTCCCACACCCACAGATCCTTCCTCATTGCTAGTGCAGCAGTCTGAGATCTAACTGCAAGGTGGCAACGTGGCAGGGGGAGGGGCACCCAATATTGGTGAGGCTGAAGTAGGTAAACAAAGCCTCTGGGAAGCTCGAATTGGGTGGAGCCCACTGCAGCTCAAGGAGGCCTGCCTGTGTCTGTAGACTCCACCTCTGGGTGGCATCTGACAGTTGTCTGACAGATGTGAAGAGAGCACTGGATCTCCCAGCACGGAGGTTGAGATTTGAGAACAGACACACTTCCTGCTCAAGTGGGTCCTTGACCCCTGAGTAGCCTAACTAGGAGACATTCCCCACTAGGTGCAGACTGACACCTCACACCTCACATGGTGGGGTACTCCCCTGAGATTAAGCTTCCAGAGCAAGAATCAGATAGCAGCACTCGCTGTTCAGCAATATTCTATCTTCTGCAGCCTCTGCTGCTGATACACAGGCAAACAGGGTCTGGAGTGGACCTCAAGCAATCACCAACAGACCTACAACTGAGGGTCCTGATTGTTAGAAGAAAAACTAACAAACAGAAAGGACACCCACACCAAAACCCCATCAGTACATCATCAAAGACCAAAGGCAGATAAGACTACAAAGATGGGGAAAAAGCAGGGCAGAAAAGCTGGAAATTCAAAAAAACAAGAGTGCATATCCCCCTCCAAAGGAAGCAGCTCATCACCAGCAACGGATCAAAGCTGGATGAAGAATAACTTTAATGAGTTGAGGAGAAGGCTTCAGTCGATCAAACTTCTCAGAGCTAAAGGAGGAACTACGTACCCAGCGCAAAGAAACTAGAAATGAAAAAAGAATGAAATAATGGATAACTAGAATAATCAATGCAGAGAAGGCCATAAATGAACTGAAAGATATAAAAACCATGACACGATTAATACGTGACAAATGCACAAGCTTTAGTAACCGACTCAATCAACTGAAAGAAGCGTATCAATGATTGAAAATCAAATGAATGAAATGAAGTGAGAAGTCTAGAGAAAAAAAGGAAAAAGAAATGAACAAAGCCTCCAAGAAATATGGGATTATGTGAAAAGACCAAATCTACGTCTGATTGGTGTGCCTGAAAGTGATGGGGAAAATGGAAAGAAGTTGGAAAACACTCTTCAGGATATCATCCAGGAGAACTTCCCCAAGCTACAAGAGATCCTGAAGGAAGCACTAAACATGGAAAGGAACAACCAGTACCAGCCATCGCAAAGACATTCTAAAATGGAAAGACCATCGATGCTAGGAAGAAACTGCATCAACTAACGAGTAAAATAACCAGCTAATATCACAATGACAGCATCAAGTTTACACATAACAATATTAACCTTAAATGTAAATGAACTAAATGGTCCAATTAAAAGACACAGAATGGCAAATTGGATAAAGAGTCAAGACCCATCAGTCTGCTGTATTCAGGAGACCCATCTCACATGCAGAGACACACATAGGCTCAAAATAAAGAGATGGAGGAAGATCTACCAAGCAAATGGAGAACAAAAAAAGCAGGGGTTGCAATCCTAGTTTCTGATAAACAGACTTTAAACCATCAAAGATCAAAAGAGACAAAGAACGCCATTACATAATGGTAAAGGGATCAATTCAACAGGAAGAGCTAACTATCCTAAATATATATACGCCAAATACAGGAGCACCCAGATTCATAAAGCAAGTCCTTAGAGATGTACAAAGAGACTTAGACTCTCATACAATAATAGTGAGAGACTTCAAAACCCCACTGTCAATATTAGACAGATCAATGAGACAGAAAATTAACAAGGATATCCAGGAATTGATCTCAACTCTGCAGCAAGAAGACCTAATAGACATCTATAGAACTCTCCACCCAAAATCAACAGAATATACATTCTTCTCAGCACTGCATCACACTTACTCCAAAATTGACCACATAGTTGAAAGTAAAGCACTCCTCAGCAAATGTAAAAGAACAGAAATTATAAAAAATTGTCTTTCAGACCACAGTGCAATCAAACTAGAACTCAGGACTAAGAAAATCAATCAAAACCGCTCAACTACATGGAAACAGAACAACCTGCTCCTGAATGACTACGGGGTACACAATGAAATGAAGGCAGAAATAAACATGTTCTTTGAAACCAAGGAGAACAAAGATACAACATACCAGAATCCCAGGGACAAATTTAAAGCATTGTGTAGAGGGAAATTTATAGCACTAAATGCCCACAAGAGAAACCAGGAAAGATCTAAAATTGACACTCTAACATCACAATTAAAAGAACTAGAGAAGCAAGAGCAAACACATTCAAAAGCTGGCAGAAGGCAAGGAATAACTACGATTAGAGCAGAACTGAAGGAGATGGAGACACAAAAATCCCTCCAAAAAATCGATGAATCCAGGAGCTCGTTTTTTGAGAAGATCAACAAAATTGACAGACCACTAGCAAGACTAATAAAGAAGAAAAGAGAGAAGAATCAAATAGACGCAATAAAAAATGATAGAGGGGATATCACCACTGACCCCACTGAAATACAAACTACCATCAGAGAATACTATAAATATCTCTATGCAAATAAACTAGAAACCCTAGAAGAAATTGATAATTTCCTGGACACTTACACTCTCCCAGGACTAAACCAGGAAGAAGTTGAATCCCTGAATAGATCCATAGCAAGCTCTGAAATTGAGACAATAATTAATAGCCTACCAACCAAAAAAATTCCAGGACCAGACTGATTCACAGTCGAATTCTACCAGAGGTACAAGGAGGAGCTGGTACTATTCCTTCTGACACTATTCCAATCAATAGAAAAAGAGGGAATCCTCCCTAACTCAGAGTTTTTTAATCAGGCCAACATCATCCTGATATCAAAGTCTGACAGAGACACAACAAATAAAGAGAATTTTAGACCAATATCCCTGATGAACATCGATGCAAAATTCCTCAGTAAAATACTGACAAACTGAATCGAGCAGCACATCAAAAAGCTTATCCACCTTGATCAAGTGGGTTTCATCCCTCGGATGCAAGGCTGGTTGAACATACGCAAATCAGTAAGTGTAATCCAGCATATAAACAGAACCAAAGACAAAAACCACATGATTATCTCAACAGATTCAGAAAAGTCCTTTGACAATATTCAATAGCCTTTCATGCTAAAAACTGTTAATAATTTCGGTATTGATGGAATGTATCTCAAAATAATAAAAGGTATTTATGAAAAATGCACAGCCAATATCATACTCAATGGGCAAAAACTGGAAGCATTCCCTTTGAAAACTGGCACACAATACGGATGCCCTCTCTCACCACTCCCATTCAACATAGTGTTGGAAGTTCTGGCTAGGACAATCCGGCATGAGAAAGAAATAAAGGGTATTCAGTTAGGAAAAGAAGAAGTCAAATTGTCCCTCTTTGCAGATGACATGATTGTATATTTAGAAAACCCCATCATCTCAGCCCAAAGTCTCATCAAGCTGATAAGCAACTTCAGCAAAGTCTCAGGATACAAAATCAATACGCAAAAATCAGAAGCATTCTTTTACACCAGTAACAAACAAACAGAGAGCCAAATCATGAATGAATTTCCATTCACAATTGCTTCAAAGAGAATAAAATACCTACAAATCCAACATATAAGGGATGTGAAGGACCTCTTCAAGGAGACCTGCAAACCACTGCTCAGTGAAATAAAAGAGGACACAAACAGATGGAGGAACACACCATGCTCATGGATAGGAAGAATCAATATCGTGAAAATGGCCATACTGCCCAAGGTAATTTATGGATTCGATGCCATTCCCATGAGGCTACCAATGACTTTCTTCACAGAATTGGAAAAAACTGCTTTAAAGTTCATATGGAACCAAAAGAAAGCCTGCATTGCCAAGACAATCCTAAGTCAAAAGAGCAAAGCTGAAAGGCATCAAGCTACCTGATTTCAAACTATACTACAAGGCTACAGTAACCAAAACAGCATGGTACTGATACAAATACAGATATATAGACCAATGGAACAGAACAGAGTCCTCAGAAATAATACTGCACATCTACAGCCATCTGATCTTTGACAAATCTGACAAAAACAAGAAATGGGGAAAGGATTTCCTATTTAATAAATGGTGCTGGGAAAATTGGCTAGCCATAAATAGAAAGCTGAAACTGAATCCTTACCTTACTCCTAATATGAAAATTAATTCAAGATGGATTAGAGACTTAAATATTAGACCTAATATCATCAAAACCCTAGAAGAAAACCTAGGTAATACCATTCAGTACATAGGCATGTGCAAGGACTTCATGTCTAAAACACCAAAAGCAATGGCAACAAAAGCCAGAATTGACAAATGGGATCTAATTAAACTAAAGAGCTTCTGCACAGCAAAATAAACTACCATCAGAGTGAACAGGCAACCTACAGAATGGGAGAAAATTTTTGCAATCTACTCATCTGACAAAGGGCTAATATCCAGAACCTAAAAAGAACTCAAACAAATTTACGAGAAAAAAAAACAAACAACTCCATCAAAAAGTAGGCAAAGGATATGAACAGACATTTCTCAAAAGAAGACATACATACAGCCAATAGATACATGAAAAATGCTCATTATCATTGGCTATCAGAGAAATGCAAATCAAAACCACAATGAGATACCATCTCACACCAGTTAGAATGACAATCATTAAAAAGTCAGGAAACAACAGGTGCTGGAGAGGATGTGGAAAAATAGAAACATTTTTACACTGTTGGTGGGATTGTAAACTGGTTCAACCAATGTGGAAAACAGTATGGTGATTCCTGAAGAATCTAGAACTAGAAATACCGTATGACCCAGCCATCCCATTACTGGGTATATACCCAAAGGATTATACATCATGCTGCTATAAAGACACATGCACACGTATGTTTATTGTGGCACTATTCACAATTGCAAAGACTTGGAATCAATCCGAATGTCCATCAGTGACAGACTGGATGAGGAAAATGTGGCACATACACATGATGGAATACTATATAGCCATAAACAAGGGTGAGTTCTTGTCTTTTGTAGGGACATGGACGCAGCTGGAAACCATCATTCTCAGCAAACTATCGCAAGAACAGAAAACCAAACACCGCATGTTCTCACTTATAGGTGGGAATTGAACAATGAGATCACTTGGACTCTGGAAGGGGAACATCACACACCGGGGCCTATTATGGGAAAGGGGATAGGGGAGGGATTGCATTGGGAGTTATACCTGATGTAAATGGTGAGTTGATGGGTGCTGATGAGTTGATAGGTCCAGCACACCAACATGGCACAAGTATACATATGTAACAAACCTGCACGTTGTGCACATGTACCCTGGAACTTAAAGTATAATAATAAAAAAAATCAATATCAATGTGCAAATAGAGGTAAAATAGACTTCATTTTTGTGGATTGGGGGAATCATTTGCACTTCCAAAAGACTAAATTTGTATGTCCAAAGACAGGAATTATTTTAGATTACCTTTGGTTGCACTGTACAGAGTCATAAAATAACAAAGACAATGGTGGCACAGAGCTTTATAGAATCAGAATCATATACCAGTAGGGGTGTGATGGAAACAATGAGCAGTTTTCTCTAAAAGCCATCCACATTCCTTATGCTATGAATTACAGTAATTACTTGGTACTCTAATTTTTTATTTTACCAACAACCCTATGTAGGCCTCCAATTTTGGGGGGAAATGCTACTGATGAATAGGATTCAAAAATATACAAACAATCCAAGTGCAGTGGCTCACACTTGAAATCCCAACACTTCAGGAGGCTGAAGCAGGAGAATCTCTTGAACCCAAGAACTTGAGATCAGCCCTGGCAACATGATGGGACCCTATCTCTACAAATAATAAAAAAAGGATTAGCTGCACGTGGTGGTGCATGACTGTAGTCCCAGTTACTCTGGGGGCTGAGGCAACAGCATCACTGGAGCCTAGGAACTTGAGACTGCAGTGAACTATGATGATGTCACTGTACTCCACGATAGATGACAGGGTGAGACTCCATATCTTAAGAAAAATAAAAATTTCTGGAGACATAGAGAAAAGGGGATAGAGAAATTACTTTTATATGAATAATGTCAATGAAGATACAAATCTGGACTAAGTAATAAGAAATTTCTTTGAAATTATTGCAATGTTTGGGGAGGACTGTTCACCTATTGTTTGGGAAAAGTGAATTATTGCAATACCAAATATGCTCTGACTATAATTCTGCAAAGATCTGAAGAGTTTGGCAGAGGGGGTTTTTCTTTTATAGGCCAGAGGAAATGAGGCTAGAAAAAAATCAGAAGAGGGGAAGTTAGATAAAGTGTGATACCACAAGATAGTAGTTCAGAGAATGGTTTATCCCTAAACCAATCTGTTTTAACAAGAGGCCCTGAAGGAGGGCTGTTTTGTTGCCCTAGGCTAAGGGTGTGCTAAAGTCCAGGGTCCTGAGGAAAAGGAGAGGAACTGACCCAAAGTTTGGTTCATAAGCATTTTGTTCCCATTGATTAGTGGAGACAAACAGTTCACACAATCAATTATCAAATATGAGGAAAATAGTAGCAACTTTGAGGGTCTAGTCTTCTTCAGGTTAAACTAGGGGAATATTTGTAAGTCTTATCTAAGTCCATGGGCAAGGATGTTTCTTTGCAATAATCAATTTTCCAGATCTCAAAATCTGGGAGAAATTCTTTAACTGTTGTTTCCAGGATCACTTTAACTGTTGTTTCCAGGGCTTGGATACAATTCAACATTATTAACATGAACTAAAATATACTGTATTTGTGCAAAGTCTGAGGGCTGCCCATATTCACCTGCTTTCTCCTGAGAGCAGAGTCTGAGACTGTGGCTTAGAAGACAGTACTTCTCTTGGGTATGAAATCTCAGGCAGCAAGAGGGCTGGGGCACTGAAATAGAGAAGATCAGGTCATGATGAGGATGCACTGGCTACCTAAAAAGTCAGGTGGCAGCCTCTCAGGATAGTCTATCCAAGGAAAGAGAAAGAATGAAAAAGGAAACACATGCATCAATTCATCTCTGTTCCCCAAGAGTAAGAAGTTCACTCCGTGAAAACTTTCTGCCCATGTTGGAGCTTTGGGAAATTTCCAAAGGTATTCATGGAGAAGTCACTGTGTGGGAGATAAAAGGAGTAGAATCATAGATCTGGCAAAACACACCTGGCCAGGTGAACCTGTGTGGAATTATATAGTGTTAAAGCTAACTAAATATGGCCTCAGAAGGACCCTGTACATCTATATATGAGTCCTTGCAGATGAATGCTAACCTAGCTTAACAGGCAGACAAAATTGAAAACTTAACTTAGTATGCACCTGTAACAAACAGCTATGTCTTGGCCAATCCTAGTGGCCATACTTCAACCACTCATACACTGCTAAGTGTTCAAACTGTGTCCACATGAGGCATACACCGAGCTGTAACAAGTCCAGCCATTCTGTGTCTCACTTCTGATTTCTGTATGTCATTTCACTTTTTTGTCTACAAATCTTTTTCCGTGTGGGTGAGCTGGAGTCTCTGTGAATCTTCTGTGATTCATTTGCAAATTGTTCATTGCTCAATTAAACTTCTTTAAGTTTATTCATCTGAAGTTTTTCTTTTATCAGTAAGAACTGGTTGCTAAAGCTGTGGATAGAATAGGAAGCTGTCATAAGAGAGAAGCTCTGGGAGGACACCTCATACCATATCTTATGAAAAGATAACACATCTTTGTAACTGGGCAACAGCTCCAGCTTCCTGCTGGAGCTATTTCCTTACCTCCTGCATGGAGAGACATTGCTCATAGTGTAGACAAGTTTGAGATTCACTTGGAAGTTTTCAGCTTTCTTAACTGTGGGGAAGAACATTTAGGGGGCAACTGTATTAGATTTCTTTTAATACTATAACATATGACCACAAACATTGAGGCTTAAAACAATACACCTGATTATTTAGAGTTACCGCACATCAGAAGTCTTCTGGTCTCCTCAGAGTCCTCTGCAAGAGTTCACAAGGATGAAATCAAGGTGTCTGTCAGGCTGCATGTCTTATGGAAAATGTTGGGGATAAATCTCCTTCCCAGTTTGTATTTTTCAGCTTGGGCTGTTATGATAAAATGCCATAGACTGAGTTTCTTATACAACAGACATTTATTTCTGATAGTTCTGGAGGCTGGGAAGCCCAAAATCAAGTCAATGGCAGATTCTGTAATGGTGAGAGCTCCTTTCCTGGTTTGTGGATGGTGCCTTCTTATTGTGTCATCCCATGGTGGGGAAAGAGAGAGAGAGAGAGGCAACACATGAGAGGGAGTACTCTGGTGTTTCTTCTTCCTCCTGTAAGGCGCCTGCATTATTCACTCAGTGTCCCACACTTATGACCTGATTTAACCTTAATTAAAAGGCTTTTTGAAAGACCCTACCTCCAAATGGGGAATTAGGGCTTCAACATATATTAATTTGAGGAGGCATAATTTATCTACAGCAAAACTAATTCAGGTTGTTAGTCAGACTTAGTCCCTTGCAGTTGTATGGTTGTGATGCTCATTTCCTTGGCTGATTGTCAACCATGCCTGGTCTTTGCTCTTAGAGACTGCTTGCATTCCCACTCAGTGTTTCCAGGAAGCCTCCTTCAATAAGGACTTTTTGAACCTTTTACTCAAGTCATATCTTACTGACTCCCTGTCTTAGTCCATTGGGTTGCTGTAACAAAATTGCAATCTAGAAAGTGCAGACATTTTTTTCCCCCTCACAGGTGTATTGGTTGGGCAGTCCAAGAACAAGCCATCAGCAGATTAGATGTCTTGTGAAGTCTGCCCTCTGATTTTGAGATGATGCCTTCTTGCTGCATCTTCACGTGGTAGGGGAGGGGCGAATAAGGGATGAACGCAGTGTTCTCACTTGGCAGAAGAGATGTACGACAAAAAATGGGACTGAAATGTGATGTTCAATCCCTTATAAGAGCACTAATCCATCCATGAGAACGGAACATTCATGACTTAATCACTTCTCATAAGGTCCTACCTTTTAATACCATCGCTTTGGATATTAAGTTCCAACATATAAATTTATTCTTTATTCTTATAGATTTAGAGAGTATAAGTGCAGTTTTGTTATATAAATATCTTGCATGAGGAGAACTGTGTGCTTTTATTGTAACCATACTGAATACCAAATATTTCATCTGGTAATTTCTCATCTCTCACTTTCCTCCTACCCCTCTGAGTCTCTGATGTCTGTTATTTACTCTGTGTCCATGTGTACTCATTGTTTTGCTGCTACTTACAAGTGAAAACAAATAGTATTTGACTTCCTATTTTCTGAGTTATTTCCTAACATACAAATTTTGAAGGGGCACATGTGTTCAAACTATAATATCCTTCCTTCTGATATACTTCTTTGACTTTCTTTTCTACTTTTAAGGGCACCTGTGATTGGTCTGGTTTTTTTCTGTTTTTTTTTTTTTTTTTTTTTTTTTTTTTTTTGAGAGAGAGTCTTGCTCTGTCACCAGGTTGCAGTGCAGTGGCACGATCTCAGCTCACTGCAATTTCTGCCTCCCTGGTTCAAGCAATTCTTCCACCTCAGCATTCTGAGTAGGTTGTACTACAGGTAAGCACCACTATGCCCAGCTAAATTTTGTATGTTTAGTAGAGATGGAGTTTCACCATGCTGGCCAGGATGGTCTTGATCTCTTGACCTTGAGATATGCCCACCTCGGCCTCCCAAAGTGCTGGGATTACAGGCATGAGCCTCTGCACCTAGCCTGATCTCTCCTTTTTAATTCATTAATTTTAATCACATCTGCAGTCCCTTTCTTACATAGAATGATATTTTTAGAGGTTTCAGGGATTAAGACAAGTACATTATTAGAACAGGGGCATTGTGTCTGCCACAAGTTTGCCAAGACACATTTCAGACTTTAGGAAACATTTTAGGAATGAGTTTCAAATGGCCGCCGGAAAAGTAGAAGAAAACCTGTAAAATAATAAGATCTGTCTTCTCCCACACCTGGATGCCTAACTCATGAAATAAAATGAATTTCATTTTTCAGGCTAGTCCTTTTAGATGAAAATTTCCCAACCTTTACACTATTGAAGTTTCAAGCTGGATAACTTTTGTTCTGATCACTGTCCTGTATTCTGTAGGATCTTTTAGCTGCACCAAGTCTCCACACAACAAATACCCCACCATTCCACACCCAATTTTAACAACTGAGAATTTCTAGATACTGCCAAGTAACCCCCAAGAGGCAAAATTTTCCCCTCCCTGCCGCATCAAAAATCAATGCAGAAATCTGAGTCATTCTAGTTAATCCAATTATATTGCCACCAGTTGGGTCATTTATAGAAATCCCACTTTGGATATTAATTCATAAATCACAGAAAAATATAACCCATGATGCTATCTAAGTTATTTTTGCATTCAAATTCAGAATAGTGTTCATCTTGGGCTTCCTTTTACTTTCCAAATTTGTGCATAAATGGCTTTTGCTTGCTCCAAGAAAAAAAGTAGAACATGAAGAAAATAAATTTGCAACCAATAGGGTAATTCAAAGTACTTTGCAGTAGGCTTTAAAAATATTCCCAAGCAAAGATTTGAAAACCTAGCTTGACCATTTACAGTGTGCTTAAGAGATTCCAACAATGATTTTTTTCTTGAGGGAGATAATGCACATTTTTATATTTACAGTCTGTATCATCAACTACAAATAAATTAGTTCAATTTTAGAATCACACATTCTTTGGAATGGAAATAGTATAGTGTTGGATGTATCACAAGTCAAACATAAAACAACTTTATGAGGATATACTTGAGCACTGGAGCAATAGTGACTAGGAAACAGGAGTGTCCCTTCTATATTATTTTATGCAGCTTACAGCTCTGAGGGCATCGCTTGAAAGATAATAAATTTGTCTTTAATAAGTACGTATGCTATGTCTGAGGATACTGTGGGCAAAAATGAAAATGTGTTTAAAAATATGCATTGTCAACATAGAGCACAGTCTCCTGAGTTATCTGATTTTAGCCTTGGATTTTTTCTGAATTATTTCATGACTCTGTAAATAGTATTTAACAGATAGTAATGCCAAAATCTTTTCTGTCCCATGTTGGCTTAATCACATGGCATGAGTGACTTTTTCCCCATCCCTCCTAGAGTAACCAATTAAGCCTCCATTTGTATATCTGTTTCATCCTTCTTAATCTGTAAATTTGTCATTTTTCAAAAAGTTTTTCCTTGGAACCAATCAATCTGCTTGGTTCCATCAATCAACGAGTTATGTAAAATTGCTTTAAAAATAAAGTTACTAATATGTGTCAACTTCAGTATTTTATGATGGCTGCGATGACTTTACCCTCCTGTGAGTTTAACAATTTCAAGTATAATACATTATTAGTCATAAAGACATAGCATACGTACTTATTAAAGAAAAATTTATTAACTTCTGAGTGATGGCTTCAAAGCTGTGAGTTGCGTATAATAATCTAGAGGAAACATTTCTGCTTCCTAGTCACTACCCCTCCAGTGCTAAAGCACATCCTAATAAAGTTGACCAACATCAAGGAACAATCTTCTAGAGGGTAGAATAAAGGGTTCAAATGTCCTTCTCCCCTTTCTCTTTCTTCTGAACTTTCTTTTCCTCTTTGAACTGCTTTTCTCTTGGATTGCATTTCCCTTTGAATTAATATTTCCCCCTTCATGCTTATCTCCACCATGAATGATGTTTTCAGATAAGCTTCCTGTCTCCCTTTGGGAAGGAATACAGCTCTCCCCTCTTAGTTTATTGTATGGTGATAGAGATGAATTCTATCCAGGTTGTGACTGGCAAGACATTTTGGAGCATGTACTAGGCCATATTGTAGTGACCACAGCATTTTGAGGACTCCAAAAAAGAGAAGATGAGGTAGGAATATATGTAGTTTGGATATGAGTGCCCAAAGTCACTTCCTTGTAATGATAAAATTTCCTAGCCCTCCTGGTCTGTAATGGCTGGCTTGCAGAAATACACATATTGCCTTTGGTCAGAAATACATTTGCTGCCTGGTAGAAATACACATACTGCCTTTGGTCAGAAATACACCTGCTGCCTCATTCAACTGACATAGTGAGAAGAGGCAAGGACATCAATATATCCTCAGTGCCAAGCAGTGGAAGGAGGTATGTAAAGGAGGAGAAATATGCTTTCAAATCTATGAAAACACAGCTATTTAGTAGGTGCTCCCCTCCTCCATTATCAGACATATAAGAGAGCATTCAGTTCCCACCAATACCTGTTAAAAGAGAAATTTTATACATCAGAAATATACTACATCAGACAACACATTGAAGGATAAATACGTAGTTCACTTTGGTGAGTTCTTGTGTTTGTTGGGGAAAACCCCACTGGAGGGCTACAAATGGTCAGTACATCAGTAGCAGCTGATGTATGTGAGAACTACTTGATTGCAGTTTCCATGTTTGGCCCCATGTTGAAAATCTACATGATGTTATCCATAATGAGCTGCAATGGTGAAAGACATTTTTCAAATTATAATTAAAAAATGAAATCATACCCTCTCACCCTAAGATAAAAAGTGCGTATAGCTAGTGAACAGCAAAGATCTCCCTAGCACAGGTGCTGTTTCTCTCTCTCTCTTTCCTTAGATGTAGAGGTCAAACCCATAACCACGGCACATGAGTAGCAGGGTGACAATGTTGAACATTATCTGAGCCCTAGCTCAGAACATAGCAGAGTTAACAAATTCTCTTCCACACTTTTTTTCTTTTTTAACTTTTATTTTAGATTCATGGGATACAGAATTTTTACCTGGGTATATTGTGTGAAGTTGAGGTTTGGAGTACAAATGAGCCCATCACCAGGTACTGAGCAGAGTACCCAACAGTTACTTTTTCAAAGCTTGCTCCCCTTCTTTTCTTCCCCCTTTTGTAGTCCCAGTGTCTGGTCTTCCCATCTTTATGTCTATGAGTACCCAATGTTTTGGTCCCACTTTTAAGTGAAACATATAGTATTTAGTTTTCTGTTCCTCTGTTAATTTGCTTAGGATAATGGCCTCCAGCTACATCTATGTAGCTGCAAAAGACATAATTTCATTCTTTATTGGCTGCATAATATTCCACAGTGTATATGTACTACATTTTCTTTATCCAATTTACTGTTGAGGGGCATGTAGGTTTATTCTATGATTTTTCTATTTCCCCCACACTTCTGAATTCCAGGAAAGGGTTAACTGACAAGGCCCATCTCTTTTCATCCTTAAGACTAGCAGATGATAAAGATGATTCCCTTGTCTTGTCAACTTCCTTCTACAAAACCCCAGGCTCCAATCCTGTCATTTGGTATGTTCCTTGTTAATGAACATTCTCCGTATTGCAATGACCTAAATGAAATTGGCTCTTTAATTTCATGCTGTACATTTTTTTCCTTCTGCAAGAGCAATTAGAAATTCTAATGCTGGCTGTACACTGACAAAAGTTACAAAGAGTCTGTATGTGAGAAAACTTGGAGATAGCATAGGAGAAGGTGAATAAGTTTACAAACTTGGGGACCTTAGGAGAGAAATTAGGCCATGGGAGAGTGCCATTAACATGCCACTTCTTACATTCAAATATATTCATATCACTACCACTGTGCTCAAATTTCTTATGAGCTCTTTATTGCCCTGAGGAGGAAATTGAGATTCCATAAATTACTACCAATCCAGAGAAATTTCTACACAAATCCTAGGACTCCATCAGATAGTTGGTAAGAGATCCCTGCCTGTTTTGGCTTTTCTGTTGTCATACACAGCACACAAGATTCCCTCTGCTTAAGACCCTTTTCCCAATCCTCTGTTGGGCTGGGTGTTTGCTAGCCTTTCAAGACTTAGTGCAAAGCTGCTTTCTCTGGGCCTGATCCCTTAACTCTCTTTCCAGTACTGTACCTGTGCCTTTCCTTTTTCATTTCATCACTGAGTGCAGGTGGATAAAATGAGGTCAGCAGCAAATATAAAGCCTCCATTGGTAAGTAAAGTTGATTTATGTCACAATAAATTTTAGGAGTTTTGGAGTAAGCAGAAGTGGGGAGCCAGAATAAGTGAAGGAGTACAGAATATGCATAAATATGATTTTCAGATGAAGCACTCAATTATCATAAACCTCCTTCCTTGGAGCTGCCAGGGAAGATGGATTCTTATCACCAGAAACAAGAAGCAGGCATAACACCAGATATTGTCACAAAATTGTTATATCTTCCATCTGTTCTTCAAAGGGACTACTTGTCTTTTCTAAAAGTCATTATTCTTAAATAAGTATTTTTTAAAGTGTGATGTTGTCTCTACAAAAAATAAAAAAAAATAAAAATTAAAAATCAACCCTGTGGTGCTACACACCTGAAGTCCCAGCTACTCAGAAGGCTAAGGTAGGAGGATTTCTGGGGCCCAGGACATCAAGGCTGTAGTAAGCCATAGTTGTGCCACTGCCCTCCAGTCTGGGCAACAAATCAAGACCTGGTCTCAAACCTTATCCCCTTCCCCTTCAATTACTAAGGTAGAATATAGGCCCAATTTCTAACCCTCTCCTTGAGTCACATTTTTCTGTTAATTGCCACATATAAGTAAATAACAATCTGCTTTTTCTCTTGCAAATCTGTATTTTGTCCATTTAGTTTTGCATACCCTCAATTTTAGGACTTAAGGAGGTACAGGAAAAGTTGTTTCTCTTCAACATGAGCCTCAGAGAAGACAACGACTTGTTTTATTTCTGCATGGCTACATGAAAATGAAGGTTTTAATGCTGATGTATATTGAAAACGATTGATAAATATCTTGTAAAAGAAATAATGAGGCTGGGCGTGGTGGCTTACACCTGTAATCTCAGCACTTTGGGAGGCCGAGGTGGATGGATCATGAGGTCAGGAGATCTAGACCATCCTAGCTAACACGGTGAAACTCCCTGTCTACTAAAAATACAAAAAATTAGTTGGGCATGGTGGCGGGCACCTGTAGCCCCAGCTACTTGGGAGGCTGAGGCAGGAGAATGGCGTGAACCCAGGAAGTGGAGCTTGCAGTGAGCTGAGATCTCACTACTGCACTCCAGCCTGGGCAACAGAGCAAGACTCCATCTACAGCAGCATGTCTGTAATCTCAGCACTCTGGGAGGCCAAGATGGGAGAATGGCTTAGGCCCAGGAGTTCGAGATCAGACTAGGCAACATCGCAAAAACTCATTTCTAAAAAGTAAATAAGCCAGGTGCAGTGCGGCATGGCTGTAGTCTTAGCTACTCAAGGGGCCGAGGTGGGAGGATCGCCTGAGATCAAGCGGCCAAGGCTGCAATAAGCTGAGATTGCACCACTGCACTCCAGCCTCGATAACAGAGGAAGACATGCCCCATCCCCACCCCGCGACACCCACACCCCCCCACCACACTCACACAAAGAAAAGAAAAGAAAGAATAATAATAAAGTCTATATATACATACACACTTACACTCATACATGTAATGGCAAAAGATGAGATTCTCTTAAGCAGACCATCAGACTTTCTGGAATTAACAATATTTATTTTTCTTTTAATTTTTAACCTCTTTATTGAGCCATAATTTACATGCCATAATGCTCACCCATTTAAAGTGTGCACTTCAGTATATCTCTCTTTATTTTTTATTCATAAGG
This sequence comes from Macaca thibetana thibetana, assembly GCF_024542745.1. Taxonomy (NCBI): domain Eukaryota; kingdom Metazoa; phylum Chordata; class Mammalia; order Primates; family Cercopithecidae; genus Macaca; species Macaca thibetana. The sequence goes on along the minus strand of NC_065599.1, from coordinate 7,332,035 downwards.
ACCCCCTTTCCAGCACACCTGAGTTTATGACAGTGAGTGGTGAGGGGATCCCTAGATAGCCTCAGATTGAGGACCAGTCACCAGCAAGGGCAATGCTGTGATTAGAAAGTGGGAACTTTCAGCTCCATCCCCTGACCACAGGGAAGTGAAGCTGGGCACTGAATTCTATGAAAATCCTTAAGCAATGAGATGGGGAGTTTCCAGGTGGGTGCACACAGTGATGTGCTGGGAGAGTGGAAAGTCTGCAGAGGGTACGGAAGTTCCTGGCCGTGTCTTATTCCTTGCCCTCATGTCTTGCCCTATACATCTCTTTCCTCTGGCTTTTCCTGATTAATATCCTGTAAATAAAACAGTAATAGTGATCAAAAATATTTTCCAAGTTCTGTGAGTCATTCTAAAGAATTATTGAGCCTGAAGAAGGCATTGTGGGGACCCCCAAACTTCTAGCCAGTGGGTCAGAAATATAGGCGGTCTCTGGGACTTGAAGTGGGAGAAGTCCTGTGGAAATGAAGCCTTAATATGTGTGGTCTGTGCTAACTCCAGGTAGTGTCAGAATTGAACACTCAGTTGATGTTTGTGGTCAACTGAAGAGCTAGTTTATATTGGACACCCAGTTGACATCTGAGAATTGTTGCCGAATTGATGTAAGAAAGTGACATGTAGATGGTATCAGAAGTAGTGTTCAAAAACATCACGCAACCACATATCTTGTTAGATTTGGAAACTAAAAATAAAATCTTAAGCCCTCCACTACAGATCGCCTCTTGGCCAATGGAATCCCAGAGAATCCTGAAACACTGAGTTCTGGACATGATGGGAAAGGAAGTTGTGTTAGTCTGTTCTTATGCAGCGATAAAGACATACACAAAATGGAAAAATTTACAATGGAAAGAAGGTGGTTTAACTGACTCAGTTTCATGTGGCTAAGGAGGACTCACAATGATGGTGGAAAGTGGAAGGCACATCTCCCATGGTGGCAGACAAGAGAGAATGAGAGCCAAGTGAAATGGTTTTCCTCATAAAACTATCAGATCCTATGAGACTTATTCAACACCACAGGAATGGCATGAGGGAAACCACTCCCATGATTCAATTATCTTCCATGGGGTCCCTCTTCCAAAATGTGGGAATTATGGGAGCTATATTTCAAGATGAGTTTGGGTGGGGACACAGCCAAACCATATTAGAAGTCAAACATACCTTGTTACACCTCTTCCCTTTTGAAATTTAGACACAAGTGACCAGAATTACGTTAAAAAACATCTCCATTACAAGACTGAGGTATCTGTGGCAATGGGATACCAAATTACAAATAGAACCTCAGGACATGCCAGGCAATTGTTATGTCATGCTTGTAGAACATCAGTCTTGCCGCACAGCAACTTTATCTTAATTTAACCATTCTTTTCTGCTGACTCCAAGTTCCAGAAAGAACTTTAGTCCTATAATTGTAGCCTATGGCAAAAAATTAAAGAATCTCTGAATCCACTTATAGCCTGGAAGCCCCTCCTTCTAGACATCCCACCTTTCTAGTAAAACCAATATCTACCTTCCACATAGTTATATCTTTGCCTGTAAGTCTTGTCTCCCTAAAACTAAACTGTAATCTTACAGCCAATAACATAAAATTTATCATCATAACCACTTTTAAGTGTACAGTTCAATAACGCTAACTGTTACCACCAAGGCTTCTTCGGTTTGTGTTTTCCCTGGGCTGTGATCACTTATGGGCTCAGAATAAACCTCTTTAAAATATTTTACAAAATTCATTTCAATAAATTCAGTTCAATTGTAACACTGGGGAAGAAAATTTTCTGGAATGTTTAACATGGCTGTATACTGAATAGAAGATGTGTTCGTTGTTAGCAGAACTTTTTGAGGTAGAACAGGTCAGTTATCCACAAGACTAAGGATTTTTCCAGCCAAAAAGACAATTCTAGGATTCATGGCCAATATGCCTCCTGGATATCTCAAGACCATGAAATTAGAAGAAAAAATCATTTTGATTAAAATGATTTGGAAATGCAAAGTGGAATTTTTATTAAAGTATTACAATACGAAAAGAGTTTTACGTTTAAAGGGGGAATTTTGTTATAGCTATGCAGATAATGACAATTATTACATATTTTCCAGGTAATGACCTATTATACATCACTGTACGGTTCTCAAGCAATGCTAATTATGATCACCAGGGAAAAATGTCCAAAGACATTTTAATTGTTAGAGGTAGAGGAGTGCTCTACTAATGCCTAATGGGTGGGGACCAGAAATGCTGCTAACCAGCATGCAATGCACAGGACAGCCCCACCACTGAGAATTATTGTAATCATCCCATGGGTTCTTCCTACCCACTGTACAGATAAAATCAACCTACTGAGACTGTAGCATTGCAGTAGTAGAGAAATTGTTTAATTAACATGAGACTGGTGCATTCAGGATAACTGCAGTTATCACTGAAACCAGTCTTCTTGGAGACTAGGCAGTTAGGAAGTTCTTAGGAGAATTCAGTGGGCAGGGGGATATGGAATGAGTACTGCTGCTTTTTTGGGGATGAAATTGTGTAAGTGTAGAAAGCGATTTTCATGCACTGAGTCCACCTCTCAGTGTGACTACAGGATCAGTGCAGTCGTGATTCCTGAGTTTGTGTGGTGCCAACCTGAAAAACTACTCAGAATAAAACCAACCTTAGGTTCTACAATAAGTGTTTACTATAGGAGAAATTGGGGGTAGCTCACAAATCTTGTGAGTTGGCCACATGACTCCTGAGCAGTAAGGAAAGAGGGAAGCTACATCTACCTTCTGACATGTCATTAGTTTTACAAAGATGGTTTCAGCCTGTAACAGGAAGCAGAGTATTTTTAGGGAGAGCCTATCATCATTCTTATTTCAGAGTTAAAATATGAACTAATTTCTCCCAAAGTTAGCTTAGCCTGTGCCCAGGGTAACCAAGGACAGCCTGAAGGTCAGAAGTAAGATGTAGTTAATATCAGATTTTTCTTACTGTCATAATTTTACAAACCCAGTTTCCTTATCAGAACTCAAATATGAGTAGTGCCAATGCACAGGATTCCAACCTGTTAGAGACTCCAGGAATGTTCCCAGTCTCAAGGCTCTAGTTCCTCCATTGTCTTCTCACGATTTTACCATATTTTACTTGAATGAGCAGGTGATGTCAGGAAAAAGAGATGTTTTTAAAGAGCAAAAAGTATTTTCCATACAGTGTTCTGAATTCTTCATTTTGAAACATAAATCCCTGAGATCTAGGCTTCCCTGAAAAGAGAGAGGAACAAAGATTATTTTTACATTTGTTTTTGTGAGGATTATTTACTTTTTATTGAACTTTAAGTTCTGGGGTACAAGGGCAAAATATGCAGGTTTATTACACATGTATACACATGCCACAGTGGTTTGCTGCACCCATCAACCCATTATCTACAGGTATTTCTCCTAATGTTATCCCTTTCTCTAGCCCCCCATCCCACAACAGGCCCCGATGTGTGATGTTCCACCCCTGTGTCCATTTGTTCCCATTGTTCATCTCCCATTTATGAGTGAGAACATATGGTGTTTGGTTTCCTGTTCCTGTATTAGTTTGCTTGAAATGGTGGTTTCCAGCTTCATCCATGTTCCCTCAAAGAACGTGAACTCATCCTTTTTATGGCTGCATAGTATTCCACGGTGCATATGTGCCACATTTTCTTTATCCAGTTTATCATTGATGGGCATTTGTGTTGGTTTCAAGTCTTTGCTATTGTGAATAGTGTTGCAATAAACATACGTGTGCATGTGTCTTTATAGTAGCAGGATTTATAATCCTTTGGGTATATACCCAGTAATGGGATGGCTGGATCAAATGGTATTTCTAGTTCTAGATTCTTGAGGAATCACCACACTGTCTGCCACAATGGTTGAACTAATTTACTCTCCTACCAACGGTGTAAAAGCATTTCTATTTCTCCACATCCAATCTAGCATCTATTGTTTTCTGATGTTTTAATGATCGCCATTTTTATTGTTTTTAAATTTAAAAAAATTTGTAAAGGAAATCAGAGAAAAGGTTTCCCATGGGAGCTTTGATGGAGATACTCCCTCAAAAGAGGGATCCTGGGTTGGTCTAGGAATTAAATTCTACAAAGAGAAGACAAGACGCTGCTCTAACTATTTGTTAGCCTCAAATATTTAAACAAAAATAGAAATCAGCGGGTATTGAAATGCCAGTACATCAGCTATGTCCTTGTTACTATTTTTTGTTTGTTTGTTTGTTTTTTCCACAAACACCCAGGCTGTTCAGGAAGGAAACTGAAATCTTGTGTCCTTTGAGTAGTCTTTATGGGTCAGTGCTGACATAGCAGGAGCACCATCATCTCGGACAGCGCCATGACTTTAAGTTCCAGCTCCCTTTCTAGCCTTATTCATTTCAAGGAAATTATTTCTCTTCTAACAAGAAGCAGACAGAAAGAGCAGACAGTAAAACATAGATAAGATAGCTCAAGTACAGAAAGGAGGTGGAAGGAAAGTCTCTTGGATAGGGGGAAAAGTCTCTTGAGTAATTGCCAAACTTCACCCTCATACAATGGCCTCCAGTAAAACAACAGGCCTTAGTAAGTACATTCTTTTTTTCCCTTTACATGTAGTAAGATGAGGCATCTAAAAGCAGTCTCTAGTGATATGCCTGCAACTGCAGGAAGATTTATAGGAACAGACACACAACTCTCTCTTCCAGGTAAGCAAGACAAAGAGATACAGAAACATTCCGAGTCTCTAATAAACTCTTCCAGCCTAAATCTTTGAAAACTCTTAGTCTGTAAAAGAGTAGGCACTAAACTAACTCAGCCAGAAGCCCCCTCAGATTTGCTTTTTCTAAACAAACTTTTTAACTGTCAAACCACCTTTCGTGTTTCTTTCCTCCTTCTTTAATTCTAACAAGTATCAGCATTTTGTGGGTGATCTACTAGATTGTGCTTGAAATTACAATTTGGAATTACACTCATCAAATCTGGCCATAGAATTTCAGGAAACCAATACCTCAGAAGCCTACTTAGACAGCCTGTAAAACAATTTTGGGGAGAAATTTTTAAAAAGAAAACATAACTTAATTCACCATCTTTATTTACACAGGTTGACTTCCTTTTCCTTAATTGTTCAAACAAGGAGAGCTAAAGGAGAAACCACATGATCAGGTATGAAGCTGGAATATTCGCTTTAAAGCAAATTATAATAAGTTATAGAATTCTCCTGACGAAGGTCCTCTGTCTCTGATTATAACAGAACAAAAAACTCTGTCTTTGAAATGAGCATTCAGAACTTTGAAAGACGTGTTGTTTTAAAAGTCCACAGAAAAATATCAAGTGGGAAGAATATTCATTGTGCTTCAATGGGTTTTGCTTCCCTTGAAATGTGGATTTATGAAGGCAGGCAGAGTTGAATTTTATAAATGTCCTTAATTATCTCCAGGAGGGTCTTAACTCTCCAGGGTGCAGTGTGATTGAGGGCAATCTTGTCAATTGTAACTGAGGCTGAATCTGAAGTTTTTGAATCAAGATATGTAGGGAAAAACAAACAAACAAACAAACAAACAAAAAACTACTTCAGAAAAAAAAAATTGTAAAGAGAAGGGGAGAAAAGTAGCTGGCGAATGGAGTTCATTCAAAATGCTTATTCTAATATATCAGTTGTGGTTACATTCAGACTACCTCCTTGTCTGCCAAGTCAACCAGCTCAGCCTCAGCTAATCCAACTTTTTAGAGCCATGAAATAATGTTAGAACCTTGTTCCATGAATTAGTTACCTCTGTGAAGCCTGAATATCTGAGTAGGTCTTAGTCAATTTAAAAAGTTTATTTATTCAAGGTTGAGGATGCACAACCATGACACAGCCTTAGGAGGTCCTAATGACATGGGCTCAAGGCGGTCAGGGCACAGGTTGGTTTTATGCATTTTAGGGAGATGTGAGACATCAATTATTATATGTAAGAAGTACATTGGTTCTGTCTGGAAAGGCAGGACAACTCAAGCAGCAAGGAGCTTCTGGGTCACAGGGAGGTGAGAGACACATGGTTGAATTAATTTGAGTTTCTGATTAGCCTTTCCAAGGGAGACAATCGGATATGCATTTATCTCAGTGACCAGAGGGGTGACTTTGAATAGAATGGAAGTCATGTTTGCCCAAAGCAGTTCCTAGCTTGACTTTTCCCTTTAGCTTAGTAACTTTGGGGTCCCCAAGATTTATTTTTCTTTCACATCTCTTAGAAGAGTTATTTTAATGGTCCAAAAAAGCAGCCAAACTTACATGTGTGTGTCCTGACATGGTTTGGCTGTGTCCCCACTCCAATCTCATCTTGAATTGTAGCTCCCATAATCCCCACCTGTCATGGGAAGGACGTCATGGGAGGTAATCAAATCATGGAAGTAAGTTTTCTGGTGCCGCTTTCTTGATAGTGAATAAGTCTCAGAAGATCAGATGATTTTATAAAGAGCGGTTACTCTGCACATGCCCTCTTACCTGTTGCCATGTAAGATGAGACTGTGCCCTCCTTTGCCTTCCACCATGATGATGAGGCTTCGCCAACCATGTGTAACTGTGAGTCCATTAAATCTCTTTTCCTTTTTGAATTAGCTAGTCTTGGATATTTCTTCATAGCAATATGAAAATGGACTAATGCATTAACATTTTGAGGAATTCATGGCATTGAGAAAAGTGGATTCTTGTTGGGAAAAATTAAGACATGGTGGGTGAAGCATCTTCCCTTGTGTGATTATGCATCAGATGGCTTGCATTAGAGAATGAACTTCTAGAGTGCTGTTGAATTCAGTGCATAAAAGGATATCTGATCAGGGAGGAAGGCTGGAATTAAAAGTGCATTCTCATTTGAAAGATGAAATAATAATGCACTTACCAGTTTCTCAAGTCACTTTTTTCTATTCATATTTTTCAAATCAAAATTAAAATTGTAAAACTGTAGACTGTTTACAGTAATGTAACTAAATGATAATTTCACTTGGATATACGTCATAGTGTGTGTTAGCGATTTATCACAAAAGGCATGTGGGTAGTAGAGTGAGAGATGGCATAGAGGTGGGGTGTCATTGCATAAGATTCACATGCCAGACTTTTATATCTATACAATTCAATAATATTTTCCTTTCTGAACTAGAAATCAATCTTGTATGGTCTGTGATTTTGTAAGTGGCTTGTACAGCTTAACTGTGGTACCCTCTTGGTGCCATCTAAACTGCTGGATTTCCATGCGTGGGTACACTAGAATTCATTGAAGGACTGGTGTAACTAAACATTATTATTAACACAGCAGATTCTCAATATTATCTGAAGAGGCTGCCTCTGGTCTTGATTCTTTTCAAACCATTCCATTCAAAGTTCATGAGTAAGTATTCTTGCATCCTTGAGAGTTTTTTATTTTAATATCTGTCTTCACAGTTGATGGAAAAGGTTTAATGAAAAAAAAAAATGAAATGCCATTCATGTAGCATGCTTAGTAGAAGAGATGTAAGAATATATATTTTTTATTCCTTATTCCTATCTCATTCTGCCTTCTTCTGACTTTTTGTTACAACTGAAGCATGAAATCTGGATTTGAGAGTTAGAGCCATAGACTCTACAGTTATGAAATATCCACCCAACCCAGCAATTTCAATATGGGATGTACACATAAAGGAATAGAAATCATTTTATTATAAATATACATGCACTCATATGTTCACTGCAGCACTATTCACAATAGCAAATACATGGAATCAACCCAAATGCCCATCAGTGACAGACTGGATGAAGAAATGAGGTTTATATACAACATGGAATACTATGCAGCCATATAAAAAATGAGATCATATCCTTTGCAGGGACATGGTTGGAGCTAAAGAGAATTATCCTTAGCAAATTAACACAGGAATAGAAAACCAAATACTCCATGCTCTCAGATATAAGTGGGAGCTAAAAGATGAGAGTACATGGACCCATAGAAGAAAACATTAGATACCATGGCCTACTTGGGGTTAGAAGCTGGAAGGAGGGAGAGGATCAGGAAAATAACTAAAGGGTACTAGGCTTAATACCTGGGTGATGAAACAATGTGTTCAACAAATACCTGTGACTCATGTTTACCTATATAATAAACCTGCACAAGTAACTCTGAAATTAAAAATACATTAAAAAGTTAAACATCTATTGATTAGAAAATCTGTACTTAATGCTTACTGTTTTCATGACAACAGATTAGATGCTGGAGGTAAATGTCACGTATAAGATATATATGGTTTCTGACTTGAGTGTCCATGTATTAAAAAAATGAAAATGAAAAAATATGTTATACCATACACTAACTTACTTCAAAATAAATCAGAGGCCTAAATTAAGAACTACGGTATACAATTCTTAGAAGAAAACCTATGAATATTTCTCCTGCCCTTGAGTTAGGCAATGATTTTCTAGATTTGACACTAGAAGTATGAATAACAAAAGAAAAAATTGAAAAATCGGACTTTAGCAACATTAAACGTATTTGCTCTTCAAAACACATGGTCAAGAAAGTGAAAACGCAACATACAATAATAAAATATTTAAAACCCACATATCTATGAGACATGTTATTCAGAATATGTAAAAAACTCTTAGGACTCAATAATAAAAGAATAAATCACCAAACTGAAAATGCAAAGGAACTGAATGGATATTTCTCCAAAAAAGACACATGAATAGCCAATAGACAGTGGAAAGATGTTCATCATCATCATCATCATCACCATTATTATTTAAGACAGGGTCTCAACTCTGTTACCCAGGTTGAAGTTCAGTGTTACAATCTTGGCTTACTGCAGTCTCTGTCTTCTGGGCTCAAAAAAATTCTCCTACCTCAGCCTCCTAAGTAGCTGAGACTGCAGCAACACACCATACCTGGCTAGTTAATTTTCTTTTTTTTTCATAATGATGGAATCTCAGTATATTTCCCAGGCTGGACTCAAACTCCTGGACTCAAGTAGTCCTCTTGCCATGGCCTCCCAAAGTGTTGGGATTATAGGCATAAGCCACAATGCTTAACTTTGTTAGCCATCAGGAAGAGTAAATCAAAACCACATTCACATATCACAATCACTAGGACTGCTAAAATAAAAACAGCAGACCACAGGGCAGGGCATATTGGATCATGCCTGTAAACCCAGCACTTTGGGAGGCCAAGGTGGGTGGATCACCTGAGGTCAGGAGTTTGAGACCAGCCTGACCAACATGGGGAAACCTCATCTGTACTAAAAAAATACAAAAATTAGCCAGATGTGGTGATGTGTGCATAATTCCCACTACTCAGTATGTTGAGGTAGGAGAATCGCTTGAACCTAGTTGGCAGAGTTGGCAGTGAGCCAAGATCTATGCCATTGCACTCCAGCCTGGATTCAAGGTGAGACTCTGTCTCAAAAAGTTAAATAAATAAGTAAATAAATAAAATAAAAACAGCAGACAATAACATGATCACACGGATGTGGAGAAACTGGAATCTTCATGTATTATTTGGGAGTATAAAGTCATGCAGCTGCTTTGATGAAATAGTCTGGCAATTTCTCAAAATGATAACATAAAATTTGACACAGCAATTTTACTCCTAGGTATTTATCCAAGAGAAGTGAGAACACTTCTCCATACAAAAACTTGCACATGAATGTTCACAGCAGTCCTTACTGACAATAGCCAAAAGTAGAAAGAACCCACATGACCACCACCTGATGCATGTGTAGACAAATGTAACATATACACACAATGGAGTAAAGAAAGAAGTACTGATACATGTTAGAACATGCGTAAATTTTGAGAAGAAAGCCAGTCATTAAAAAAAGAAAAATTACATACAGTAAGGGCAATAGGAGTTCTTTTTTTTTTTTTTTTTTTTTCTGTTTTAGGGCAGAGATGAGGTTTCACCATGTGGGTCACACTGGCCTTGAACTCCCGACCTCAAATGATCTACCCACCTTGGTCCCCCAAAGTGCTGGGATTATAGTTGTGAACCACCACACCCACACTGGAGTTCTTGTTTAATACATACAGAGCTTTGGGTTTCCAAGGTGAAAACAGTTCTGTGTACAGATGATTTTAATGGTTGCATAAAAATGTGAATGTACTTAAAGCCACTGAATTGTTCACTCTAAGATGGTAATTTTATGCTATGTGTGCTTCAGCACAATTAATATTTAAAGACAGATAGATAGATAGTTAGATAGATAGAATATATATATCTATATATATATATATGAAGATACATATTATGATTTCATTTACATGAAATATCCAGGAAAGGCAAAGAAAGCTACAGAGACCCAAAGTAGTTTGGGAGTTCGTTAGAGCTAGGGGAAGAAGGGTATGAAAGGAACAGGTAATGACTGCCAATAAACATGAGTTTACTTTTTACAGTGATGGACATGTTCTTTTTTATAATCTAATTTTTTTTTTGTTGGAGATAGTGTTTTACTCTGTTGTCTAGGCTGGAGTACAGAGGCATCATCACAGTTCACTGCAGTCTTGACCTCTTGAGATCAAACACTCCTCCTACCTCAGCCTCCTGAGTGGCTGGCACTAAAGATACGTATCACACATCTGGGTAATTCTTTCATTATTTGTAGAAATGCAGGGTGGGTGGAGGGGGGGGGTCTTGCTATGTTGCCTAGGCTAGTCTTGAACTCCTGTCCTCAACCCAACCTCCTGAACTGGCCACTCAGAGTGCTGGGATTGCAACCATGAGTCACTGTGTCCAGCTGGAAATGTTCTAAATTACAATGTGGTGATGGGTGCACAGCTCTGTGAATATTCTAAAAGTCACTGAAATGTACACTTAATAAGAGTTTATGCGTCAATAAAGTTGTTACAAAACCAAACCTTAATGAGATCTATATTTATTAAGCCATAGTTATGGGTCATTATCACCTTGGGTTCGTCATTTGTAACTGGATGACATTTTATCGGGAGAGACTTAGATACCCCAACTAAGAGGGAAAAGGAAGAAAATTATTCATAATATGAAATACATCATGCCATACGCAAATTTACCACAAAATGAATGTTAGGCCTAAATATATGAGCTACATTGTACAATTGTTAGAAGAAAACCTACAAATTTTTCTTCCTAACCTTGGGTTAGACAATGATTTCTTAGATTTGACGCTAGAGACACAAATGACAAAAGAAAAAAAAATGAAAAATTGGCCTTTATCAACATTAAAAGTGTTTGCTCTTGAAAAGACATGACAATGAAAGTGAAAAGACAACATGTAGACTAAAATAAAATATTGGAAAGCCACATATCCTACAAGGGACATTATCCAGGACATTTAAATAACTCATAACTCAGTAATAAAAGAATAAATAACCAAATTGAAGATGCGAAGGAACTGAATAGATATTTCTCAAAAAAAAAATACATGAATAGCCAATAGACACACAAAAAGATGCTCACTATCATCATCATCATCATCATCATCGTCATCATCGTCATCATCATCATAATCATCATTGAGACAGGGTCTCACTTTGTCACAGAGGTTGTAGTGCAGTGTTATGATCTAGGCTCACTGCAACCTCCTCATGAAATTGAAGTACTTTTCTAACTTTCTACTAGCCAAGGAAACCCACCACTAACTGACTGATTTTCCTTGTTTCCTTGATGTTGACCAGTAATGTTGTAGACTGGTAAAGCAGGCATCCTGCCATCCAGGAACCATGGGATGGAGGAAGTAGGACCTGTTTTGGACTCTAATGGCATCAAAGGGGAACAGATCTTTGGAATGCCAAGTAACAGCTTCCTTAGAAGGGCTTCTTTCCACATAAGCACAGGCAATCAGTCATGAGAGGCCAATGTTTGTCAGTGATGTTGTAGGCTAGTGAAGCAGGCATCCCGCCATCCTCACCATGTGGGCCGAAGAGATGTAACAGGAAGATGTAAGAGGAACACATTGAGGGCCCCAGCTGGCACTACAGACATATCCTGTTAATTCTTGCCTTGGATGGTGTCCTTATTACTGGCTGGTGGCTAGGCTTACCCAGCACTAACACACAGGGTACAATTCCTAAGATGGTGATAGAGCTTGTATCTGTGTTCCTGCCCAAAATTCATGTGCATTTGTAATTCCCAGTTGTGGAGGTGGGGCCTGGTGGGAGGTGATTGGATCATAGGGATGGATTTCTGGTGTATAGTTTAACACTACTCCCTTGATGCTGTCATGGAGATAGTGAGTGGCTTCTCATGAGAGCTGGTGGTTTAAAATGTGTGTGGCGCATCCCCCTTTTCTCTCTTACTCCGCTCTGGCCATGTAATATCCCTGCTTCCTCTTTTTCTTCCACCACGATTGTAATTCTCTTGAGGCCTCTCCAGAAACCGAGCAGATACCAGCATCAGGTTTTCTGTACAGCCTGGAGAACTGTAAGCCAACTACATCTCTTTTCTTTATTAAAAAAACTGCTGTCACTGGTATTTCTTTGTAACAATGTAAGAATAGACCAATAGAGAGAGGCATGCCAACGTGGTAGATTTGGGTGACCTTTCACTGTAATTTTCATGACCATCAATACCTTAAAAATGGTAATGTTATCAAGTTCTGGTGACTTGTGCCAGTAGTCCTAGTTACTCAGGAGGCTAAGGGCAAAAGGATCACTTAAGCCCGGGAGGTCAAGGCTGCAGCGAGCTATTACTGCACCACTGCACTCCAGCCTGGGAAATAGAGCAATGCACTGTCTCTAAATATATAAATAAGAGTGCATATTGTTTTTGTAATAGATACATGAACCCTCAGACACTCCCTCACCTCCCTAAACCTTCCTGAATGGCTCTTGTAAAGAAATATGGTTAACTTTTTATGTTAGTCTGTTCTCTCTGTAATAGATTTCCCCACTTATTTCAACTCACAATTCCTTGTATCTTCAAGTATTAACAACAATGGAAATAAACTATGTGGTTATGATGGAAGTCACTTTATTCTGTTTTAAAAGAACTAACACGTAACACCTATACTATAGTATTCTATCCTATGGTATCTCACCTATCAATACCAATCCTATAGTATTTCACGAGTTCATCCTCTAAGAACCCAAGAATCCTGCATCAAGGCATATTGATCCAGAAAATATTTAGGAGACCTTCCCTCTGTGTAAAATCTACCCACCCCAGTCCATTTGACTCAAACTACAAGATTCAGATGTGTGACAACATTTCTAGTCATAGAATATAACATTTAGGTGTTCACAAAAAAATTTTCCCAAAGCTATGTGTCCTGTAGTCTACCAGCGACATGACCAATTTGGTTGTGAGAGCTCAATGAACACATATACAATAATTGAAATTATATATGCAAGTGGATGCTTAGTGACTATTATCTGCCTTTGTTTTCTGTTTATTTTAAAGATTGATTCACATGGAAAATTTAGATACTATTCCACATTTATTCAAGGTGTATTTTGGCCAAAGAAAATTTTCATGGAGCCCTAAACATCATTACATCATGTTTTCTATGTATGTATGTATGTATGTATGTATTATATGTGTATATATCATCTATCTGATCCATCTCTCTGTCATCTCTCTGTCCTCTGTAATCTATCAACCTATTCCTATCATGTATTATCTATATGTATCTATCACTTGTCAATATATCTATTACCCAAATGTCTGTCTATCTTTGGTCAAAATTTAGGCACTATGTGAGAGCGATCAGTAACTATTATAATCTCAGAAGCCAAGTTAAGAATATTTCATATCTATTGCAAGTGCCTTAATTTTAAATCCATAATTTGGCAATTATTTAGTATGATTGCTGTTACTCTCCTGATTTGGGAAAGATTGGTTAAATTTGGACAAATCATTGCATTTTCTAAAATGATCTGTACAGCATGTTGATGATGTTTAATTGTTACATATGGGGATGTTTCAACCTAAAATGTATCTTTGAAATTTCATGACACTTTCCTTTTATAACTGAATTTAGTAGATGATAATGTATTTTCTACACCAAAGGAAGAAAAAAATCCCACAAAAGAAAATTATGCATTTTAAGTCACACTTGATTATTTGAAGGCTATTTACATGAAGACAGGATTTCATTTGTGAAGAGTTCAGAATGCCTACTGTTTATTCACCACTTGAAGTCAGAATCTTGTTTGTGACATTGCAGTCATCTCCATGGCAACTAATTGTGATTCAATCATTTTAAGCCATTGATTTAACCATTCAAGTATTTTAAGATATTTTCAACCAATTCAGGATTATGATAGGAATCAAGTGAGAGCAGAAGGTAGGATGGGGGAAGGTAGGCAGATAAACTTTCTAAAAAAAATTTACAAACCTTAGTATTTAAAGTAGAAAGAAGTAAAGACTTTCCAGTGGATCATGGTTTTCATCAACCATACACTTATTTCTGAATAATACTAACTAGCCTACAGGATGTGCAACAGAACTGCGGTTTTGATTTGCTGAGATGTTACTTCTGACAATTTAAGGATATGGTGGTGAGCTTTTTTATTTCAGGAAACTGGGATTTCTCTGTTAAACTGCTGTAAATTAGTACAGACAGTCTCTCTAAACTTCTCTAAGAGATAGAAGTGAGTTCACTCTATGTTTAACCAGTTTTCTAATCACAGTGATTAGGTCAGTGTCTTCCCCAAAGTCACATGGATTGAAATAAACTGGACTCGATCTGAATTGTGATTTTGCAATTCTATTAATAGTATTTCAAGTAACCCACCGGCAGCAAGGGTCCAAATATCAAATGATGAATATGTTTTTCTGACTTTCCTTAAAAGTAAAATTTGCTTCTGAAACATGGCTAATTTTTTTTTCAGGTTTTAATGTAATGTGCTTTCCAGAGACCTGGAGTGTGGCAAATAAATCTACCCATGTCTAAAGTTTTAAGATTTTTTTTAGTTAGTGTTTTAGAAAAGTGAACATATGAGAGGAAGTGTTGATGAAGGCTCACTGACATTCATTGACAATCTAGGAAATACTCAGATACGTGCATCCAACCCCATTTAATACTTTTAGAATACTCTGATGACAAAATTAGTTGTTTCTGTATATTCATGGGAATTCAGGCCAATCAAAAAGATCAAAGTCTGCCAACATCAGTGATCAGAACATGCTAATAACACAGAAGGATAGACTGTGGTAGAGGGTATCAGGAACTGCACTCATATTTACAGTGCTTATTACAGGCTGAATTTTATCCCCCAAAATTCATGTGTGGAAGTCCTAATCCCTAGAATTTTAAGATGTGACTGTATTTGCAAATGCAATCTTTAAAGAGGCAATTAAGATACAAGGAGCTCAGTAGCACAGGCTCTAATCCTATAGGACTGGTGTCTCAATTAGAGATGAGGATACAGACATGCACGGAGGAAAGACCACATGAGGACACAGTGAGAAGACAGCACCTACAAGCCAGGAAAGGAGGCCTCAGGATAAATCAGCACTGCCCACACCTTCATCTCAGACTTCCACCCTCCAGGAGTATGGGAGAATTAATGTATATTTTTTATTAGCCACTGAGTCTATGGTATTGTAATATAGCAGCATGAAATAGACCAAGACACAGCATGAAAAGAGGAGATGAGGACACAAACACACACAAAGCAACAACCTCTGAGGACACAGGCAGAAGGCAGCATCTATAAACCAAGGAGAGAGGGCTCAGGAGGAATGAACCCTGGGGACAGCCTAATCATGGATTTCCAGCCCCCAGAATGGGAGAGAATAAATTTCAGTTGGTTTTAAGCTACCCAGTCTGATATATCTGCTTATGACAAATCTCGCAAATCTAGTGAGTACATTTTTTATTTTATTTAAATAAGTTTGCATTTCTTATTTGGACAGTATAAATAGTGAAAAGTGACCATGTCCCTGGTTGTGAGAGTAGGCTTATGGAATGGTGTAATTAGAGAGACAAGAAGGTGGGAGAGAGGAAATCTTTCTTATTCTATTATGAACTTACAGTTTCTCTATAAAATTGATACAAAAGCATTCCAAATATGTTATGTAATTTTTAAAAAAATCTAAACTATAATCTAACTTCCTTGGATCAGGAAACTGGAAGCAGGATATTCTACATATTTTTTATTTGTTTTGAGAAAATTCTATCATAAAGTTAAAATTTTAGCTATTAGGCTAGGAGTGGTGGCTCACATCTGTTATCTCAGCACTTTGAGAGGCCAAGGCTGGAGGATCAGTTGAGCCTGAGTTCTCAACCCTGACAGAAGGATTCCTTGAACATGGGGCAAAATAGTGGGACCTCATCTCTATCAAAAATATTTTTAAAATCAGATGGGCATAGTGACCTGTGTCTGTAGACCCAGCTACCATGGAGGCTGAGGTGGAAGGATTGCTTGAGCCCAGGAGTTGGATATTGCAGTAAGCTATGATTGCACTACTGCACTCCAGCTGAGACTCTGTCTCAGAAAATATTTCAGCTATCAAAATAACAGGAGAAATTCCTTTAAATCTTATTAAAAATTTTAAATTACTCCATTTGTAAGCTTTCTTGTCTATTTAGGAACATTTTATCATTATAATGCAGCATTCTGGGGGACAGAATCAGGAGCAAGATTAATGAAGTGAAGCCTACACATTCCATTCTAAACATTTGGTCTATTCCAATGTTAAATAAATAATAAAATAATTGCAAGATTTTAATCAGGGAAGTGGCCCAATCCAAGTTTTGTTTTAGAATTGTAAGTTAAACTGCCTTAAAGAAAATGGATTGGAGTTGAGTATAAAGGGATTTGAGATGCCTTGCTGAGAATCTACTGCAACAGCTGGGCAGAAGAAGACAATGGTATGAAGTTGGGTGGTGGTAGTGAAAATTAAGGATATGCACAAATTTAAAAGAGAACAAAACAAAGTACAAAGGCACAAATGTGTATTCACACACGTCCACATATGTAGAAATCAGAATTAAGAGAACTTACTGATGGTGCATGAGAAGGGATAAAAAGGTAGAAGGAAGTGTGTTAAGTAAGCCAAGGGTCCCTTCTGGAACTTGGTACACTTGTATGCCAGGTGGGCTTTCATGAGGGTTCTTTTGACCCCGAAAAGAGTCAGAATTGAGGGCCAGTGTCTGGAAGCTGCCAGTGTGTAGACCATGACTATGGATGTTAGCTGGAGAAAAGAATGAGGCTGAAATAAATGAAAGGGTCAGGAAACAGGACACAACAATTTAAAGCCAAGCACTGGAAACAATCGTGTGAACCTCTTATGTCCAAAGTAAAGAAGTAAGCAAGGCCTGGGAGGCAGTGTATCTATCAGGCTGACATCAGCCAGTGACCAGGTAAGAATGTTGATTTTTCTGGATAGATCCTGATGTAGTAATGATTCTTAAAAATTGGTGCTGTGAACTACTGATAGAACTAGAGTGTGTGACGGACAAAATTTTAAGTCCAAATGTTCTGTGCACTGTCCCTCTTTGCATTGCATAACTCTGAAACTTTATAATGTCATTAAATGAACTGTTTACATGTTATATTTTGGAATACAAAATAGCTATGCACTTCCAGTCTGAGAGATAATCCAAAGTGAAAGCGGCAATATCCTTGCAGATTTCCAGGAAAAATACGGTCTTATGTGAATCTAGCACAGTGGAAGTGGGACCCTGCCTAAAGTTATGAGGATGGGTTGGAAAATTCTGTATTGTTTCCCAAGGCCCACGACTTTGAGAATTAAGTTGTTTGGACATCTACACAAAAGTACATCAGAGAGAACAATTAAGGCACTATTTTTGTTTCTGGATGACAAAGGTGGGTGGTACAAAGAAATTTCTTTCTGTAATAGCTGTTGCCCTGGGTAACATAGAGTGTAGAGTAGATAGTATTCAGGGTGTCACTAAAATATGTTGCCTTCCAAAGACTTTGCTGAAATAATCAGGAAAATCTGTTTCCATTAGTGTGTTTTGCAGAAGTATAAAGTCATTAAAAATAGGATAAATCATCAAATCATTTCAGTATGATATGAGGAACAATATTAATTTGTGTTAAAATTTGTTTTCTACAATCTATTTGCTCCACCCTAGATTCCAATTAGAAATTAAAGCTCAGAGACATTAAATGAAATCGTCAATTTTATTCCAAATTGCTTCAGAGGACAGTTCTAGGATAATCATTGAAAAGATAATATTTTATTTTAAATATGTCAGTTCTTAACCAGCAAAGTAGCAGAGGATGTGGATTCTAGGACACAAGGGTACAGAAATTATTTAAAAACAAGAAACTTACAGAGAAACATTTATTTAAAAATGTTTGCATTCCTTGTAGAAAGTTTGGAAAACACAGAAATCTTTAAAAGCAAGCAAAATTAGTCTTCTTAGGAAGGACACAAGGGGCATTTCAAGGTTGCTCATTTTGATCCAGCTTTTGACTTGCGTAGTGATTATACTAGTCTGTCCGAATTCTAAACATTTAATCAGATGGGCACCTATTCTTCCATTGGCTTTTGTTGATGAATAGTATTTGGGGAAACCCCTTTCCCTTGGTTCTCGTTATCTCTCTTCTCTGCCACCATGTAAGACATGCCCATCGCCTTCTACCATAATTCTACCATCGCCTTCTACCCAGCCACGTGGAACTGTGAATCCATTAAAACTTTTTTCTTTTTTAAAATAAAGTACCCAGTCTCAGGTATATTTTTATCAGCAGCATGAAAATGAGCTACTACGGTATTCATTGTGTGAATCTATTGCAATTTCTTTATTCATTTCTCTTTCTTTTTTTAAATTAATTAATTATTATTATTATACTTTAAGTTCTAGGGTACATGTGCATAACGTGCAGGTTTGTTACATATGTATACTTGTGCCACGTTGCTGTGCTGAACCCATCAACTCGTCAGCACCCATCAACTCATCATTTACATCAGGTATAACTCCCAATGCAATCCCTCCCTTCTTCCCCCTCCCCATGATAGGCCCCAGTGTGTGATGTTCCCCTTCCCGAGTCCAAGTGACCTCTTGTTCAGTTCCCACCTATGAATGAGAACATTCGGTGTTTGGTTTTCTGTTCTTGTGATAGTTTGCTAAGAATGATGGTTTCCAGCTGCATCCATGTCCCTACAAAGGACACAAACTCATCCTTTTTGATAGCTGCATAGTATTCCATGGTGTATATGTGCCACATTTTCTTCATCCCGTCTGTCACTGATGGACATTTGGGTTGATTCCAAGTCTTTGCTATTGTGAATAGTGTCGCAATAAACATACGTGTGCATGTGTCTTTATAGCAGCATGATTTAGAATCCTTTGGGTATATCCCCAGTAATGGGATGGTTGAGTCATATGGTACATCTAGTTCTAGATCCTTGAGGAATCGCCATACTGTTTTCCATAATGGCTGAACTAGTTTACAATCCCACCAACAGTGTAAAAGTGTTCCTATTTCTCCACATCCTCTCCAGCACCTGTTGTTTCCTGACTTTTTAATGATCGCCATTCTAACTGGTGTGAGATGGTATCTCATTGTGGTTTTGATTTGCATTTCTCTGATGGCCAGTGATGATGAGCATTTTTTCATGTGTCTGTTGGCTGTATGAATCTCTTCTTTTGAGAAATGTCTGTTCATATCCTTTGCCCGCTTTTTGATGGGGTTGTTTGTTTTTTTCTTGTAAATTTGTTTGAGTTCTTTGTAGGTTCTGGATATTAGCCCTTTGTCAGATGAGTAGATTGCAAAAATTTTCTCCCATTCTGTAGGTTGCCTGTTCACTCTGATGGTAGTTTCTTTTGCTGTGCAGAAGCTCTTTAGTTTAATGAGATCCCATTTGTCAATTTTGGCTTTTGCTGCCGTTGCTTTTGGTGTTTTAGACATGAAGTCTTTGCCCATGCCTATGTCCTGAATGGTACTACCTAGGTTTTCCTATAGGGTTTTTATGGTATTCGGTCTAACATTTAAGTCTCTAATCCATCTTGAATTAATTTTCGTATAAGGAGTTAGGAAAGGATCCAGTTTCAGCTTTTTACTTATGGCTAGCCAATTTTTCCAGCACACTTTATTAAATAGGGAATCCTTCCCACATTTCTTGTTTCTCTCAGGTTTGTCAAAGATCAGATGGCTGTAGATGTATTGTATTGTTTCTGAGGACTCTGTTCTGTTCCATTGGTCTATATCTCTGTTTTGGTACCAGTACCATGCTGTTTTTGGTTACTGTAGCCTTGTAGTATAGTTTGAAGTCAGGTAGCGTGATGCCTCCAGCTTTGTTCTTTTGACTTACGATTGTTGTGGAGATGCGGGGTCTTTTTTGGTTCCATATGAACTTTAAAGCAGCCTTTTCCAAATCTGTGAAGAAACTCATTGGTAGCTTGATGGGGATGGAACTGAATCTATAAATAACCTTGGGCAGTATGGCCATTTTCACGATATTGAACAACCTGCTCCTGAGTGACTACTGGGTACATAACGAAATGAAGGCAGAAATAAAGATGTTCTTTGAAACCACTGAGAACAAAGATACAACATATCAGAATCTCTGGGACACATTTAAAGCAGTGTGTAGAGGGAAATTTATAGCACTAAATGCCCACAAGAGAAAGCAGGAAAGATCTAAAATTGACACTCTAACATCACAATTAAAAGAACTAGAGAAGCAAGAGCAAACACATTCAAAACCTAGCAGAAAGCAAGAAATAACTAAGATCACAGCAGAATTGAAGGAGATAGAGACACAAAAAACCCTCCAAAAAATCAGCGAATCCAGGAGTTGGTTTTGTGAAAAGATCAACAAAATTGACAGACCGCTAGCAAGACTAATAAAGAAGAAAAGAGAGAAGGATCAAATAGACGCAATAAAAAATGATAGAGGGGATATCACCACCGACCCCACAGAAATACAAACTACCATCAGAGAACACTATAAACACCTCTACACAAATAAACTAGAAAATCTAGAAGAAATAGTTAATTACCTGGACACTTACACTCTTTCAAGGCTAAACCAGGAAGAAGTTGAATCCCTGAATAGACCAAGAACAGGCTCTGAAATCGAGGCAACAATTAATAGCCTACCAACCAAAAAAAGTCCAGGACCAGATGGATTCACAGCTGAATTCTACCAGAGGTACAAGGAGGAGCTGGTACCATTCCTTCTGAAACTATTCCAATCAATAGAAAAAGAGGGAATCCTCCCTAACTCATTTTATGAGGCCAACATCATCTTGATATCAAAGCTTGGCAGAGACACAACAAGAAAAGAGAATTTTAGACCAATATCCCTGAAGAACATTGATGCAAAAATCCTCAATAAAATACTGGCATACTGGATTCAGCAACACATAAAAAAGCTTATCCACCATGATCAAGTGGGCTTCATCCCTGGGATGCAAGGCTGGTTCCACTTTCGCAAATCAATAAACATAATCCAGCATATAAACAGAACCAAAGACAAGAACCACATGATTATCTCAATAGACGCAGAAAAGGCTTTTGACAAAATTCAACAGCCCTTCATACTAAAAACGCTCAATAAATTCCGTATTGACGGAACGTACCTCAAAATAATAAGAGCTATTTATGACAAACCCACAGCCAATATCATACTGAATGGGCAAAAACTGGAAAAATTCCCTTTGAAAACTGGCACAAGACAGGGATGCCCTCTCTCACCACTCCTATTCAACATAGTGTTGGAAGTTCTGGCTACGGCAATCAGGCACGAGAAAGAAATCAAGGGTATTCGTTAGGAAAAGAAGAAGTCAAATTGTCCCTCTTTGCAGATGACATGATTGTATATTTAGAAAACCCCATTGTCTCAGCCCAAAATCTCCTTAAGCTGACAAGCAACTTCAGCAAAGTCTCAGGATACAAAATTAATGTGCAAAAATCACAAGCATTCTTATACACCAGTAACAGACAAACAGAGAGCCAAATCATGAATGAATTTCCATTCACAATTGCTTCAAAGAGAATAAAATACCTAGGAATCCAACTGACAAGGGATGTAAAGGACCTCTTCAAGGAGAACTACAAACCACTGCTCAGATGAAATAAAAGAGGACACAAACAAATGGAAGAACATACCATGCTCATGGATAGGAAGAATCATTTCCCTTTTCATAGACATATGAATTGTTTCCTGTTTTTCTTTACTATGAATAAACAAGTCACAGTCTTTCTTGAAGAGTCTCTGTGAGGATTTGTATTTTCATTCCTCTTAAATAATTATCTAGGAGAGGAAGTGCTTGGTAGTGGCATCATCATATGTCTTACCTTATAAAACGTACTCCAGATGCTTTAAAAAAGTAGTCTTGCCATTTAATATTCCACCAAAATGTGTGTGTGAATTTCATTAAGTATAATTCTACCATAGTTATTTTTCATCTGTTTTGTATTATTCCATTACTCTTTTTATACTTTCCTTTGGATTCTTTCTTTCTTACTGTCATTATTTGGCTGCATCTCCACCCAAATCTCACTTTGTATTGTAATCTCCACATGTCAAGAACAGTTTCAGGTGAAGATAATTAATTAAATGACGAAGGCAATTTTCCCTATATTTTTCTTGTGGTAGTGAATAAGTCTCACAAGTTCTGATGGTTTTATAAATGGGAGTCCCTGCTCATCTGCTCTTTTTGCCTGCTGCCATATAAGACATGTGTTCACTTACCCTTCACCTTCCATCATGATTGTGAGGCAACCCCAGCCAAGTGGAACTGTGAGTCCCTTAAACCTCTTTCCTTTACCAATTACCCATTCTCAGTTATATCTTTATTAACAGTATAAAAACAAAGATACACTTAGTATGTGATTTAATCTCCTCTACTAATACACTTAATATGTGGTTTAATCTCATCTACTAAAAAAAGTATACACACATATGTATGTACAAATTCATATATGTGTACATGTATGTATACATACACATACATATAAACATATACATGTATATGCACATCTACATGCACACAGACACATACATATATTAGTGATTATTCTGTAACAAAACTCTAGCCCACCACCTTGTTTTGTGTGGTCTACTAGCTAAGAAAGGTTTCTATATGTTTAAATGGGTGATTTTAAATAGTTATATGTGTACCAACATGACATCTTTGATTTTGCCTCTCAGTCTATAAACCCCAAACTAGAACAGTTGTCCCCAATCTTTTTGGAACCAGGGACCAGTTTCATGGAAGAAAATGTTTTCACTGACTGGGCTGCATTGTATGAGTTCAAGATGATTCAAGCACATGACATTTATTTTACACTTTATTTTTATAATGAAATAATTACACAATTCACCTGTAGAATCAGTGGGAGACCTGAGATTGTTTTCCTGCAACAAGTTGGTCCCATCTGGAGGTGATGGGAGATGGTGACAGATCATCAGGCATCAGATTCTTATAAGAAGTGCACAACCTAGATCCATAACATGCATGTTTCACAATAGGGTTTGCACTCCTTGGAGAATCTAATGCTGCTGCTGATGTGACAGGAGGTGGAGCTCAGACAGTAATGTGAGTGATGGGGAGTGTCTGTAAATACAGATGAAACTTTGCTTCCTTCCCCATCACTCACCTCCTGCTTTGTGACCACAGCACTGTTCTGTGGTCCAGGGGTTGGACAACCCTCCTATAGACCCCTCCTCCTGCCTGGTATTTAATAGAAAATGGTTGCCCTCCTCTAACCTGGAGTTGTATTCTCCAATATGGTAATTGTTAGTCATATATGGATATTGGAAGAAAGTAGAATTAAAGAAGTCCTTTACACCCCTTGTAAATTGGATTCCTAGGTATTTTATTTTCTTTGGAGCAATCGTGAATGGAAGTTCATTCATGATTTGGCTCTCTGTTTGTCTGTTACTGGTGTATCAGAATGCTTGTGATTTTTGCACATTAATTTTGTATCCTGAGACTTTGCTGAAGTTGCTTATCAGCTTAAGGAGATTTTGGGCTGAGACAATGGGGTTTTCTAAATATACAATCATGTCATCTGCAAACAGGGACAATTTGACTTCTTCTTTTCCTAACTGAATATCCTTGATTTCTTTCTCTTGCCTGATTGCCCTAGCCAGAACTTCCAACACTATGTTGAATAGGAGTGGTGAGAGAGGGCATCCCTGTCTTGTGCCAGTTTTCAAAGGGAATTTTTCCAGTTTTTGCCCATTCAGTATGATATTGGCTGTGGGTTTGTCATAAATAGCTCTTATTATTTTGAGGTACGTTCCGTCAATACGGAATTTATTGAGCGTTTTTAGCATGAAGGGCTGTTGAATTTTGTCAAAAGCCTTTTCTGCATCTATTGAGATAATCATGTGGTTCTTGTCTTTGGTTCTGTTTATATGCTGGATTATGTTTATTGATTTGCGAAAGTGGAACCAGCCTTGCATGCCAGGGATGAAGCCCACTTGATCATGGTGGATAAGCTTTTTTATGTGTTGCTGAATCCGGTTTGCCAGTATTTTATTGAGGATTTTTGCATCGATGTTCATCAGGGATATTGGTCTAACTCTTCAAGAAAAACTACAAACCATTGCTCAGTGAAATAAAAGAGGACACAAACAAATGGAAGAACATACCATGCTCATGGATAGGAAGAATCAATATCGTGAAAATGGCCATACTGCCCAAGGTTATTTATACATTCAATGCCATCCCCATCAAGCTACCAATGAGTTTCTTCACAGAATTGGAAAAAAACTGCTTTAAAGTTCATATGGAACCAAAAAAGAGCCTGCATCTTCAAGACAATCCTAAGTCAAAAGAATAAAGCTGGAGGCATCACGCTACCTGACTTCAAACTATACTACAAGGCTACAGTAACCAAAACAGCATGGTACTGGCACCAAAACAGAGATATAGACCAATGGAACAGAACAGAGTCCTCAGAAACAATACCACACATCTACAGCCATCTGATCTTTGACAAACCTGAGAGAAACAAGAAATGTGGGAAGGATTCCCTATTTAATAAAGTGTGCTGGGAAAATTGGCTAGCCATAAGTAGAAAGCTTAAACTGGATCCTTTCCTAACTCCTTATACGAAAATTAATTCAAGATGGATTAGAGACTTAAATGTCAGACCTAATACCATAAAAATCCTATAGGAAAACCTAGGTAGTACCATTCAGGACATAGGCATGGGCAAAGACTTCATGTCTAAAACACCAAAAGCAACGGCAGCAAAAGCCAAAATTGACAAATGGGATCTCATTAAACTAAAGAGCTTCTGCACAGCAAAAGAAACTACCATCAGAGTGAACAGGCAACCTACAGAATGGGAGAAAATTTTTGCAATCTACTCATCTGACAAAGGGCTAATATCCAGAACCTACAAAGAACTCAAACAAATTTACAAGAAAAAAACAAACAACCCCATCAAAAAGCGGGCAAAGGATATGAACAGACATTTCTCAAAAGAAGAGATTCATACAGCCAACAGACACATGAAAAAATGCTCATCATCACTGGCCATCAGAGAAATGCAAATCAAAACCACAATGAGACACCATCTCACACCAGTTAGAATGGCGATCATTAAAAAGTCAGGAAACAACAGGTGCTGGAGAGGATGTGGAGAAATAGGAACACTTTTACACTGTTGGTGGGATTGTAAACTAGTTCAGCCATTATGGAAAACAGTATGGCGATTCCTCAAGGATCTAGAACTAGATGTACCATATGACCCAGCCATCCCATTACTGGGGATATACCCAAAGGATTCTAAATCATGCTGCTATAAAGACACATGCACACGTATGTTTATTGCGACACTATTCACAATAGCAAAGACTTGGAATCAACCCAAATGTCCATCAGTGACAGACTGGATGAAGAAAATGTGGCACATATACACCATGGAATACTATGCAGCCATAAAAAAGGATGAGTTTGTGTCCTTTGTAGGGACATGGATGCAGCTGGAAACCATCATTCTTAGCAAACTATCACAAGAACAGAAAACCAAACACCGAATGTTCTCATTCATAGGTGGGAACTGAACAATGAGATCACTTGGACCCGGAAAGGGAACATCACACTCTGGGGCCTATCATGGGGAGGGGGAAGAGTGGAGGGATTGCATTGGGAGTTATACCTGATGTAAACGAAGAGTTGATTGGTGCTGACGAGTTGATGGATGCAGCATACCAACATGGCACAAGTATACATATGTAACAAACCTGCACATTATGCACATGTACCCTAGAACTCAAAGTATAATAATTAAAAAAAAAAAAATGAAAAAAAAAAATTAAAGAAGTCAAAAATCAGCCCCTAACTCACACTAGCCACATTTCAAGTGCTCACTAGCCAAGGTGGCTGATGGCTACTATATTGAATAATGCAAAATACTTCTTCTCTCTACTAAACATTTATGTCCTCCTATTTAATTCCTGTGTTGAAACCTAACAGCCAAGGTGATGGTATTAGAAAGGTGGACCTTTGGGAGGTGATGAGGTAATGAAAGTGGACCTTGTGAGTGGGATTAGTACTCTCATAACAGGGACCCCAGAGAACTCCCTCACACCTTCTACTATGTGAGAACACAAGAAGGGGCCATCTATGAAGCGGGAAGCTGGTCCTCACCAGACACTGAATCTGATGGTGTCTTAATTTTGGTCTTCCAGCCTCCCAAACTATGAGAAATATATTAGTGTTTTGTATAAGCTACCTAGTCTCTGGTATTTTTATTATAGCATTTCCAAGAGACTAATCCAACTTCCATCATCTCAGAAAGTTCTGCTGAAAGCATGACTGTAGAAAATTCAATATTTATCTTTAATATATCCCAGTGAACATTAAAAAAATTATACTTCAGTCATTTCCCCTTACCATGGGTGATATGTTTGAAGGCCCCATTAGATCCCTGAAACTGCAGATAATACTGAACGCTTTAGATACTATATTTTTCCTATAGCTATGTACTTATGAAAGTTTAATTATAAATTAGGGACAGTGAGAGAATTAATAAAAAAGAGATCAATTATAATGATATGTCAGCATGTCTACTCTTATGCTTTGGGGCCATTACTAAGGAAAATAAGGATTATTTAACCACTCAAGCACTGCCATATTAGGGCAGTGCCTCCAGTAACTGAGATGACTCCTAATTGTCTACAGAATAGATACACTGAAGAGAAGGATGATTCATGCCCCAGGCAGGACAGAGAAGAATGGTGATAGATTTCATCATGCTATGATATGGTTAGGCTTTTTGTCCCTACCCAAATCTCATCTTGAATTGTAATCTGCATGTGTTTAGGGATAGACCTGGTGGAAAGTGATTGGATCAGGGAGTAGTTTACCATGTTATTATTGTGATAGTGAGTGATTTCTCATGAGATCTGATGGTTTTATGAGCATCTAGCATTTCCCCCGCTTGCATGCTCTGTCTCTCCTGCCACTATGTAAGATGTGCCCGCTTTACCTTCTGCCATGATTATTAAGATTTCTGAGGCTTCCTTGCTGTATGGAACAGTGAGTCAATTGAGTTATTTTTTTTCCCCATTTAAATTACTCAGTCTCAGGTAGTGTCTTTATAGTACTGTGAGAATGGACTAATACATGCTACTTATAACAACATGTACTTTAAAATTTGAGATTTGCTTATTTCTGGAAATTTTCGTGGAATATTTCAGTGCTATTTTGGGAGTATTCCTGGAGTATCTATTTGGTCTGTCTCTTATGCCCAGCTTTCTGTACATCAAGAGAACTTTCTTTCTTCACCTTGTGACACTGCCTTCAATGTTTGGAGAGCTATTGTCTTATACCCTGTGAAGGTCAGGGATGTCCACGCAGGGTTTCATTAAAGTATCCTTCCCTGACCCCCACCTTCTGGGAGAGGCTGCCTTGAACTTGAAGTAGATTGTGCTTGAGGAGCTATGTTTCCCAGCTCTCTCCACCTGTCTCCACTATATTTGACACTGTCACTCTACCCTCTGTAGAGATGTTTGGGAAACAGTTGGCAGGTGGATGAGGATGTGTTCAGAGACTAGTCCTTCTCAGTTGTCTAAACTGATATGCCCACCTGCCTGTGGTCCTGTGGTCCTGTGGTCACTACACTTTATGAAAAATTTAGCTAGTGTCTCCTTTCCAACATTAGCAGCTTCCTCCGCCTCTCCAAATCCAAGATGAAAGTTGTCAAGGTGTTTTCTTTCTTATATAGAGCTTGTTACATTTTGAATTGGGTTTATAGGTGTTTCATTGTTTCCTGAGCTTTAATTAAATTTTTTAGCTAGGCACAGTGCCTCACGCCTATAATCCCAGCACTTTGGGAAGCCAAGGCATGAAGATCACTTGGGGCCAGTACTTCAAGACAAGCCTAGATAACATAGTGAGCTCCTGTCTCTCTATTTTTTTTTTTTATTTTTGAGAGAGAGCTCACTCTGTTGGACATGGTGGAGTGCAGTGGCATGATCTCAGCTCACTGCAACCCCTGCCTCCCAGGCTCAAGCAATTCTCCTGCCTCAGCCCCCCAAGTAGCTGGGATTACAGGCATGTGCCATGACACCCAGCTGTTTTTGCATTTTTACTAGAGATTGGGTTTCACTATCTTGGCCAGGCTTGTCTTGAACTCCTGACCTTAGGTAATCCACCCACCTCAGCCTCCCAAAGGGCTGAGATTATAGGCACGAGCCACCATGCCCGGCCTAAAAATATCTTTAAAAATTAGCTAAGCATGCTGTTACATGCTGGTAGTGCAAGCCACTCTGGAGGTTGAGGTGGTAGGATGCCTTGAAGCTGGGAGTTAAAGTCTACAATGAGTTACAACTGTACCACTACACTCTAGTATGGACAACAGAACAAGACCCTGTCTCAGAACAAAACCAAAACAAACCTAAAAAGCCACAAAAGTTTTAAAAAACTATATTTTTTTGGCCCAGTGTCGTGGCTCACACCTTTAATTCTAACACTTTGGGAGGCTGAAGCAGGTGAATCACAAAGTCAGGACATTGAGACCATCCTGGCTAACACAGTGAAACTCCATCTCTATTAAAAATACAAAAAGTTATCTGGACATGGTGGTGGGTGCCTGTAGTTCCAGCTACTTGGGAGGCTGAAGCAGGAGAATGGCATGAACCTGGGAGTCGGAGCTTGCAGTGAGCCGAGATTGCGCCATTGCACTCCAGCCTGGGCAACAGATAGGAACTCGGTCTCAGAAGAAAAAAAAAAAAAAAAAAAAAAAAAAAAAAAAAAAAAAAAAACCCACACAAAAAACCGGAAAGAGCTACAATATTTTTGACTAAAAAAATCTTTTAAATAAATGTGTGTTGTTTTGTTTATTAGGATGAGAGTGATGATTTTTCTTCTTGAATAGACAGAGTGACTCCTAATAACTATATTTAATCCTGAGGTTCAATTAGATAAATAATGATTTTCTTTTCCTAAAGAGCTAATCCAAATACTTACAACCTTGCATTGCAAGGTAATCCAACACACTTTGGCTTTTTTGTGTTTTCATTTGTTTTATCTTTTGTCTATTTTATTTTGCCATTAGCAGTCACCATAGACCAATTATAATACAACACCATTTTAGTAATTTGAAATTTATACCAAGATAATTCAAATCTCCCTCTGTCTTACTCTATTGATCTTCTTTCTCAAATTGTCATGACTCTGCTTGTATGTTTGTTCTTCTAGATGAATACAAAAATAATTTTTAATCCAAAGAACGGAACAAAATTGCACTATGGTTTTGTTTAGTTTTGTGTCAAACCGGATAGGCTAAATCTAAAAGATTTAACATGTTAAGAATACTGACAAATCTCATTCAAAATCATGCCATATGACTTTATTTATGTTTTTCGTTTTCTACATCTTTCAGTAATGTTTGTATATTTCTTCATTAGAAATTGTTACAAGAACAATGGAGAACAGGGAAATTTGTAGACATCAGGGATCATATGCACTGTTATCAGTGCCTCAGGCAGCCTTGATGAAAAAGAACACATAGCCTGGTGTAAGTTAACTGTAGACTTCTCACTCTAATCTTGCATTATACTTGACATATTTGTCTTCTTTTCATCCCATACTCTAGTCTCAGGCCACATGTATATTTATCTATAACTACTCACTTATTTTCACAAAGTAAATGTGATTTTTTTCTTATGTCACTATTGGACAACTAATTCCAAATATACATTTTCCAGAAATGGAAAAAGTACTCCATTATACTATGAATATTAAATTTTCTAATATACATTATAATATGACAGATTTTGATGGTCTGGTAATATATGACAGTTAGGATATTCATGACAAATGAAGAAAAATGCATATAAGTATCAACTCCATGACCTTGTAAAATGTTGACAGTGTAATTCTTCCTGAATTTGATACTGAAGATTATGTTTATTAAGGTCTGGCAGAATCATTGTTGAAGAACAGCTATTGTACTGTTCTGCATTATTGAAGGGTATTATGTGCAGAGCAGAAGGTGAAAGAATGAAAAAGGAAAAAGGAAGATATCTAGCAAAGTCCTCTGAACTGATATTCACCTATCAGCATTGACATAGTCTACATTGAAACTTGGATAGCAACTGGAACTGCTGTGGAAAGGTAGTCACTGCTTCTTAACTCATCAGAGGCTATATTAGATCACTAATATTTGTAGGTCTGACCTAGAATAAATATGCAATGCTTTCATGCTGTCTGTGTCCCGGAAATGTAGGTATGAAAGCCAGCAGGTTATTCTAAGAGAAGGGTTGGAGTGGGTTGTGTTAACAAAACTCATGTAATCAAACTTCAAAAGAAAGTCAAATCATGTTAAAACTGATGGTCTATGACTGAGCACAGTGGCTCAGGTCCCAAATTTTGGGAAGCTGAGGCGGGCAGATAATTTGAGGTCAGAAGTTTGATACCAGCCTGATCAACATGGTGAAACCCTGTCTCTACTAAAAATACAAAAAAATTTGCCAGTCTTGGTGGCACATGCCAGTAGTCCCACCTACTTGGGAGGCTGAGGCAGGAGAATTGCTTGAATCCAGGAGAGAGAGATTGCAGTTAGCCAAAATCATACCACTGCATTCCATCCAAGGAGAGAGAGTGAGTCTCTGTCTAAAAAATATACATATTTTTTGATGCTGTATGTATTAGTGTGTTTTAACACCAGTTTTTTTTTGTTTGTTTGTTTGTTTTTTTTTTAATAAATTGAGACTCGAGACTGGGTAATTTATAAGGAAATGAGGTTTAATTGCACTCACTCTTCTGCAGGTTGTACAGATTTCTGCTTGTGGTGAGGCCTCAGGAAACTTACAATTGTGGCAGAAGGCAAAGCATGGAGGGATGCAGGTGCAGGCAGGGGCATCTTCACATGGCCTGCAAAACAGAGAGAGAATAAAGGAGGAGGTGCTACACATTTTCCTTCCTTCCTTCCTTCCTTCCTTCCTTCCTTCCTTCCTTCCTTCCTTCCTTCCTTCCTTCCTTCCTTCTTTCCTTCTTTCCTTCTCTTCCTTCCCTCCCTCCCTCCCTCCCTCCCTCCCTCCCTCCCTCCCTCCCTTCTTTCTTTCTTTCTTTCTTTCTTTCTTTCTTTCTTTTCTTTCTTTTTCTTTCTTTCTTTCTTTCTTTCTTTCTTTCTTTCTTTCTTTCTTTCTTCCTTCCTTCCTTCCTTCCTTCCTTCCTTCCTTCCTTCCTTCCTTCCTTTCTTGTTTCACTCTTATCACCCAGGCTGGAGTGCAATGCCACAACCTCACCTCACTGCAGCCTCTGACTCCTGGATTCAAGCAATTCTCCAGCTTCAGCCTCCCAAGTAGCTGTAATTACAAGTTCCTGCCACCACATCTTGCTAATGTTTTTGTATTTTTAGTAGAGATGGTATTTTGCCATGTTGTCTAGGTTGGTCTCGAACTCCTGACTTCAGGCGATCTACCTGCCTCAGTCTCTCAAACTTCTAGGATTACAGGCATGAACAACAGTGACTGGCCCAGACTTTCAAACAACAAGATCTCATAAGAACCCTATCATGAGAAGAGCAAGGGAGAAATCCAACCCCATCATTCAATTACATCCCAGTAGGCCCATTCTCCAACACCTGGGATTAAAACTCAACATAATATTTTGGTAGGGACACAGAACCAAACTACATCACTGCACATACAGGAACTGACATCCAAATTCTAGCTGAATATATCACTCTACTTTCATATTGCTATAAAGAACTGCCTGAGAGTGGGTAACTTGTAAAGAAAGAGGTTTAATGGGCTCACAGTTTAGCAAGGCTGTGGAGGCCTCAAGAAATTTACAATCATGGCAGAAGGCATAGGGGAAGAAAGGCACCTTCTTCACAAGGTGACAGAAAGAAAAACTCCTGAGCTAATGAGGAAGAGCCCCTTATAAACCATTAGGTCTCATAAGAACTCACCATAATGAGAATGGAATGGGGGAAACTTCCCATATGATTCTATTACCTACCTCAGTCTCTCCTTTGATACATGGAGACTATGGGGATTATAGAGATTACAATTCAAAATGAGATTTGGCTAGGGACACAAATCCTAAACATATTAAAATCTACATATTTACATATTCAGACTAAAATAAAGCTCTTCTTCAATTCTAAAGACCCATAAGATATTATTAGATACAGTTGAAATAACCATCTTTCCCAAGAACTGCAAATGTTAGGCTTAATTAGTCTTATATCACAGAGAAAAAATGTTAAAGAATGAAATGGGAGTCAGAATACTGAAAGAAATTCTGTATGTAAACATCGGTAATTTTGGCTGGGTTCCAAGATGGCGGAATAGGAACAGCTCCAGTCTACAGCTCCCAGCATGAGCAACACAGAAGACAGGTGATGTCTGCATTTCCAACTGAGGTACTGGGTTCATCTCACTGGGGCTTGTTAGGCAGTGGGTACAGGACAGTGGGTGCAGCCCACCAAATGTGAGCTGAAGCAGGGTGAGACAATGCCTCACATGGGAAGCGCAAGGGATCAGGGAATTGCCTTTCCTAGCCAAGGGAATCTGTGACAGATGGCACCTGGAAAATCGGGTCACTCCCACCCTAATATTGTGCTATTCTAATGGTCTTAGCAAATGACACACCAGGAGATTATATCCCACACCTGACTCCGAGGGTCCTGCACCCATGGAGCCTCACTCATTGCTAGTACAGCAGTCTGAGATCGAACTGCAAGGCGGTAGTGAGGCTGTGGGAGGAGTGCCCACCAGTGCTGAGGCTTGAGTAGGTAAACAAAGCAGCTGGAAAACTTGAACTGGGTGGAGCCCACCACAGCTCAAGGAGGCCTGCCTGCCTCTGTAGACTCCACCTCTGGGGGAAGGGCATAGCCGAACAAAAGGCAGCAAAAACCTCTGCAGACTTAAATGTTCCTGTCCGACAGCTTTGAAGAGAGTAGTGGTTCTCCTAACATGGAGTTTGAGATCTAAGAATGGACAGACTGCCTCCTCAGGTGGGTCCCTGACCCCCAAGTAGCATAACTGGGAGGCACCCTCCAGTAGGGGCAGACTGACACCTCACATGGCCTGGTCCCCCTCTGAGATGAAGCTTCCAGAGGAAAGATCAGGCAGCAACATTTGCTGTTCAGTAATATTAGCTGTTTTGCAGCCTGTGCTGCTGATACCCAGGGAAATAGTGTCTGGAGTGGACCTCCAGCAAACTCCAACTCCAAACTCCAACTCCAAACTCCAACTCCAACTGCAGCTGAGGGTCCTGACTGTTAGAATGAAAACTAACAGGCCAGGCGCGGTGTTTCATGCCTGTAATCTCAGCACTTTGGGAGACCAAGGTGGGCATATCACGAAATCAGGAGATCAAGACCAGCCTGGTTAACACAGTGAAACCCCGTCTCTACTAAAAATACAAAAAATTGGTGGCAGTTGCCTATAATCCCTGTGACTCAGGAGGCTGAGGCAGGAGAATGGTGTGAACCCAGGAGGTGGAGCTTGCTGTGAGCTGAGATTGTGCCACTGCACTCCAGCCTGGGCAACCGAGCGAGACTCTATCACAAACAAAAAGAAAGAAAGAAAGAAAGAAAACTAACAAACAGAAAGGACATCCACACCAAAACCCCATCCATATGTCACCATCATCAAAGACCAAAGGTAGATAAAACCAGAAAGATGGGGGGTAAAACAGAGCAAAAAAAAAAAGCTGAAAATTATAAAAATCACAGTTACTTCCCCCCCCCCCAAAGGAATGCAACTCCTTGCCAGCAACAGAACAAAACTGGATGGAGAATCACTTTGACAAATTGAGACAAGAAGGCTTCAGATGGTCAAACTTCTCTGAGCTAAAAGAGGAAGTTTGAATGCAGACCAAAGAAGCTAAAAACCTCAAAAAAAGATTAAACAAATGGCTAACTGGAATAAGCAGGGTAGAGAAGTCCTTAAATGACTTGATGGAGCTGAAAACCAGCATTAGAACTACGTGATGAATGCACAAGCTTCAGTAGCTGATTCGATCAACTGGAAGAAAGGGCATCAGTGATAGGAGATCAAATTAATGAAATGAAGTGAGAAGAGAAGTTTAGAGAAAAAAGAGTAAAAAGAAATGAACAAAGACTTCAAGAAATATGGGACAATGTGAAAAGACCAAATCTACATCTGATTGGTGTACCTGAAAGTGATGGGGAGAATGGAACGAAGTTGGAAAACACTCTGCAGGATATAATCCAGGAGAACTTCCCCAGCCTAGCAAGGCAGGCCAACATTCAAATTCAGGAAATACAGAGATTACCTTAAAGATACTCCTCAAGAAGAGCAATTCGAAGACACATAATTATCAGATTCACCAAAGTTGAAATGAAGAAAAAAAATATTAAAGGAAGCCAGAGAGCAAGGTTGGGTTAGTCAGAATGGTAAGCCCATCAGACTAACAGTAGATCTCTTAGCAGAAACTCTACAAGCCAGAAGAGAGTGGGAGCCAATATTCAACATTCTTAAAGAAACGAATTTTCAACTGAGAATTTCATATCCAGCCAAACTAAGTTTCATAAGTGAAAGAGAAATAAACTCCTTTACAGACAAGCAAATGCTGAGAGATTTTGTGGCCACTAGGCCTGCCCTACAAGGGCTCCTGAAGGAAGCACTAAACATGGAAAGGAACAACCATTACCAGCCACTGTGAAAAACATGCCAAATTTTAAAGACCATCGATGGTAGGAAGAAACTGTATCAAATAACAAGCAAAATAACCCAGCTAACATCATAACGACAGGATCAAATTCACACATAACAATATTAACCTTAAACGTAAACAGGCTAAGTACTCCAATTAAAAGACACAGACTGGCAAATTAGATAGAGGGTCAAGATCCATCAGTTTGTTGTATCCAGGAGACCCATCGCATGTGCAGAGACACACATAGGCTCAAAGCAAAGGGATGGAGGAATACCTACCAAGCAAATGGAAAAGAAAAAAAAACAGGGGTTGCAATTCTAGTCTCTGATAAAACAGACTTTAAACCAACAAAGATCAAAAGAGACAAAGACGGTCATTACACAATGGTAAAGAGATCAATTCAACAAGAAGAGCTAACTATCGTAAATATATTTGCATCCAATATGGGAGCACCTAGATTCAGAAAGCAGGTCCTTAGAGACCTACAAAGAGACTTAGACTCCCACACAATAATAATGGGAGATTTTACCACCCCACTGTCAACATTAGACAGATCAATGAGAAAGAAAGTTAAAAAGGATATCCAGGAATTTAACTAAGCTCTGAACCAAGCAGACTTAATAGACATCTACAGATACTCTCCACCTCAGATCAAAAGAATATACTAATTACTAATATACTTATTCTCAGCACCACATCACTTATTCCAAATTTGACCACATAGTTGGAAGTAAAGCACTCCTCAGCAAATGGAAATGAACAGAAATTATAACAAACTGTCTCTCAGGCCACAGTGCAATCAAATTAGAACTCAGGATTAAGAAACTCAGTCAAAACTGCTCAACTACATGGAAACTGAACAACCTGCTCCTGAATGACTACTGGGCATGTAAAGAAATGAAGGCAGAAATAAAGATCTTCTTTGAAACCAATAAGAACAAAGTCAAAAGATTCCAGAATCTCTGGCACACATTTAAAGCAGTGTGTAGAGGGAAATTTATAGCATTAAGTGCCAACGGGAGAAAGCAGAAAAGATCTAAAATTGACACCCTCACATCAAAATTAAAAGAGCTAGAGGGGGGCGGAGCAAGATGGCCGAATAGGAACAGCTCCAGTCTCCAACTCCCAGCACGAGCGACACAGAAGACTGGTGATTTCTGCATTTTTAACTGAAGTACTGGGTTCATCTCACTAGGGAGTGCCGGACAGATGGTGCTGGTCAGCTGCTGCTGCAGCTCGACCAACGAGAGCTGAAGCAGGGCGAGGCATCACCTCACCTGGGAAGCACAAGGGGAAAGGGAATCCATTTTCCTAGCCAGGGGAACTGAGACACACAACACCTGGAAAATCGGGTAACTCCCACCCCATTACTGCACTTTAAGCAAACAGGCACACACCAGGAGCTTATATCCCACACCTGGCTGGGAGGGTCCCACGCCCATGGAGCCTCCCTCATTGCTAGCACAGCAGTCGGCCATCTAACTGCAAGGCAGCAGCCAGGCTGGGGGAGGGGCGCCCGCCATTGCTGAGGCTTAAGTAGGTAAATAAAGCCGCTGGGAAGCTCGAACTGGGTAGAGCTCACAGCAGCTCAAGGAAACCTGCCTGTCTCTGTAGACTCCACCTCTGGGGACAGGGTACAGTAAACAACAACAAAACCGGCAAAAACCTCTGCAGACGCAAACAACTCTGTCTGACAGCTTTGAAGAGAGCAGTGGATCTCCCAACACGGAGGTTGAGATCTGGGAAGGGACAGACTGCCTGCTCAAGTGGGTCCCTGACCCCTGAGTAGCCTAACTGGGAGACATCCCCCACTAGGGGCAGTCTGACACCCCACACCTCACAGGGTGGAGTACACCCCTGAGAGGAAGCCTCTAAAGCTAGAATCAGACAGGTACACTCGCTGTTCAGCAATATTCTATCTTCTGCAGCCTCTGCTGCTGACACCCAGGCAAACAGGGTCTGGAGTGGACCTCAAGCAATCTCCAACAGACCTACAGCTGAGGGTCCTGACTGTTAGAAGGAAAACTGTGAAACAGGAAGGACACCTACACCAAAACCCCATCAGTACGTCACCATCATCATCAAAGACCAGAGGCAGATGAAACCACAAAGATGGGGAAAAAGCAGGTCAGAACAGCTGGAAATTCAAAAAA
This sequence comes from Macaca thibetana thibetana, assembly GCF_024542745.1. NCBI lineage: Eukaryota > Metazoa > Chordata > Mammalia > Primates > Cercopithecidae > Macaca > Macaca thibetana. The sequence goes on along the minus strand of NC_065599.1, from coordinate 7,294,861 downwards.
TAAGAGCGCATCTCCCCCGGCAAAGGAGCGCAGCTCATCGCCAGCAACGGATCAAAGCTGGACGGAGAATGACTTTGACGAGATGAGAGAAGAAGGCTTCAGTCCATCAAACTTCTCAGAGCTAAAGGAGGAATTACGTACCCAGCGCAAAGAAACGAAAAATCTTAAAAAAAAGTGGAAGAATTGATGGCTAGAGTAATTAATGCAAGGAAGGTCATAAATGAAATGAAAGAGATGAAAACCATGACAGGAGAAATACGTGACAAATGCACAAGCTTCAGTAACAGAGTCGATCAACTGGAAGAAAGAGTATTAGCGATTGAGGATCAAATGAACGAAATGAAGCAAGAAGAGAAACCAAAAGAAAAAAGAAGAAAAAGAAATGAACAAAGCCTGCAAGAAGTATGGGATCATGTAAAAAGACCAAATCTACGTCTGATTGGGGTGCCTGAAAGTGAGGGGGGAAATGGAACCAAGTTGGAAAACACTCTTCAGGATATCATCCAGGAGAACTTCCCCAACCTAGTAGGGCAGGCCAACATTCAAATCCAGGAAATACAGAGAACGTCACAAAGATACTCCTCGAGAAGAGCAACTCCAAGACAAATAATTGCCAGATTCACCAAAGTTGAAATGAAGGAAAAAATCTTAAGGGCAGCCAGATAGAAATGTCGGTTACCCACAAAGGGAAGCCCATTAGACTAATAGCAGATCTCTCGGCAGAAACTCTACAAGCCAGAAGAGAGTGGGGGCCAATATTCAACATTCTTAAAGAAAAGAATTTTCAACTGAGAATTTCATATGCAGCCAAACTAAGTTTCATAAGTGAAGGAGAAATAAAATCCTTTACAGATAAGCAAATGCTTAGAGATTTTGTCACCACTAGGCCTGCCTTACAAGAGACCCTGAAGAAAGCACTAAACATGGAAAGGAACAACCGGTACCAGCCATTGCAAAAACATGTCAAAATATAAAGACCATTTAGGCTAGGAAGAAACTGCATCAACTAACAAGCAAAATAACCAGTTAATATCATAATGGCAGGATCATGTTCACACATAACAATATGAACCTTAAATGTAAATGGACTATATGCTCCAATTAAAAGACACAGACTGGCAAACTGGATAAAGAGTCAAGACCCATCAGTCTGCTGTATTCAGGAGACACATCTCACATGCAGAGACATACATAGGCTCAAAATAAAGGGATGGAGGAAGATTTACCAAGCAAATGGAGAACAAAAAAAAGCAGGGGTTGCAATACTAGTCTCTGATAAAACAGACTTTAAACCATCAAAGATCAAAAGAGACAAAGAAGGCCATTACATAATGATAAAGGGATCAATTCAACAGGAAGAACTAACTATCCTAAATCTATATGCACCCAATACAGGAGCACCCAGATTCATAAAGCAAGTCCTTAGAGACGTACAAAGAGATTTAGACTCCCATACAATAATACTGGGAGACTTCAACACTCCACTGTCAACATTAGACAGATCAACGAGACAGAAAGTTAACAAGGATATCCAGGAATTGAACTCATCTCTGCAGCAAGCAGACCTAATAGACATCTATAGAACTCTCCACCCAAAATCAACAGAATATACATTCTTCTCAGCACCACATCTCACTTATTCCAAAATTGACCACATAATTGGAAGTAAAGCACTCCTCAGCAAATGTACAAGAACAGAAATTATAACAAACTATCTATTAGACCACAGGGCAATCAAACTAGAACTCAGAACTAAGAAACTCAATCAAAACCACTCAACTACATGGAAACTGAACAACCTGCTTCTGAATGACTACTAGGTACATAGCGAAATGAAGACAGAAATAAAGATGTTCTTTGAAACCAATGAGAAAAAAGATACAACATACCAGAATCTCTGGGACACATTTAAAGCAGTGTGTAGAGGGAAATTTCTAGCACTAAATGCCCACAAGAGAAACCAGGAAAGATCTAAAATTGACACTCTAACATCACAATTAAAAGAACTAGAGAAGCAAGAGCAAACACATTCAAAAGCTAGCAGAAGGCAAGAAATAACTAAGATCACAGCAGAATTGAAGGAGATAGAGACACAAAAAACCCTCCAAAAAAATCAATGAATCCAGGAGTTGGTTTTTTGAAAAGATCAACAAAATTGACAGACCACTAGCAAGTCTAATAAAGAAGAAAAGAGAGAAGAATCAAACATACGCAATAAAAAATGATAGAGGGGATATCACCACCAACCCCACAGAAATACAAACTACCATCAGAGAATACTATAAACACCTCTATGCAAATAAACTGGAAAATCTAGAAGAAATGGATAATTTCCTGGACACTTACACTCTTCCAAGACAAAACCAGGAAGAATTTGAATCCCTGAATAGACCAAGAACATTGAGGCAATAATTAATAGCCTACCAACCAAAAAAAGTCCAGGACTAAATGGATTCACAGCTGAATTCTACCAGAGGTACAAGGAGGAGCTAGTACCGTTCCTTCTGAAACTATACCAATCATTAGAAAAAGAGTGAATGAGGCCAACATCATCCTGATACCGAAGCCTGGCAGAAGCACAACAAAAAAAGAGAATTTTAGACCAATATCCCTGATGAACATCGATGCAAAAATCCTCAATAAAATACTGGCAAACCGGATTCAGCAGCACATCAAAAAGCTTATCCACCATGATCAAGTGGGCTTCATCCCTGGGATGCAAGGCTGGTTCAACATTCGCAAATCAATAAACATAATCCAGCATATAAACAGAACCAAAGACAAGAACCACATGATTATCTCAATAGATGCAGAAAAGGCTTTTGACAAAATTCAACAGCCCTTCATGCTAAAAACGCTCAATAAATTCGGTATTGATGGAACGTACCTCAAAATCATAAGAGCTATATATGACAAACCCACAGCCAATATCATACTGAATGGGCAAAAACTGGAAAAATTCCCTTTGAAAATTGGCACAAGACAGGGATGCCCTCTCTCACCACTCCTATTCAACATAGTGTTGGAAGTTCTGGCTACGGCAATCAGGCAAGAGAAAGAAATCAAGGGTATTCATTAGGAAAAGAAGAAGTCAAATTGTCCCTCTTTGCAGATGACATGATTGTATATTTAGAAAACCCCATTGTCTCAGCCCAAAATCTCCTTAAGCTGATAAGGAACTTCAGCAAAGTCTCAGGATACAAAATTAATGTGCAAAAATCACAAGCATTCTTATACACCAGTAACAGACAGACTGAGAGCCAAATCATGAATGAATTTCCATTCACAATTGCTTCAAAGAGAATAAAATACCTAGGAATCCAACTGACAAGGGATGTAAAGGACCTCTTCAAGGAGAACTACAAACCACTGCTCAGTGAAATAAAAGAGGACACAAACAAATGGAAGAACATACCATGCTCATGGATAGGAAGAATCAATATCGTGAAAATGGTCATACTGCCCAAGGTAATTTATAGATTCAATGCCATCCCCATCAAGCTACCAATGAGTTTCTTCACAGAATTGGAAAAAAACTGCTTTAAAGTTCATATGGAACCAAAAAAGAGCCTGCATCTCCAAGACAATCCTAAGTCAAAAGAACAAAGCTGGAGGCATCACGCTACCTGACTTCAAACTATACTACAAGGCTACAGTAACCAAAACAGCATGGTACTGGTACCAAAACAGAGATATAGACCAATGGAACAGAACAGAGTCCTCAGAAATAATACCACACATCTACAGCCATCTGATCTTTGATAAACCTGAGAGAAACAAGAAATGGGGAAAGGATTCCCTAATTAATAAAGGGTTCTGGGAAAATTGGCTAGCCATAAGTAGAAAGCTTAAACTGGATCCTTTCCTTACTCCTTATATGAAAATTAATTCAAGATGGATTAGAGACTTAATTGTTAGACCTAATACCATTAAAACCCTGGAGGAAAAACTAGGTAGTACCATTCAGGACATAGGCATGGGCAAAGACTCCATGTCTAAAACACCAAAAGCAATGGCAGCAAAAGCCAAAATTGACAAATGGGATCTCAGTAAACTTAAGAGCTTCTGCACAGCAAAATAAACTACCATCAGAGTGAACAGGCAACCTACAGAATGGGAGAAAATTTTTGCAATCTACTCATCTGACAAAGGGCTAATATCCAGAACCTACAAAGAACTCAAACAAATTTACAAGAAAAAAACAAACAACCCCATCAAAAAGCGGGCAAAGGATATGAACAGACATTTCTCAAAAGAAGAGATTCATACAGCCAACAGACACATGAAAAAATGCTCATCATCACTGGCCATCAGGGAAATGCAAATCAAAACCACAATGAGATACCATCTCACACCAGTTAGAATGGCGATCATTAAAAAGTCAGGAAACAACTGGTGCTGGAGAAGATGTGGAGAAATAGGAACACTTTTACACTGTTGGTGGGATTGTAAACTAGGTCAGCCATTATGGAAAACAGTATGGCGATTCCTCAAGGATCTAGAACTAGATGTACCATATGACCCAGCCATCCCATTACTGGGGATATACCCAAAGGATTCTAAATCATGCTGCTATAAAGACACATGCACACGTATGTTTATTGCGACACTATTCACAATAGCAAAGACTTGGAATCAACCCAAATGTCCATCAGTGACAGATTGGATGAAGAAAATGTGGCACATATACACCATGGAATACTATGCAGCCATCAAAAAGGATGAGTTTGTGTCCTTTGTAGGGACATGAATGCAGCTGGAAACCATCATTCTTAGCAAACTATCACAAGAACAGAAAACCAAACACCGCATGTTCTCACTCATAGGTGGGAACTGAACAATGAGATCACTTGGACTCGGGAAAGGGAACATCACACACCGGGGCCTATCATGGGAGGGGGGACGGGGGAGGGATTGCATTGGGAGTTATACCTGATGTAAATGATGAGTTGATGGGTGCTGACGAGTTGATGGGTGCAGCACACTAACATAGCACAAGTATACATATGTAACAAACCTGCACGTTATGCACATGTACCCTAGAACTTAAAGTATAATAATAATAATTAAAAAAAAGAAAAAAAAAAAGAGCTAGAGAAGCGTGAGCAAACACATTCAAAAGTTAGCAGAAGGCAAGAAGTAAGATCAGAGCAGAACTGTAGGAGACAGAGACACAAAAAAACCCTTCAAAAAATCAATGAATCCGGGAACTGTTTTTTTGAAAAGATCAACAAAATTGATAGACGGCTAGCAAGAGTAACAAAGAATAAGAGAGAGAAGAATCAAATAGACGCAGTAAAAAATGATAAAGGAGATATTTCCACCAATCCCAAAGAAATAGAAATTACCATCAGAGAATGCTGTAAACACCTCTATGCAAATAAACTAGAAAATCTAGAAGACATGGAAAAATTCCTGGCCACAGACATCCTCCCAAGACTAAACCAGGAAGAAATCATATCTCTGAATAGACCAATAACAGTTTCTGATATTCAGGCAATAATTAATAGCCTCCCAACCGAAAAAGTCCACGATCAGAAGGATTCACAGCTGTGTTCTACCACAGGTACAAAGAAGAGCTGGTACCATTCGTTCTGAAACTATTCCAATGAATAGAAAAAAGGGAATCCTGCCTAACTCATTTTATAAGGTTGGCATCATCCTGATACCAAAACCTGGCAGAGACACAACAACAAATAAAATTTTAGGCCAATATCCCTGATGAACATTGGTGTGAAAATCCTCAATGAAATACCGGCAAACTGAATCCAGCAGTACATCAAAACGCTTATCCACCACTACCAAGTAGGCTTCATCCCTGGGATGCAAGGCTGGTTCAACTTGTGCAAATCAATAAACGTAATCCATCGCATGAACAGAATCAATGACAAAAACTACAAGATTATCTCAATAGACGCAGAAAAGGCCTTCGACAAAATTCAACAGCTTCATGCTAAGAACTCTCAATACACTGGATATTGAAGGAATATATCTCGAAATAATAAAAGCTGTTTATGACACACCCACAGCTAATATTATACTAAATGGGAAAAACAGAAAGCATTCTCTATCAAAACCGGCACAAGACAAAGATGCCCTCTCTCACCACTCTTATTCCATATAGTATTGGAACTCCTGGCCAGGGCAATCAGGCAAGAGAAATAAATAAAAGGTATTCAACTAGGAAAAGAGGGAGTCAAATTGTCTCTGTTTGCAAATGACATGACTCTATATTTAGAAAACCCCATTGTCTCAGCCCAAAATCTCCTTAAGCTTATAAGCAACTTCAGCAAAGTCTCAGGATACAAAAACAATGTGCAAAAATCACAAGCATTTCTATACACCCAATAACAGACAGAGAGTCAAATCATAAGTGAATTCCCAATCACAATTTCTACAAAAAGAACAAAATGCCTAGGAATCCAACTTACAAGGTATGTGAAGGACTTCTTCAAGGAAAACTAACAAACACGGCTCAAGGAAACAAAAGCAGACAAAAACAGACGGAAACATATTTCCATGCTCATGGATAGGAAGAATCAATATTGTGAAAATGGTCATACTGCCCCAGTAATCCCAACACATTGGGAGGCTGAGGCAGGAGGATTGATTGAACCCAGTAGTTCAAGGCTGCAGTGAGTTAGATCACCCTACTGCACTCCAGCAGGCTCGCCAACAGATTTCAATGCTGTCTCTATCAAGCTACCACTGTCTTTCTTCACAGAATTGGAAAAAACTACTTTAAAGGCTGTGTGGAACCAAAAAAGAGCCTGCATAGACAAGACAATCCAAAGCAAAAAGAACAAAGTGGGGGGCATCACGTTACCTGACTTCAAACTATACTGCAAGTCTACAGTAACCAAAACAGCATGGTACTGGTACCAGAACAGATATATAGAGCAATGCAAGAGAATAGAGGCTTCATAAATAATACCACACCTGTGCGACTGTCTGATCTTTGACAAGTTTGACAAAAACAAACAATGGTTAAAGGATTTCCTATTTGATAAATGGTGCTGAGAAAACTGGCTAGCCATATGCAGAAAGCTGAAACTGGATCCCTTCCTTACACTTTATACACAAATTAACTCAAACTGGATTAAAGACTTAAATGTAAGACCTAAAACCATAAAAACCTTAGAAGAAAACCTAGGCAATGCCATTCAGGACAAAAGCATGGGCAAAGACTTCATGACTGAGACACCAAAGCAATGGCAACAAAAGCCAAAATAAACAAATGGGATCTAATTAAATTACAGAACTTCTGCACAGCAAAAGAAATTATCAGAAGAGTCAACAGGCAACCTACAGAATGGGAGAAAATGTTTGCAATCTATCCATCTGACAAAGGGCTAATATACAGAATCTACAAAGAACTTAAACAAATTTGCAAGAAAAAAAGAAACAACCCGATGAAAAAGTGGGTGAAGGATATGAACAGACACTTCTCAAAAGACATTTATACAGTCAAGAAACATGAAAAAATGCTCATCATCACTAGTAATTAGAGAAATGCAACTCATTTTTCAATTACAGGAATGCAACCACAATGAGATACCATCTCGCACCTGTTAGAATGGTGATCATTAAAAAGTCAGAAAACAACAGATACTGGAGAGCATGTAGAGAAATAGCAATGCTTTTACACTGTTGGTGGGAGTGTAAATGAGTTCAACCATTGTGGAAGACAGTGTGGCAACTCTTCAAGGATCTAAAAACAAAAATATCATTTGACCTAGCAGTCCCATTACTGGTTATATACCCAAATGATTATAAATTATTCTTCTATAAAGACATATGCACACGTATGTTTGTTGCACCACTGTTCACAGTAGCAAAGTCATGGAACCAACTCATTGCCCCTCAATGAGAGACTGCATAAAGAAAATACCATACATATATGCCATGAAATACTATGCAGATATAAAGAAGGATGAGTTCATGTTCTTTTCAGGGACATGGATGAAATTGGAAACTCTCATTCTCATCAAAGTAATATAAGAAGAGAAAACCCAATACTGCATTTTCTCATTCATACGTGGGAGTAGAACAATGAGAACACGTGGACACAGGGGAGGGGGACCTCACACACCGGGGCCTGTAGGTGGGTGTGGGGCTTGGGAAGGGATAGCACCAGGATAAATATCTTATCCAGTAGAACTTATCTACACCTCATGGTAGCAGCTCTCTGTGTGAATGTTCATTGTACAACCAGGTTACTCTAATACTATATGTGCATGTTTGGAAATTAGCTAAGTGCATTTGGAATTGGGAGGTCAGAGGTTGAGGGAACTGAAAGGATTTTCCAGATAAAATTTTTTACTGCATGTTACAGGCTAAATTGTGTTTTCTCAAAATTTGTATGTTAAATCCTATCCACCAGGACCTCAGAATGTCACTGTGTTTGGAAATGGAGTCTTCATAAAGGTGATTAAGGTAAACTGAGGTAATGAAGATGGGTCCCAATCCAACAGGACTGGTGTCTTTTTCAGAAGAAGAGTGGCAGATGCGGTGACTCATGCGTCTAGTTCCAACACTTTGGGAGGCCGAGGCTGGTGGATCTTGAAGTCAAGAATTGAGACCATCCCGGCCAAATGGTGAAATCATGTGTCTACTAAAAATACAAAAATTAGCTGGGCATGGTGCTGCCCTTCGGTAGTCTCAGCCACTCAGGAGGCTGAGGCAAGATAATCGCTTGAACATGGGAGGTGGTGGTTATAGCCAAGATCGTGCCACTACACTCCAGCCAGGTGAGAGGGTGATACTCCATCTCAAAAAAAAAAAAAAAAAAAAAAAAAAAAAAAGGAGTAGATTAGGACACAGACACAAATTGGGGGATGACCCTGTAAGGACACAGAGAGAAGACAACACCTGCAAGTTCAGGAGAGAAACTTTAGGAAGAACCAGCCCTGCCCATGCCTTGAACTTAGACTTCCAGCCTCCACAACTGTGGGAGAATAAATGTCTGTTTTTCCTAAGCCACCCAGTCTATAATATGCTGTTATAGCAGCCTGAAATGGAGTAAGACATCTCATAAGAATAGGAGATGATGACACAGAAACACAAAGATCAACAACCATGTGAGGATACAAGGAGAAGACGGCATCTACAAGCCCATGAGACAGGCTTCAGGAAGAACCACCCTCCCCACACCTTGATCTCAGACTTCCAGTTTCCAGAACCATGAGAGAATATACTTTTATTGTTTAATTCAACTGGTCCATGGAGATTTGTTATTGAAATCCTAGAAAACGGATACACTGCACGAAGAGAAACCTTCCTATAAAATCATTCATGAAGATAAACCTAACTCGCGTTGCATTGCTTCAGCATGAAGAACCTGGAATAAGATGTATGAAGAACAGTAATATAAACATACTGACATTCATTCCAAATGGGAAAATTTTAGTTAGAGAGATCTGTTCCCTTTATTCTACAATTGCTATTTCAACCAGTGTTATAAATTCTACTATCTTTCTTAACATCCCTAGAAAATAAACCTTAACCATTTTCCATCAACATCTGGCAGATCAATTTGCACACGTAAAATTATTTCTAACATCTTCCTGATTTTTTCATATAATTTAAATTTTTACTATCTTTGTTTCCTTTGTGAAAAAAAAAATTCAAGTTAGAATGAGAAGAAAGTCCTAATTATGTTGGGTTTAAATGCTGGGAGCAATTAAATGTTGGGAACATTTTAGTTCAAAAGAAAACCCCGTTTAATTTCATTTACCCTGCAAGAAATGTAAGGTGAATATTATCACATATATTTCCTCAATTCCTTGCTATTCACCCATCAAGGCTTTACACATTTTGAGAGCTGTACCTCAGTGCAGACTTCCTAACTGAAGATTCTGAGAGAATTTAGGTAAGTGTAAGTGTAATTTATTTGGGAGGTGGTCCTTGTAAGCATGGTCAGAAAGAGACTGGGAGGTGAGGAATGCCAATTGTGTCAGCGTGCTATTGCTGTCTAACAAATTAGCACCAATGAAGTGACTTAGAGCAACACGTTTTTATTATCTCAGAGTTTTCAAGTGATGTCAGTGAGGCAAACCCCAATGTGGGGCTTAGCCTGGAAGGCTAAGCCTTGGCTTTGCCCAGGAAAGAATTCAAGAGCAAGTCAGAGGTAGAAGAAAACAGTTTTACTGAAGCAACAGTGTTACAGCTCTATGACTGCTTCTACAGAGCAAGGCTGAGCCCTTGGCAGACAGTGGCAGCTCAGGGCAGTTTTGCAGTTACTTTTATACTCATTTTTAATTGCATGCATGTTGAGGGGTGGTTTACAGAAATTTCTAGGGAAGGCATAGTAGCTTTTGTGTCACTAGGTCATTGGTGTGGAAAGGGGTTGTAACTCCTGGGTGTTGCCATGGCAATGGCAAACTGGTAAGCATGCCTCATGAAAAGATGCTTCTGTCTAGCACCTGTTTTAGGTAGTTTTCAATTTGGTCCTGTGTCCCAGCTCCGCCTCTGGAGTTGAGTCCTGCCTCCTATAACACAAGAGTTTGTTATCTATGTAAATGTTAGCTGCATCCCTTGTACAAAGTCTCACACAGTTGCAGTCAAGGTATTCCCAGTTTTCTTTGTTAATTGAATTTTTCCTTTTTTTTTTTTTTTTTTTTTTTTTTTTGAGACAGAGTCTTCTGTGTCACCCAGGCCGGAGTACAGCCGTGTGATCATGGCTCACTGCAGCCTCAACCTCCCAGGCTCAACTGAACCTCCTACCTCAGCCTCCCAAGTAGCTGGGACTACTGGCATGCATCAGGGTGCTCTTTCAAGCTCAGGCAAATGTTGCAAAAGTCAGTCCCTTTCAGTTGTAGAACTGGACTCCCATTTTTTTTGTAAGAGCTATGTTAGAGGGACTACTCTCTAGTCCTCGAGTTCTGCCCACATTTTCTTGCCAGCACTGTCATTTCAGTATTTAATATCAGAAGGGCGCTAGAAGCCAATGCAGTCACAAGGCTAAGTCCTGCGTTGGGGTTTGCCTCCCAAAACTCACCGCAAAAGAGACATTGATGAAGTTAGGAGTTAAAACTGTGATACACTTTCTTTTGAGTTTTATTATTGTATCTCAATCAATTTAGACCAGAAAAAAGTCAAATGCAGGAATGATTTAAGATATGACTTCTCTCTTATTTTATTACTGATTGCTTTAGTATTACCATGTAGCAATTTATTATTAAGCTGACATATTAATGCATTTAAAATTTCCATACATATCTGGATGTGTTCACATACACATGCCTATTCGTATGTGCATATACATTCACACGTACATACGATTATTTGTAGAATGAATGGTATTATCAAAGCGTTTCCTACATCCTCATCAACAAAGAGAAAACTGGGTTAAAAGTCTAGCACTAAACTGTCATGTTGCAGTTTAAATTGTACTTTTTGCAAGGCGGGTCCTACAGGTTGAATATACTTTTTTATAAAATGCTTGGGATAATAAATGTTTTGGATTTCAGATTTTCTTTGGATTTTGGAATAATTACATTATATTTACTAGTTTGGAATGCCAAATCCAAAAACCCAAAACCCAAATGCTCTAATGAGCATACCCTTTTGGCATCATGTGGATGTTCAACAAGTTTTGGATTTGGAAGCATTTTGGATTTTGGAATTATGGATGTGAGATGCTCAACTTGTATTCGGATCTCTGTAACTAAGTGGTTCTGAGACATTGACCAAGTCACCAAACCAATCTGGGCTCCAGTTTCCTTTTCTGCATAATTAGGGAGTTAGGAAACTGATCATTTTCCTCCCATCTGTATATTTGTGCATGTATTAAGATAATTAACCTGAACACTGAGGAACTCAGGTACATGCTCTGTTTCCTGGAGGATGCTGATTCACATGGATTGCAGGATAGAAGTTGTTCTATGAAGCTGAGGTTACTAAAGAGTGGATGTGTTCAATTCATACGGTGTTTATATTTGCATCAGTGAGCTTGGGCTGCCATAAGAAAAATAAAAACAACAATAACAACAACAACAACAAAAACCCATAGGATGGGTGATTTGAGGACAGAAAATTATGTTCTCAGCTCTGGAGACTGGAAGTCCATGATCAACGTCCCAGCAGATTTGTTCCTGATGAGAACTCTCTCTTCCTGTCTTGCATATGGCCACCTGGTCTTAGTCCCCACATGGCAGAGGGTGAGAGAGGGGGGCCCTGGTGACTCTTCCTTGCTTATAAACACACTAATCCCATCACAAGGACTTCAAAATCTCAACATCATCTAAACGAACTGATAGAGATGAAAACTATGACCCGAGAACTACGAGACAAATGCACAAGCTTCAGTAACTAACTCGATAAACTGGAAGAAAGGGTATCAGTGATTGAAGATCAAATGAATGAAGTGAAGCAAGAAGAGAAGTTTAGAGAAAAAAGAGTATAAAGAAATAAATAAAGCCTCCAAGAAATACGGGACTATATGAAAAGACCAAATCTATATCTGATTGGTGTACCTGAAAGTGACTGGGAGAATGGAACCAAGTTGGAAAACACTCTGCAGGATATCATCCAGGAGAACTTCCCCATAGCAAGGCAGGCCAACATTCAAAATCAGGAAATAAAGAGAATGCCACAAAGATACTCCTCAAGAATATCAACTCCAAGACACATAATTATCAGATTCACCAAAGTTGAAATGAAGGAAAAAATGTTAAGGGCAGTCAGAGAGAAAGGTCGGGTTAACCACAAAGGGAAGCCCTTCAGACTAACAGCACATCTCTCAGCAGAAACTCTACAAGCCAGAGAGAGTGAGGGCCAATATTCAACAAACAGCTTATGAATCTTTTCATGCTTATTATTTATTATTATGATATTTTGGCACTGTTGCATTCTTTCAGTATAAAAATATCAATGCTGAGTTGATGTCACAAACCATGTTATTTCATTTTTCATGTTTTGTTGTGTTCTAGTCTTCCAAGTTATGGGGTGATTACTTGTTTGAGCCAATATAAAGATAGATCTATCTGTAATTCAAAAAACAGACCAGAAAAAGGGAGGAACTAGAAGCAAGAATGTCAATTAGGAGTCTCTCACGATAATTGGAGTAAGAGACAATGATGACCTGGGAAACAGCAGGTATGGGATACTAGTATTACAGAAATGATCTCTAGAGTCTAAAGAGTTTTGGTGGTTTTTGCCACATACCTATTCTCACCTTGGAAAGAGAACCATGACATTTTAATTTCATTCTTCTCTTGCAATTTTCTATCGTGGTTTTTCCCCATCTCCCTCAAAACAGAAAGCTGAAATTTACTGCATGACAAAAATAGCACCCCTGTTGACCAACCCAAGCAGAGTACAGTCCAAATTTCAAATGTTAATCTAAATTTTCTCAAGACAAAAAACAAACTCTTACACAAACTCAAAGTGTTTTTCTCTGCTCTGACATTGCAATGACAATCAACATAGGAGCTGTCTATGAACAAATGTTAGGGAATTTCCCCCCGCACAACAAACAAGCAAACAGTTCTGCAGGGGACACCACTTCAATCACACAAGACAGCTAGCCGCATCTCCCCAGACAAAAATGTAGGTCTCCAGAACTTCTCAAATATGCTTCAAGTTGGGGACATTCTGACAACCTGATCTTGTATTGGATTAATTTACTGGAGTGGCTCACAGAACGCAGAAAAAAACACTTACTTACACTTCCTGGTTTATTATACAGGATATTTTAAAGGACAAAAAGAGTCATAAGAAGAGATACATAGGGTGAAGTCTGATCAGGTGCCAAGGCCAACAGTGTCTGTCCCCTTAGAGTTTGCGGTGCGCCACACTCCAGGCCTCTGGGTGATTTCTTATTCACCTGCCTGCCAGCCTCCCTGTGTTCAGTTGTCTAGAAGGTCTCCAGACACTGTCTTCTTGGCCTTTTTATGGAGATTTCATTGATAGGCATGATTGACAACCAAGTAGCAATGTGATTGGACAAAAAGGCTATGATCTGACACTCTTAGGCTGAGTAAGGGGACACAGCAAGGCCCATCTGTTCAGATCCTTCCTGGCCTCTCTGCAGTAGTTCTTCCTACAGGGTATGAGGCAGGCTACCTTATGAAATGAGGGTCTTAAGTCCCATAGTCAGACAGCTGGGGGAGTGAGGGTGTCTTAGTTCATTCCCATGTGACTGTGAAGACATACCTAAGACTGTGTAATTTATAAAGGAAAGAGGTTTAATTGACTCTAAAGGAAAGACGTTTAATTGACTCATAATTCCGTATGGCTAGGGAGGACTCAGGAAACTTCCAATCATGACAGAAGATAAAGCAAATGTGTCCTTATTCACATGGTGACAAGAGAGAGAAGTGCTGAGCAAAAAGGGTGAAAAGTCCCTTATAAAACCATCAATTCTTTTGAGAACTCACTCACTATCATGGGAAGAGCATAAGTGTAACATCCTCCATGATTTCAATTACCTCCCACCAGGTTCCTCCTATGACACATGGGGATTATGGGAACTATAATTCAAGATTAGATTTGGGTGGGGACACAGTCAAACCATATCAGAGGGTCAGTGGGGCAAAAAATAACACACCTGACTATGGATCAGAAAGTTGGGAAAAGGTAGAGTCTCGCTTTGAGGAGGTGGAAGGAAGGCAGGTGAAAGTCAATGAAGAAGAGATTGTTTTCTGAGGTCTGCTTCTGAGGCCAAAAGCACTCCAACATTATAGTAAGAGTTTTGGGAGTTATGACCTGGGAACTGTGGATGAAAACCTATATAATATATATAATATGTAACAATATACATTCAAAACAATATATATTATTTTTCCTATATATCATATTCATATATGTAATATATCATAATATATATTAACAATCACATGTGTATGGATATATGTGATTTTTAAAGGGTGCTGCTTTTATCATTCAATGAATTTCAGTTTTTTATTTTAAGGAGAACAAAGGATTAAACCCCTCACAGAAAATGGTAGATGAGGAGTAGGATTTTTCTCTTTCCCAGGTGAGAATAGATTTGTGTCAAACAACAGAAGAGTTCTCCAAGACTCTTTACCTAGGGCTCTTGTTTCTACCAAGGTCCTACAGCTGCTATTTCCTGAACCACTCCAATTCATACATAGATAGATAGATGACAGATAGATAGATAGATAGATAGATAGATAGATAGATAGATAGATAGATAGATAGATAGATATTGGGGATGGTGATTTGACTGTGTCCTTACCCAAATCTCATCTTGAATTCACACATGTTGTGGGAGAGACCCAGTAAGAGGTAATTGAATCATGTGGGGCAGGTCTTTCTTATGCTGTTCTCATACCAGGAAATAAGTCAAATGAGAGCTGATGGTTTGAAAAAGGCGAGTTTCCCTGAAGAAGGTCTTTTTGCCACCACCATTCATTTAAGATATGGCTTGCTCCTCCTTGCCTTCCACCATGAGGCCTCTCCATCCATATGGAATTATGAGTCCATTAAACCTCTTTTTCTTATCTGTCTCAGGTATGTCTTAATCAGTAGCAAGAAAACGGACCAATACATACATAACCAAACCACCAAACAGCAGTCTTCATGCTGAAATTTACTTTGGTGAAACCCTGTCTCTACCAAAAAAACAAAAATTTTTACCTGGACATGGAGTTGTTCATCTGTAGTCCTAACTACCTGGGAGGCCAAGGCAGGAGGATAACTTGAGTTAAGGAGCTCAAGGTTGCAGTGAATTGTGATGGTGCCACTGTACTCCATCCTGGGCAGCAAGGCAAGACCCTGTCTCTAAAAAAAAGATAGTAAATTCAGAAAAAAAAATTTAAATCAAAACTTAACATTCCTTTTTAAAAACTGACAAAATTTGGCATTTAGTCCAGTGTCTTTTCTGGATAGTGTCCCCGTCTTAAAAGACAATCTGAGAACGAGGTTCCTAATTCCTTATAAAGTTTATTGTCATTTTTTTTGGATGAAATTAATAATCATGAGATAAATAGTATGAAATTTAATTTCAAATATTTTTTCCTACCTCCTGCCACACACCTCCAGTGGGGGAACATCTGTATCTGTATGAGTTTTAGTACAAAGTAATTGAAACTCATTTTGGAATATGGGAGAAATATATTGAAAAGATACAAAATCCACCTGAGTGTGGTGAAAAAGACTTGGGATCCAGTGCATACAAAGATATTTCTAGGTGCTCCTGGAAGCCATTTGTCACCACACCAGTAGGCAGTGATGAGACATGGGACATTGATTTTGTGCTAGTCCCTTGCACAAGAGGAAATGCCCTGACTAGGGAGGCTTAAGTCAAATGCCTACTCCTTGGCCAGAGACCACATTTGTCCCATTGGGCTTTCTAAAATGGAGAAAGTTGACTTGGTCTACCTTAGCACTCAATTTCACACAATGAATGGGAGACAATTCCCCCAAAAGGAAATGTAGATGCTCCTATAGACTGAGTGTTTGTGTTCCTCCAGCACACTAATGTTGAAACCCTAATCCCCAGTGTGATGAGATAAGGAGGTGGGGGACCTATGAAGGTGTTTAGACCATGAGGGTGTATCCTGTACTTCTTAAAAGTACACTAATCCCATCACAGCAATCTCATCACAGTTTTCTCTTTCAATTTCTGTCTTTATCTTTCTCTCTTTCTCTTTTTCCCTTTCTCTTTCTCTTTCCCTCTTTCTTTATCTCTCTCCCACTTGGCCATGTGAAGATACAGTGAGAAAGAAGGGGCTGTTTACAAACTCTATAGAAGTCCCTCTGCAGAATCTGACCATCATGGCACCCTGATCTCAGGCATCTCAGCATCCAGAACTCTAAGAATTACATGTGTTTTTAAAATTCACCCAGCATATGATATTCTGTCACAGCAGCCCTCACAGATGAAGAAAGATGCAATGATGGCACATGTAGTGGATCTTAAGAAGCCAAAATACATCATTAAGCATTAAGATCCATCAGTTAATCAAACATTCAGACCAATTGGTTTAGATACTTTCCTAGCCAGGACATCTGCTTCAATAAGGAACAACTTTTCTGACACAAGACTGCATGCATATGTGTAGATAATTCTGTGATGTGTATGCCACAGACATTTTCCTATGTAAAGCAAACAGCCTAAAGGTGCTTGTTTTATGATTTTTGGTAGAAGACTGTGATGTTATTCTGTATACCAGTTATGTAGTCCCAATGAATGCCCAGCAGTTCTCATTGTGTAGTCCTAGAGAGCTCTTACAAAATTTGAAAAATGGAATACACTTTGCAGATAGGTTAAATTAGCTATTTTACACACATTGCTGAAAATCTAAGTGAATTTCATCTAGTCCATTACATGCTAGCTGGCGTAGGTTCTTTTTCAGGCATTAGTCATTATTGCTTGAAAAGAAAGTTAGAATTTTATTGCCAATGTGCTTAACAAATGCCACATATGTGTGTGCCTCTGTGTGTGTGTGTGTGTGTAGTGTGTGTGTATGTATACACACAAAACACCCACATACCCATAAGTTTATATAGATATGCACACACACCTATATATATGCACACATATATGTATACATGTATATATGTATACAGCTCTCTCTCTCAGAGATAGAGATAGATAGATAGATAGATGGATAGATAGATAGATAGATAGATAGAGATGTGGATAGAATAAATAGACACTAGGATGAGTGGAATAGGTGATCGAGACAGATATGGATGGAATAGATACCTATATATCATGAGATAGATAGAATAGATATGTAAAGATAGATCAGATAGATTACATAGAGATAGATGTGACACACATACATGCGTATATACAGTTATTTAGAGTTCATATCAGGTAGCTTTCTGAAGTTACTGTATGTATTAACTTCACAATTACATTTTCACAACAGCGATGAATTAGAAGCTATCATTGTACCAACATTGCACAAAGGACTATTGCCCAAAGAGGCAAGTTACATGATTTCCCCCAGCTAACAAAATGTGCAGGAGTAATGTGAATTCAGGCTGTGTGGTCTGTAGCTCCTTCTTCTGAACCACTATGTGCTATTGGAAGTTGTCATTTTTTTAGTTTTCCTGAAGTGCAAGATGGCACCACAATGGGATACAAGTGTGCATAGAAATTTTTGCAGCAATCCTTCCTATTGAATGTATTATTCCACTCCCAAAGCTAATCATCAATATAGAAATTCAACTTTCATCCTTGCCATTCTATGTATTTAACCACATTTCTTCCACATGACAGTTGCATTTTTATTTCCAAGCCATGAGAGGAGATGAAAGATCTTTTATAGTTTCTCTTGCTGGCAGTAACAGTTGCAAAAGCAAACTTTAAAATGCATCTAAGTTAATCACCAAAGTGGTAGTCCTGGTACCATTTAAGTAGGTCCTATATAGGACATTCTTTATGTAGTGAATATTTTAAGCCCTATCATTACTGTCATCATCTACAGCTACATTCGTCATTATCCACAAGTAATGGAAAAGGTTTTTCTGGCTCCCAAAAAGTACTCTGTGCTCGTCTCAGAACGTCCAGTGCTCCTAATGCATTTCTTAATGATAACTCCAGTCTGTGATGAGGATCAAGGATTTTGGAAGTCAGAAAGCCAGGATGTCATTGCACACTCATCTTTAGTGGAGACCTCTTGCCTAGCTTGACATACAATTCTGATATATACAGCCCAAATTACCTAGCTTTTCTGCTTCAAGTTATTCAAACCCAATGAAATACTGATATAGTTTTAAATATAATTATTGCATATAAAATGTCACCTCTGATTTTTCTATGAGCAAGATATTGATTGCAGATAATAAACCACCTCTGATTTTTGTAAGAGCAAACACAAGACAGAAAAATGAAAGTCACTTTCAAAGCATTCAGACCTCAACATATCTGAGAAAATTTAATGTAAAAATAACTAGTTGCAACTTGAAGTGAGGTCCTGCTGATCTAATGTGGAGTTGGTAATGCAAATAAGTCTGAATGGCAATATGAGTGTAAAGCATTGTTAGAGACAGTAAAAGCTTTAGGTTGTGTTTCTTAGAAGTAAACCTCCACACAAGGATTTGGGTGCAAGGGATTCACTGATGCAACAACAAGCTGCTCCCATGTCAGGGGGTCTCTGGCTTTGGACTCCTTTGGGTAGAGAGATAAGAGATAAATTTTTAAAAGGAGCAACTCACAAAGATCACTCTCCAGAGCAATGAAGCAGCTGTTAAATGTGAGTACTCCCACTTCCAATGTGAATTGACCCTTTCAATAGTATTCTCAGGGAACAAAAACAGCATCTCCATCCCTACTAACTCCTACAAATAGAAATATCTTTAGCTATCTACTTAAAATAATATCCCTCTTTATGCTGTGATGCTTATAAAACCCACTCAGAAACTGTAGTATGTTAAAATCAGATTAGGTAATGGCTTATTATGCAAACTGTAACTGTACTTAAGGTCATAGTTGCTAAATCTTTCACCTATATCCTAAGTATCAGGTAAGGGTTTATAAATATAATGGTGTTTTTTTCCCCTTAAGATTTATGGTATGATTTCCAAATCTGTGGTAGATTTTGCACATGTGTTTTCCTTGCTTACAAATCCTCACACTGAGCAGGAGCTGATGCTTAGGAAAAATGATTTCTCAGTGAGAAGTTGAGCTGGATTTATTAGCAGGTTTTAAAAATCAAGCACAAAATATATAGTTCAAACTTCAGAAAGCACAGATTTATGTATCCTTGCAATAAATCATCAGAATAAGTATCCACTAAGTCTTTATTTGAAGGTAATTTGGTCAATTGCTGAGTAAATACTTCACATCTTTTAATCCGTTAATAATTAGAATTCATTATTTCAATAAATATCTGTCAATTTATTTTTACCCTAAATGCATGAATCTGGAGAAGTTTGGAAACTTGGCTGCATATTAACAGTTACAAAGGATAACTAATGCTATCAACATAAGAATGAATGAAAAATGTACAATAATAATACTGAATCCCATACTTTAAGGATAAGGGAGAATTTAAATGAACTCAACTTCCATTCTCAAAAAGGCTTCATTTAATAATAATTATATGGTAATAAGTCATCATTTATAATTGTATGGTGTTTTATAATTGACTTAGAACTTTATGTGTGCTTCCTAATTTTGTTCTGATGGTCAGAAGTAGGTTGCATATATGTTAAAAAAAAATTAATGGGACCAAGTCTCAGACATTCAATGTGTTACCCAACATCACTGAGATAGCCTGTCGGTAGTCTCTTTTCTCCAGGTTTTGGCATCTAGCCCTCCTTCGACAACAATCCTAGCATGTGTTAGCATGGATGTGAATGTTAATTGCATAAGGCAAATGTTCTCTATGGCTACTTTGATTTCTCTCTTTGAAGTCTGTGTATACACAAAGAATCATACTAAAGGTTCAAACTGAGATTCCATTTATTTTTACCTTCTTCCATAATCATAGAAGGGGACAAGGTTTAAACAAGCCCCACCCCCAGTTGACACAAACCACATTTACAGGTTTTAATGCCACTTTCTTTTAGGATTATATAATTCCCAACTGCCCGAGAATGCTGACCAGGTCTCATATATTCTACAAGACACAAGCTAATGGTTAAGCACAGAGATCAATCCTATTTTTTAATGGTGGAGTTTGTTCAATTGCTGTCATACAGTCATTAAAAAAAAGACATATCAACACATTGACTTCATATTCTTTTCTTTTTTCTTTCTTTCTTTTTTTGTTTTTTGTTTTTTGAGACAGGGTCTAACACTGTCACCTAGGCTGGAGTGCAGTGGCACAGTCTTGGCTCACTGCAACCTCCACCTCCCAGGATCGAGTGATTCTCCTGCCTTACCCTCCCGAGTTGCTGGGATTACAGTTGTGCAACACCACACCCAGCTAATATTTGTATTTTCAGTAGAGACAGTGTTTCACTTTCTTGACCAGACTGGTCTTGGACTCCTGACCTCTGGTGATTGGCCTGCCTTGGTCTCCGAAAGTGTTGGCATTACAGGCATGAGCTAGGGTGCCTGGCCTTGATTTCATTTTTGATACTGGATTAAATCCTTTGTTAATATTATTGAACACTAAAGTAACATTTTATAATTTTTAACATTGATTAATAACTATGGAAAAGTCTCATGCAAGAGAATCATGAAATAAAAGATTTCTATTAGATCCTATAAATAACAATCCAGCCATTTAAAAAGAAGAAACAGGCCATGCACGGTGGCTTATGCCTGTAATCCCAGCACTCTGGGAGGCTGAGGTGATGGGATCATAAGGTCAGGAGATCAAGAACATCCTAGCTTACATGGTGAAACCCTGTCTCTACTAAAAGTACTAAAAATTAGCTGGGTGTGGTGGCAGACACCTATAGTCCCAGTTACTCAGGAGGCTGAGGCAGGAGAATTGCTTGAACTCGGGAGGTGGAGGCTGCAGTAAGCTGAGATTGTGCCAGTGTAATCCAGCCTGCGTGACAGTGTGAGACTTCATCTCTAAATATATATATATATAAAATATATTGACATGCACAAATATCACTTTAAAAAATACTTCTTGGATTCCAGTTTGTGATAAAATGGTGTATTAATTGGCTTGAGCTGCCATAAAAAAAAATCACAGAGGCTGGACAGCTTAAACAACATAAATTTATTTTCTCACAGTTCTGGGAGCTAGAAGTTCAACATCAAGGTGTAGGCAGGGCTGGTTTCTCCTGAGGCCTCCCTCCTTGGCTTGTAGATGCTGTCTTCTTCCTGTGTCCTCAAAGGGTCCCTCCCCTGTGTAGGTCTGTGTACTCATGTTCTCTTCTTATAAGGGCACCAGTCCTGTTGGATTAGGGCCCACTCTAGTGACCTTGTTTCACCTTAATCACGTACTTAAAAACACAGTCACATTCTAAAGTCCTAGGGGTTACGGGTTCAATATATAAATTGTTCAAGAAAACAACTCAGCTCACAGATGGGACATGTACAAGTTTTCCTGATCCACCCACTGAATGAAGCTATGAAATCAGGACAAGATGCATGGGGCGGCTATTTGAGGACTCTAAAAATGAAATGGCTACTACTTACTTATAAGAATGGCCCAAATTTACAACACTGATCAAACCAAATGCTGGTGAGGACACAGAGCAACAAGAATTCTCATTCGTTGCTGGTGGGAATGCAAAACAATACAGCCACTTTGGAAGACAATTTGGAAATGTCTTACAAAACCAACCATAGTCTTATGATAATATCTAGGAATTGTGCTCCTAAGTATTTGCCAAAATGAATTAAAGACTTACGTTCAAACAAAACTGCACAACAATGTTTATAGCAGCTTTATACATAATTGACAAATCTTGGAAACAACCAAGATGCCCTTCAGTAGATGAACAGAGAAGTAAACTGTGTTACATGCAAACAATGGAATATCGCTCCTCCCTAAAAAGAAATAAGTTATCAAACCAGTAGAGACATACAGGAACCTTGAATATGACTAAGTGAAACAAGACAATATGGAAAGGCTACAGACTGAGAGTCTAACTGTAGGATACTCTGGAAAAGGCAGAACTTTGGGGACAGTAAACAGATCAGTGCTTGACAGTGGTTTGAGGAACGGAGGGAAGAATAGGCAGAACACAGAGGATTTTTAAGGCAGAGAAAATGCATGACTATAATGGTGGATCCATGTCATTATACATTTGTCAAAACCCACAGGATGCACAACACTAATGAACCCTAATGTAAACTAATGTGAATCCTAATGTAAAGTGTGAACTTTGGATGATAGTGATATATCCATGTAGGCTGATAAATTGTAATGTACCATCTGTTGCATGATGTTAACTGTAGGGGAAGCTATTCATATGTGGGGCAGTGGAAGATGCCCCACTTAACTTTGCATTGAAACTAAAATAACTATAAAACATAATGCCTGGGCCAGGCACAGTGACACATGCCTGTAATTCCAGCCTTTGCAAACCCATGGTGGACAGATCAAGAGGCCAAGAGATAGAGACCATCCTGGTCAACATGGTGAAACCACATATCTACTAAAAATACAAAAATTAGCTAGCTGTTGTGGCACACACCTGTAGTTCCAGCTATTCAGGGCCTGAGGCAGGAGAATTGTTTGCATTCAGTAGGTGGAGGTTGCAGTGGGCCGAGATTGCCCCACCTGCACTCCAGTCTGGCAACAGAGGAAGGCTCTATCTCAAATTAATAATAATAATAATAATAATAATAATAATAATAATGTCTATTTGCTGAACACAGTGGCTCATGCCCGTAATCCTAGCACTTTGGGAAGCAGAATCACGTGCATCACTTGAGGCCGGGAGTCTGAGACCATCCTTACAAACATGGTGAAACCCTGTCTATACTAAAAATACAAAAACTAGCCAGGCATGATGGAACATGCCTGTAATCCCAGCTACTGTGGAGGTTGAGGCACAAGAATCACTTGAATCTGGGAGGCGGAGGCTGCAGTGAGCCAAGATCACATCACTGCACTCCAGCCTGGGCAACACAGGAGATTCCATCTCAAAAAAAATACAATAAATTTTAAAAACCCTATTAACTAAAAAACAACAGCAACAAAAATTAAATACATCCCATTCAGAAACTGTAATGTGTTAAAATCAGATTAAGTAATAGCTTTTTGTAGCTAATTTTAATTGAACTTACTTAAGATTACATTTGCTATGACACTGGAGACAGACTGGAGAAGATGATTAGAGTTCCAAGTCCCACCAAGTCAGTGATGAGCTGGTTACCATTTTCCTTTTGTGGTCTGATACAGTTTTTCTCTACAACCCCATCAAATATCATATCAAATTGAAATTCCAGTGTTGAAGGTGGGGCCGGGTGGGAGGTGACTGGATCTCATAGGGGTAATTTCTCAAGAATGGTTTAGTATCATCCCCTCTGTGCCATTCTCATGGTACTGTTTGAGTTTTCGTAAGATCTGGTTGCTTAGAAGTGTGCAGCACCTTTCTGATTCTCTTGGTCCTGCTCCCGCCATGTTAAGTCACCTGTTTCTACTTTGCCTACTGCTACCAGTAAGAGCTCCCTGAGGCCTCCCAAGAAGTAGATGCTGCCATGCTTCCCATAAAGCTTGCAGAACCATGAGCCAATTAAACCTCTTTTCCTTATAAATTACCCAGTCTCAGGTATTTATTTATAGCAGCATGAGAAAGGACTAATGCAGGGTCCCTCATCCTGAATGCAATCCAACAAATTAGGAACTGAGCTCATTGGCACAGGCACAGAGGATTGTAGAAGCGCTTGTACTGGCTTGGGGATCAGGAAAGAGGTGTTGTACCATTCAAACAGGCTGCAGAAATTCTAATTCTTCTCTTTTACTTTTGATCTTTTCCCCTGTTTTCATCTTTGCTGTGTTTTGTACCAGCCTTTGCTTGATCCTGTAACAGAAAAGGCAATGAGAAAGAGCCGACAGGTGCCTCAGTAGTGAGAACCCTGACTACAAGCAAGGTTGGTTCCTTTCTGTTTAAAAGAGGGGGCTATTTCAACATACAGTGTAGTTATTTCTTAAAGGTTGTGTGCAATGTGGAACCTAAAATCATAGCCACAAACTTTGTGCATGTTCCTAAGGAAAATGCATTCCTCTGTGTGATACTCACAATGTTTGTGTGTGTGTGTGTATGTGTATGTGTGTTTCCAATGGACTAGTTTATCCATTTATATTTATTGCAGTTACTCGTAATTTATAATCATTATCTCTTTTTTTTTACTTTCTATTTTTTTATTATACTTTAAGTTCTAGGGTACATGTGCAAAACGTGCAGGTTTGTTACATATGTATACATGTACCATGTTGGTGTGCTGCACCCCTTAACTCGTCATTTACATTAGGTATATCACTTAATGCTATCCTTTCCCCCAACTCACAGCCCACGATAGGCCCCGGTGTGTGAT
Source organism: Macaca thibetana thibetana (assembly GCF_024542745.1). Classification (NCBI taxonomy): domain Eukaryota; kingdom Metazoa; phylum Chordata; class Mammalia; order Primates; family Cercopithecidae; genus Macaca; species Macaca thibetana. The sequence goes on along the minus strand of NC_065599.1, from coordinate 7,269,984 downwards.
GTTTCCCTTCTGGTGTCCAACTGATCTCATTGTTCAGTTCCCACCTATGTGTGAGAACATGCAGTGTTTGGTTTTCTGTTCTTGCGACAGTTAGCTGAGAATGATGGTTTCCAGCTGCATCCATGTCCCTACAAAGGACACAAACTCATCCTTTTTATGGCTACATAGTACTCCATGGTGTATATGTGCCACATTTTCTCAATCTAGTCTGTCACTGAAGGACATTTGGGTTGATTCCAAGTCTTTGCTATTGTTAATAGTGCTGCAATAAACATACATGTGCATGTGTCTTTATAGCAACATGATTTATAATCCTTTGGATATGTACCCAGTAATGGAACAGCTGGGTCAAATGGTATTTCTGGTTTTAGATCCTCAAGGAATCGCCACACTGTTTTCCACAATGCTTGAATTAGTTTACACTCCTACCAACAGTGTAAAAGTGTTCCTATTTCCCACATCCTCTCCAACAATTGTTGTTTCCTGACTTTTTAACGAGCATATTCTCATGTGTCTTTTGGCTATATAAATGTCTTCTTTTGAGAAGGGTCCGTTCATATCCTTTGCCCACTTTTTGATGGGGTTATTTGTTTTTTTCTTGTAAATTTGTTTGAGTTCTTTTTAGGTTCTGGATATTAGCATTTGTCAGATGAGTAGATTGCAAAAATTTTCTCCCATTCTGTAGGTTGCCTGTTCACTCTGATGGTAGTTTCTTTGCTGTGCAGAAAGCCTTTAGTTTAATTAGATACCATTTGCCAATTTTGGCTTTTGTTGCTGTTGCTTTCGGTGTTTTAGACAGAAGTCCTTGCCCATGCCTATGTCCTGAATGGTATTGCCTAGGTTTTCTTCTAGGGTGTTTGTGGTTTTAGGTCTAACATTTAAGTCTCCAATCCATCTTGAATTAATTTTCATATAAGGAGTAAGGAAAGGATCCAGTTTCAGCTTTCTACTTATGGCTAGCCAATTTTCCCAGCACCATTTGTTAAATAGAGAATCCTTTCCCCATTTCTTGTTTTTGTCAGGTTTGTCAAAGATCAGATGGCTGAAGATGTGTGGTATTATTTCTGAGGACTCTGTTCTGTTCCATTGGTCTATGTCTCTGTTTCGGTATCAGTACCATGCTGTTTTGGTTACGGTAGCCTTGTAGTATAGTTTGAAGTCAGGTAGCATGATGCCCCAGCTTTGTTCTTTTGGCTTAGGATTGTCTTGGCAATGTGAGTTCTTTTTGGTTCCATACGACTTTCAAAGAATTTTTTTTCCAATTCTGTGAAGAAACTCATTGGTAGCTTATTGGGGATGGCATTGAATCTATGAATTACCTTGGGCAGTATGGCCATTTTCATGATATTGAGTCTTCCTATCCATGAACATGATATGGTCTTCCATTTGTTTGTGTCCTCTTTTATTTCATTGAGCCGTGGTTTGTAGTTCTCCTTGAAAACATCCTTCACATCCCTTGTAAGTTGGATTCCTAGGTGTTTTATTCTCTTTGAAGCTATTGTGAATGGGAGTTCATTCATGTTTTGGCTCTCTGTTTGTCTGTTATTGATGTATAAGAATGCTTGTGATTTCTGCACATTGATTTTGTATCCTGAGACTTTGCTGAAGTTCCTTATCAGCTTGAGGAGATTTTGGACTGAGATGATGAGGTTTTCTAAATATACAATCATGTCATCTGCAAACAGGGACAATTTGACTTCTTCTTTTCCTAACTGAATACCCTTGATTTCTTTCTCTAGCCAGAACTTCCAACACTATGTTGAATAGGAGTGGTGAGAGAGGGCATCCCTATCTTGTGTCAGTTTTCAAAGGGAATGCTTCCAGTTTTTTCCCGTTCAGTATGATACTGGCTGTGTGTTTGTCATAAAAAGCTCTTATTATTTTGAGATATGTTCCATTGAAACCAAAATTATTGAGAGTTTTTAGCATGAAGCGCTGTTGAATTTTGTCAAAGGCCTTTTCTGCATCTATTGAGATAATCGTGGGTTTTTTGTCTTTGGTTCTGTTTATATGCTGCTTTACGTTTATTGATTTCCATATGTTGAACCAACCTTGCATGCCAGGAATGAAGCCCACTGGATCATGTATAAACTTTTTGATGTGCTACTGGATTTGGTTAGCCAGTATTTTATGGAGGATTTTTGCATCGATGTTCATCAGGGATATTGGTCTAAAATTATCTTGTTTTGTTGTTGTATCTCTGTCAGTCTTTGGTATCAGGATGATGTTGGCCTCATACAATGAGTTAGGGAGTATTCCCTCTTTTTCTATTGATTGGAATATTTCAGAAGGAATGGTACCAGCTCCTCCTTGTACCTCTGGTAGACTTCGGCTGTGAATCTGTCTGGTCCTGGACTTTTTTTGTTTGGTAAGGTGTTAAGTATTGCTCAATTGCAGAGCCTGTTATTGGTCTATTCAGGGATTCAACTTCTTCCTGGTTTAATCTGGGGAGGGTGTATGTGTCCAGGAGTTTATCCATTTATTCTAGGCTTTCTAGTTTATTTGCATAGAGCGTTTATAGTATTCTCTGATGGTAGTTTGTATTTCTGTGGGGTTGGTGGTGATATCCTCTTTATCATTTTTTATTGCGTCTCTTTGATTCTTCTCTCTTTTCTTCTTTATTAGTCTTGCTAGCAGTGTATCAATTTTGTTGATCTTTTCAAAAAACCAGCTCCTGGATTCACTGATTTTTTGAAGGTTTTTTTGTGTCTCTATCTCCTTCAGTTCTGCTCTGATCTTAGTTATTTCTTGCCTTCTGCTAGCTTTTGAATGTGTTTGCTCTTGCTTCTCTAGTTCTTTTAATTGTGATGTTAGGATGTCAATTTTAGATCTTTCCTGCGTTTGCTTGTGGGCATTTAGTGCTATAAATTTCCCTCTGCACACTGCTTTAAATGTGTCTCAGAGATTCTGGTATGTTGTATCTGTGTTCTCATTGGTTTCAAAGAACATCTTTATTTCTGCCTTCATTTTGTTATGTACTCAGTAGTCATTTAGGAGCAGGTTGCTCAGTTTCCATGTAGTTGAGCAGTTTTGATTGAGTTTCTTTGTCATGAGTTCTAGTTTGATTGCACTGTGGTGTGCGAGACAGTTTGTTATAATATCTGTTCTTTTCCATTTGCTGAGGAGTGTTTTACTTCCAACTATGTGGTCAATTTTGGAATAAGTGTGATGTGGTGCTGAGAAGAATGTATATTCCGTTGATTTGGGGTGAAGGATTCTGTAGATGTCTATTAGGCCCACTTGGTGCAGAGTTGAGTTCAATTCCTGGACATCCTCGTTAACTTTCTGTCTCATTGATCGGTCTAATGTTGACAGTGGGGTGTTAAAGTCTCCCATTATTATTGTATGGGAGTCTAAGTCCCCTTGTAATTCTCTAAGGACTTGCTTTATGAATCTGTGTGCTCCTATATTGGGTGCATATATATTTAGGATAGTTAGTTCCTCTTGTTGAATCGATCCCTTTACCATTACGTAATGGCCTTCTTTGTCTCTTTTGATCTTTGTTGGTTTAAAGTCTGTTCTACTAGAGACTAGGATTGCAACCCCTGTCTTTTTTTGTTTTCCATTTTCTTGGTAGATCTTCCTCCATCCCTTTATTTTGAGCCTATGTGTGTCTCTGCATGTGAGATGGGTCTCCTAAATACAGCAAACTGGTGGATCTTGACTCTTTATCCAATTTGTCAGTCCATGTCTTTTAATTGGACCATTTAGTCCATTTACATTTAAGCTTAATATTATTATGTGTGAACTTGATCCTGTCATTAAGATGTTAGCTGCTTATTTTGCTCATTAGTTGATGCAGTTTCTTCCTAGCATCGATGGTCTTTACGTTTTGGCATGTTTATGCAATGGCTGGTACTTGTTGTTCCTTTCCATGTTTAGTGCTTCCTTCAGGATCTCTTGTAGGGCAGGCCTAATGGTGACAAAATCTCTAAGCATTTGCTTGTCTGTAAAGGATTTTATTTCTCCTTCACTTATGAAACTTAGTTTGGCTGGATATGAAATTCTCAGTTGAAAATTCTTTTCTTTAAGAATGTTGAATATTGGCCCCCACTCTCTTCTGGCTTGTAGAATTTCTGCTGAGAGAACTGCTGTTAGTCTGATGGGCTTCCCTTTGTGGGTAACCCGACCTTTCTCTCTGGCTGCCCTTGAACATTTTTTCCTTCATTTCAACTTTGGTGAATCTGATAACTATGTGTCTTGGAGTTGCTCTTCTCTAGGAATATATTTGTGGCGTTCTCTGTATTTCCTGAATTTGAATGTTGGCCTGCCTTACTACGTAGGGGAAGTTCTCCTGGATGATATCCTGCAGAGTATTTTCCAACTTGGTTCCATTTTCCCTGTCACTTTTAGGCACACCAATCAGATGTAGATTTGGTCTTTTCACATAATCCCATATTTCTTGGAGGCTTTGTTCATTTCTTTTTACTCCTTTTTCTCTACACTTCTGTTCTCGCTTCATTTCATTCATTTGATCCTCAATCGATGATACTCTTTCTTCCAGTTGATCGAGTCGGTTACTGAAGTTTGTGCATTTGTCATGAAGTTCTCGTGTCATGGATTTCATCTCTATCAGCTCTTTTATGGTCTTCTCTGCATTGAGTATTCTAGTTATCCATTCTTCCATTCTTTTTTCGATATTTTTAGTTTCTTTGCGCTGGGTACGTAGTTCCTCCTTTAGTGCTGAGAATTTTGATTGACTGAAGACTTCTTCTCTCAACTCGTCAAAGTCATTCTCCGTCCAGCTTCCTTCCGTTGCTGGCGATGAGTTGCATTCCTTTGGAGGGGGAGATATGCTCTGATTTTTTGAATTTCCCGCTTCTGCATGTTTTCCCCATCTTTGTGGTTTTATCTGCCTTTGATCTTTGATGATGGTGACATACTGATGGAGTTTTGGTGTGGGTGTCCTTTCTATTTGTTAGTTTTCCTTCTAACAGTCAGGACCCTCAGCTGTAGATCTGTTGAAGTTTGCTTGAGGTCCACTCCAGACCCTGTTTGCCTGGGTGTCAGCAGCGGAGGCTACAGAATATAGAATATTGCTGAACAGCAAGTGTTGCTGTCTGATTCTTGCTCTGGAAGCTTTGTCTCAGAGGTGCACCCAGCTGTGCGAGGTGTGAGGTGTCAGTCTGCACCTAGTGGGGGATGTCTCCCTGTTAGGCTACTCGGGGTCAGGGACCCACTTAAGCAGGCAATCTGTCCATTCTCAGATCTCAACCTCCATGCTGTGAGAACCACTGCTCTCTTCAAAGCTGTCAAGCAGGGATATTTACATCTGCAGAGGCTTTTGCTGCTTTTTGTTTAGCCATCTTGTTTTTACTCACTTGACTATTTTAGCATCATGCATTTGGAAAACTTCTGTTGGTTAATTTATGCATATTATTTTCAATATGTGGACACATTTCATTATACGGGGCCAAAAAGTCACATTTGTTAATGATGTCAACAAATTGATTTGAAAATATTTTGCGAGGCGCAGGCAGGGGAGGGAGGAGCGAGGGCAGCAGGGGAAGGAGGGAATTGGGCAGGGAGGGAAGTGTTGGGGCGTGGGGAGGGAGAAAAAGAATGAAAATATTTTCCGTGTCCCTGCCTGCAGAGTCGGTGTGCGGTTTGGGAGAAAATGTGTTGGTTATTTTGGGGCGGTCATGTGGGCTGGCGGGCTCTGAGAGGCCCTGGGACAGTCCCAGCCTAGAGCCGTACCCCTCTAGAGGTCCCCCAGACACTGCGACTCTCCATCCCAGAGACCACCCGACACTGGGGACCTTGGGGCTCTGCCGTCACCCTTCCCCCTCCCACTTCAGCAGCTACAGCCCAATTCCCTCAACCTGACCCAGTATGTAGGAGTCAGTCTCCAAAGGCGGCCAGTCAGACTCTTGGAGACCCAGTGGGCAGGCCAGGCAGGGCGGGCATGTAGCCTCCCAGACTGGGGCAGTGGGTATGGGTGGAGGCTGTGGCTGAAGACCTCCCCCACCCACTGCAGACCCCAGGGGACTCCCACATCACAGCTGCCATGGCCACCAATAAGGAAAGACTCTCCGCGGCTGGTGCCCTGGGGCCTGGATCTGGCTACTCAGGAGCAGGTTTCCCTTTTGCCTTCCCAGGGGCACTCAGGGGGTCTCCGCCTTTTGAGATGCTGAGCTCTAGCTTCCAGGGCCTGGGCCAGCCTGACCTCCCCAAGGAGATGGCCTCTCTATCAGTGGATACACAGAGCACCAGTTCAGAGGAGACGCTGCCCAGCTCACCCTCACCCCCTCCGCCTCCTCAGGTCTATAAGCCATGCTTTGTGTGCAATGACAAGCCCTCTGGCTACCTCTATGGGGTCAGCTCTTGTCAAGGCTGCAAGGGCTTCTTTCACTGAAGTATCCAGAAGAACACGGGGTACATATGTCATCGCGACAAAAACTGTATCATCAACAAGGTGACCAGGAATCGCTGCCAGTACTGCCAGCTACAGAAATGCTTCCAAGTGGGCATGTCCAAGGAAGCTGTGCGAAATGACTGGAACAAGAAGAAGAAAGAGGTGAAGGAAGAAGGGTCACCTGAGAGCTATGAGCTGAGCCCCCAGTTAGAAGAGCTCATCGCCAAGGTCAGCAAAGCCCATCAGGAGACCTTCCCCTCACTCTGCCAGTTGGGCAAGTATACCCCGAACTCCAGTGCAGACCACCGCGTGCAGCTAGACCTGGGACTGTGGGACAAGTTCAGTGCACTGGCCACCGAGTGCATCATCAAGATTGTGGAGTTTGCCATGCAGTTGCTTGGCTTTACAGGGCTGAGCACTGCTGACCAGATAACTCTGCTCAAGGCTGCCTGCCTAGATATCCTGATGCTGCAGATCTGCACAAGGTACACCCCAGAGCAGGACACCATGACCTTCTCCAAAAGGCTGACCGTGAACCAGACCCAGATGCACAATGCTGGCCTCGGGCCCCTCACAGACCCTGTCTTTGCCTTTGCTGGGCAGCTTCTGCCCCTGGAGATGGATGACACCGAGACAGGGCTGTTCAGCACCATCTGCCTCATCGGGGGAGACTGCATGGACCTGGAGGAGCCGGAAAAAGTGGACAAGTTGCAGGAGCTACTGCTAGAAACCCGCCCCGAGGCTCTACGCCTGGGGCCGGTGGCCCAGCCGGCCCTACATGTTCCCAAAGATGCTCCTGAAGATCACCGCCCTCCGGCGCATCAGCACTAAGGGAGCCCAAAGGGCCGTTACCCTGAAGATGGAGATTCCAGGCCCAGTGCCTCCCCTAATCCTAGAGATGCTGGAGAACCCTGAAATGTTTGAGCGTGACTCCTCGCAGCCTGGTCCCCATCCTAATGTCTCTAGCAAAGATGAAGGGGCCAGGGCAAAGGGGGCCTGAAGTCCCCAGCCTGACCAGGGCCCCAGACCTCCCGCCATGGCGGTTGGGGCTCCAGGCAGCAGTCTGACCATCTCCCAGACCGCCAGTGACTTGGGGAGGACCTGCTCTGCCCTCTCCCCACTCCTTCCAATGAGCTCCTTGTTTTTTCCAAAGTTTCCAGGGGTGCCTCTGTATTCATCCACTTCCCGATCTAATCGACTCCCTTGCCAGTCCTGGGGGCCTGCCCTGCTCCCATCAGGAGAGAGGGAAGAGGGATGAGCCTGGGTTTGGACTCTAAAATCTCAGCATTGCCCCTTGGGTGTCAGGGTCCTAGGCTCCCCAGGGCAAGAGGAAGACCCTGACATTCCACAGTCCCTTCCTCTGCCAGGTGCTTGGTTCTCTGGGAGCAAATAATTACACTAGAGACCAAAAAGGGGCCAAAGGAGAAGGGCTGAGCCCACCTTCTTGCCCCTACCCTTGGTGCCTACTGTTGTGTGATGCACCTGCAAGGAGTGTGCTAGCCTCTGTGCCCCGTCCATGTGCCAGGTCAAGGTGGGGGCAGGCTGGGCCATGCATTTCTGGGGCAGGAACAGAGGGTGAAAGGGACAGATAGATGCAGGTCCATTCTGCACCTCTTGGCTGGAGTGCAGCATTCACCCTGTGCCCTCAGTTACAAGTCCCTCCCCCAGCCCTGTCATGTGCCTTGAGCTCCTCCTGCCCTCCATCTCAGCCAACAGGGCAGGCACCCTCCTACACTACAGAGGGGCCAGGGGATCCCTCTCTCCCTAGTGCCTTCCACCCTTTATCCCCCAGAGCAGCTTGGCCCAGGGATGGGGGTGCTGCTTAGCAGATCCTGCCCTGACCCGGAGGAAGCCTCTATTTATTTATTTATTAGCTTTTATTTACACCCTGGAATTGACCCCTTCCTCCAGGGTTCTTGGGTGGGGAAGCCTGCGGCCCCTGTGACCCCTCCCTTCTTTCTCCAATCCCCAGTTTGTACTTAGCTGCCAAATAAGATTCCCATTGACTCCCTGTGTTCTCTTGAGGGGTCAGGGTACTGTCCCCTCCCCTCTGTTTACATCTTCCCTCTACCCTGTTGTATCGCATATTGCTGAGTTTTCTATTTTTGCAAAATAAAGTGATGGAAACTCAAACAAAAAAAAAAGAAAAAAAAAGAAAATATTTTGTTACAGGGAGTTCTCAGTAGCTCAGTAGTCAATGAAAGTTTTCTAAAAATCTGATTTTTCCTTGAAGTGAGGGGCTCACTTTATTCAATTCTGAATTATCATGTGAGTCCATCAGACATTCCTTCAAATGCTTTTGTCTTCCCATGAAAACTTCAGTCACTTCAGAATGCAACTGAAGCAATATCACACTTGTTTTTCTCATAAACAGCCTTCATAACTTCAGTATGCAGCAGAAGTGCTTCATGAGCAGTTGCCATTTCACTGTAGAGATTATTAACATGAAATGTATAAAAGAGCTGTATACAATTTTATTGTTTCCTCCAAACCACTCTTAAGTGAAATGGCGCTTTCTCTTCTTTGTGTCTGAGACTGCATGGTGCTAAAAAAACACAATGACTATTCATACCTTTTGGTGTCACTGTTTTGATTTGTTTTAAGAACCCAGTAGCTTTACTCACCATTGTTTTGTCCCTGAAGTGCATATGTCAGCATTCAGGAAAAGGCACATGGCATGAATATGCTATGAAAATTGTTTTGACCTCCTGGTTTTAAACACCCTCATAGGATTTTGGGGACTCCAAGGTTCTGAAAACCACACTTTCATAATTGCTACTCTAGCCTACTATAGACATTTATAATTGTGGACAATTACGGCTTTGATTTTGATATTTTCTGTTACTGCAGTTTATCCTGTTGCAATTATGAATGATTTGTGAACCACGACTACTCCCAAGTATGTTTGACCCATTGGTTTCTTACTTTACTAAGAACTTTGCTTCCACCAAGGTATGTGTTTTATAAGACAACAAAACAAATAATTACATTTTTCACATTAGACTGGAATTCACAACAAGCATAGAGCTACAAGTAAAATAAAAATAAATAAATAAAACTTTCAGAACTCTAATTTTATTCCATAAACTAGCTACTTTAAAAACTTCACCATTATTAGAATTAGCTTCATTGAAAATTCTATTTCTGTCTTCTGATGTCACAAACAGAAAATGGATGCCATTCATGTGCTTGTGAAGGTGAAGCTCTTTTGCTAGCGGAGCCACTGTGCTAACAGCCGTCTCTTTGCTTTTCACATACAAACAAGAACATTTGGAGCTGAAAAGGAGGCAAATTAGACCGGCCATGGTGGCTCATGTCTGTAATCCCAGCACTTTGAGAGGCTGCAGCAGGCAGATCACTTGAGGTCAGGAGTTTGAGGCCAGCCTGGCTAATATGGTGAAACTCCATCTCTAATAAAAATATAAAAATTATCCAGGCATGGCCGTACATTCCTGTAGTCCCACCTACTCAGGAGGCTGAGGCAGGAGAATGGCTTTAACCTGAGAGGTGGAGATGGCAGTGAGCAGAGATTACACTACTGCCCTCCAGCCTGTGTGACAGAGCACAACTCTGTTTTAGGATAAAAAAATTTAAAAAGAGGAAATTAATATTTAGTAGTCATTCTATCTAAATTAAAAAGACATATCAACATGAATTACAAAGCTGCTATGATAAGAGCATTTAGACAGCTATTTATGTGCATTAACTGGAACATTATTTTTCAGCGTATATTTGCTGTGTACCTAACCTATAATGCCCTACTGCCATGCTGAAGTTTTTAACCTGATGGCTTTAAATATATTTCTTGGGCAGTAGTACCAGCCATGGGTCAACTGACTAATATACCAGATGGCCAGTATTGCTGACCATTGTTGTCAACAGTCAGAAGCCAACAGCACCTAGGTTTTTCTTTCCCAGCACAATTTGCCATATCAATGAGGCCCCAGCACACTGTCTTTAAACAGCAGTGTTAATCACTTTGCACCAGGAAAAGTTTAGGACAAGAGGTTAGCTGCTAGTATTTCAGAAGTAACCAGGGGAAGTGGGAACTCAGAATACCAAGTCTGCATTGCATATACTACTAGAGAACACCATGCAAGCCAACTCTGCAACTTCACAGAAGAGCTCTACCCAACTTTCCCAGCTGTCTAAAGTGCAACTACGAATAATAACATCATTAACTATAATGCAATCCATAACCAATGCTAAACTGAAGGGGCTTCTGAGACAACCAGCAAATACATGCCCATTTTGAATGTGCAAGAAACATGTCCCATAAAACCAAGAATTGTGGCTACCAAATGAAGTAAATGGATTGCAGGAAGTCTACAATGTCATGGAATTCTCTAAATCAATGGTTCCTAACCTTTTGGAGAAAGGATGATAATCACCCTTTGAGTTTCTTCTTTTCTTTTCTTTTCTTCTTTTGAGACAGAATTTAGCTCTGTCACCCAGGCTAGAGTGAAGTAGTGTGATCTCGGCTCACTGCAACCTCTGCCTCCCAGGTTCAAGCAACTCTTGTGCCTCAGCCCCAAGAGAATCTGGGATTACAGGCACCCGCCAGCACACCCAGCTAATTTTCTTTCTGTTTTTTTTTATAGAGATGGAGTTTTGACAAGTCGGCCAGATTGGTCCCGAACTCTTGACCTCAAGTGATCTGCTTGCCTCGGCCTGCCAAAGTGCTGGGATAACAGCCATAAGCACACAGGAGAATTTGAGAACTTGAGAATTTTCTGAGTGTTATGAACAGCCTCCCTGGAAGAATGCAGCTCTCTGTAAATACTGTCCATCAAATTTCAGAGTCCAAAGAGATCCTGAAGTCTATAATCTCCCAACCTCTACTGTCTGAATCTCCCAAAACCGTAATTCTTCAATGGTGGCTCTATCTCTTGTTGGGGTCACTGTGGAATTTTGCAAGTTATTTGTGTGTGCGTTATTATTATTGTTATACTAATTAATTGTCACTGCTGACATTTAGTGGACAAATGCCAGGAATGAGAAAATGTTTAAAAACATACATGACATGAAACAAAACAACAAAAGAATTCTATCATTTCCTATACAATTTTGAAATTTCCTGCTAGGTATTTATGTATATATAAAACCTCTCAATGGTGACCTGAATCTAAATCTAGAACCAAACTCCACTTTATATCTAAACCCAAGAACTGTTTTTGCACATTTTTATAAGCATTGAACTTTCCAAGAAACAGCTGCCAAGTAATTAAAGGAAAAATTATAGTCTATTTGGAAACTTAGCAAGAGTTGTTAATAATTTCAGAGAAATTCCAACACTGCTTATGGCATTTGAGTCCCTGGCACAAAGAATTCACCATTTCCACCCCATACTCCTAATGTGTGTCCAGGGCACTTGTGACTATCACAAACAGCTGATTTGATGTGCACGTATAAATATCGGAGCACTTGCTTGTGTCATGCAGTGAAAATACACACATTATATCATTGCAAATTACTTTCCATAATCTTTATTCTTTGAATTGCAGTTAGGAAACTTCATAGAGCATTGGAGAATCATTATATATTGTGCATGTAAAGTATTTGTGCCTGATACTTAGTAAACACTATAATCTATAAAATTAGCTGCCATTAATGCCATTTTTATTTTTAATATAAGTGTATCAGAACAAGTGGCACATTTTAAATATTTGTTATATAAGTGGGAGATTTGTGTCTCTGAAAGTTTGGAAGAATTGCTCTAGGAATAATCCAGTTTGAGGGGTTTAAAGAAAATTGTCTTTAAGTGAGAGACATGATGTTAAGATCTGTCTTTAAAAGATAGGCATGTTTTACTCCCATTGCCTTAAATGTGTCATGTTTTTCACATCACTGAAATGCTTCCTCAGCCTAAAAAAGAAGTCCTGATTGTGCTTGTAATTTTAGATGATTTTAACCTTTTTCCCTTGTTCCACTCAGTACATACAGTCCACCTCCTCCATATTTACTGAGTGTTGACAGAATGGATAACCATTTACAGAGAAGTATTTTGCCTCCAACATTAAATGACATGTTTGCTCAAACAAAAGCAAATTCATGGAGCCTCACTGCAAACAGGCCGTGGCCGTATCCCTCATAAGGTTGTTCATGAAGTCTTTGTTTACTATGTCTGCCTCTCTCACATCCCTCTGTGATTACAGCCACACCTATCAACATCTGTGTTTATGATCAATCAGTTTTTTCTCTCTGTGATCTCCTAGGGAATCCAATGCAATCAACCCCACCAAAACGGTGACATTTCAGCACTTTGGTCCTTGCTGAGGAGCAAATAAGATGTTTGATTTCTGCTGATAAAATAAAATTGGCAACCATGAGACCTAAGAGATTCTGAGAAATGTCATGGACTTCATAACTTCTTTCAATAAAAGTCAAATCATGCATTATTTTCTTGACTGCATTTCAGGGAGTAAGAACCGAGAATTTTGCTAAATGTGTGTGTGTGTGTGTGTGTGTGTGTGTGTGTGTGTGTATAGCTATCTGTATTTATGCACACAGACACCCATATCTTCAAGACATTTATGTATCTTCAGGAAATAGTGACTTTCCTGAGGATATGTACATTTCACATATATATATATAATTTTTTCTTATCCTTTGAGAAATGCCTACTGCTTCTTCTTTCACTCCTCAAATAAATCTCCTTTAAATTTCATAATTTGCAATGTAAGATGTGCATAATACTCTGTTTTGTAATCCTTAAAGTGCATAAATCCACTTTCTGTCAATATCAGTAATGAGTCAGCAATAAGTGCTTATCAGAAAAAACAATTCCACAGTACATCTTACCTAAATTCTCATTTATCCCAGCCAGAGTTATTATCTTAAGGAAAAGTAATTGAAGGAGAAGTAGCTTACCTACCTTCTAGAATTCTAAAATATCTGGAAATTGTGTAGTCTGTGTATTTGGACAATAGGTTCTATTTGTTTGTTTGACTTTGCCAGCTCCACATGAAATTCAAATTTATGATGGATACTAAAAGTAAAAATTAAAAGTATAGGCTAAAAACCACAATTACTTTTCCACCAGCCTAATACATCATTACTGCACGTTGAAGAGTACAGCATACACATGTCCTTAAAACCAGCTTTTTCATAGATTTTAAGAATATGCTATCATATGTACTATAACAAGTATATGACATTTCCCTGTTCCCTAACATTATGTCCCCAGCACCCCTTCCCTTCAATCTTCTCTGTCTCATTTTTTTATTTTCTCAAACTTGATGTGCATCTCCTGAACTTAGGAATACCTGACTTTCTCCTGAAAATATGAAACTGCCTTGTGGTGTAGAGCACAGGTCTGTGTCTGAAAATTCGCTTCCTCCTATCATCAGGGTGATGGCAGGTGGGTCGTCATACGAGGACCAGGCTGAACCCTGCACATCTGCATTGGCTTGAGGTCATCTTACAGCAATGAATTCCCCCATGTGTGAAGCCTGCAAACGCAGCTTCCCTTCTCTGCTCTCATCCTCCAGGAGCAGAAATGGAGTTCCTGTCCTGAAGAGCAACACATACTGCCTTTGTCCATTAGTGACAGGAAATAGCAAAGAGCCCACAAATGGGTCCAAGAGAGAACATTTCAGTCTTGGCCATCAGTTAGTTTCAGAAAGCAAAGAAAGAGTCATCAATGAGAGTGGCATGATATCTGCTGAGGAAGACCCTACTGAGGTTCTCACCTCTCCTCCCTCATTGTAGATCCTGATATTAAAAAACAAACAAACAAAAAAGCCACCAAGTAGGGAAGAAGGAGAGAGACAAAAGAGAGACATCACCGCCTTCCGATGTACTTAAACTGACCAGTCTTCATCAAGCTACGTGCAATTGGGGAAAACGAGAAGTTATAAATTTATTTTGTGTTTTATTGTTGTTGTGTTTGGGTTTTTTTGTTGTGGGTTTTTGAGATATGGTCTTGCTGGGTCACTCAAGCTAGAGTTCAGTGGAATGATCACAGCTCAACTTCCTGGGCTCAAGCAATCCTCCCACCTCAGCCTCCCTACTAGCTGGGACTACAGGCACATGCCACCACACCTAGCTAAATTTTTTAAATTTTTATTTATTTTTATTTTTATTTTTTGTAGACATGTGTTCTAGCTAGGTATTCCAGGCTGGTCTCCCAACTCCTGGGCTCAAGCAATCATCCCATCTTGGTGTCTCTTACAACAATTTCGGCTGTGAATTTAAATCAAGATAATTTTTCTTGGCTGGGTGCAGTGATTGACACCTGTATTCCCACTGCTTTCGGAGGTTGTCTCAGGGAGGATTGCTTGAGCCTAGGAGTTTCAGACCAACTTGAGAAACATAGAAAGATGCCATCTCTACAAAAAAAGAAAAAAAAAAGGAAAAGAAAAGAAAAATTAACGGGGCATGGTGGTGAACCTAAAATCCCAGCTACCTCAGAGGCTGACTTGAGCCCAGGAGATCAAGCCTGCAGTGAGCTATGATCATGTCACTGCAATACAATCTGGGTGATAGAGCAAGACCCTAACTCTGAAAAAAAAATTTACCAAGCAATTAAAATAAATGCTACACAATTTTATGTGGGTTGGAGCCAACTTGATGGGTAAATTATGTCAAGCTATGCCTGTATTCCCAGCTGTTCAGAAGGTTAATGTAGGATTGTTTGAATCAGGAAGTAAAGGCTTCAGTGAGCTACGATTGTACCACTGCACTCCAGCCTAGGCAACAGAGTAAGAACTTGTGTCTAAAAATATAAGCTAAAATAGTATGCTTTTTCTTTAACTTTTTTTGTCTGTAACTGGATATCTCTTATAACTGAATGATGAATTGTATGATCAAAGCCTATGGAAAGAGCAAGATTCCTCTTATGGAGGGAGTTTCCATTAATAGTAAGAGGCAATGTGAGGATGTGCTCTGATTGTATTTCAGGCATCCCAGAAGCAAAGACTCAGCTGTATGGCTGATGAATATTTATCAGGTTCTGACTAAAACCCCAGACTGTGGTAAGTACAAGGAAAACTGAGGGAAATGAGACGTGGTATATCTTCTGGATGAGCTCATTGTCTTAGAAAAAGTACAGACAGAAATCCAGGGACAGAGAGAACGTCTTGCCACCACCTCATGCTGCATGGTAAATGATGAATCCAGTGTGAACTGAATGTTTCCCAATCCTAGAAGGCAATATCCTAATTAATTAAGATGCTATATTTTTCATTCTAAGAAAAAAAAATGAAAGGAATATTAGTTTACCTTTACTTGCAATAGACCATTCTAAAAGCATGTCTTGTGCGGCTATTCTATAAAGTAGAATGAGCATTATACTAAGCACTTTTGGATGAATGAATCTTTAAAAAAAAATCTTGATTATAATTAAAAGTGATTGGGAAGACAAAGCGAATGCCCATGAAACAATAGGCAATATTGTTGCCTATTTGAATGTATTTACCTGTGACTTCCAAGCAATTACAATAAATGCTACACAGTTTTATGAGGGTTGGAGCCAACTTCACTGGTAAGATCTTCAAAAACAAAGTGGGATTTGCAGCATAATTAGGATTTATCTCAAAATTTGGAGGAAGATACGTCATTCTATAGCAGAAGTTGATAAAATGATTCAAGTCATTAAGTTAGAAGGGAATATTTTTAGAAACCTTGTTTAAAACAGACTGACAAACAGTTGAGTTTGTACAATACAGGGAGTCAACATCCATTTGTCTAAGTAGAGAAGTGAAAATTGTAAAAAATCCAGAAATCAAGAAGAAATTTACATTTATAATTGAACAATGGAAAAGTATAGAAGGGTTTGAAGCAGAAAATTTCAATTAGCATTTCAGTACGATGAAACTTATAGAAAAAATGGCCAGTTGACAGAAATAAGAGAATGTCCAGTCAATCAGGTTCTTTGAATGTCAAGTCAATTAGTAGCTTCTTTGAGAAGCTACTGGCCTCATTTACAGAAGAGGGTAAGTGTGGGTAAAGGTGGAATTAATGGAAAGGAAGACTTATATGATTTGTGTTCCCACCAATATAGCAGAGTGGTTATGCCCAACCAACACTCCCACTAAAGAGATCATGGAAGTTCTAGAAAAAGTGGAATGTTCTTTAAAAGACATATCCAATTCTAAGAAAGTAGAAGTTATTAATTGCTAGGGGTAGAAACATAATAGGTCAGGAAACCTGAGTATTCAGAAGATTTGAAACTTCCTTGAGCGACTCAGTCATTATAAGGATAGATAATAAAGAAGATACTGATCTTGTACTGAGGATGGGGTTGGAATTAAAAACTTTTAGTTCAGTGACAAACTCAAAAGAGTATTCTGCCAGTCTGGTATTGGAGTAGAAAAGATATCTGACAGCTAAAACAAGAAAAAGAAAAAAAAAAGAAAAAAGAAAAATTTACCCTTTGGACCAAACTCCAGGCTGGAAAAATGTCTCCTCTAATGAATTTGCACTTTCAGAATTGTCCTTGCAAAGATTTGGGGGTTAGCCCTTACCTTAGCTGCACAATTTAAGAAGATTCAAGACAATAACTGGACTTCTGATGGTGCCACATTGGTAATGCACAGGATGCATAGATCTCGGAAGGTGGTTCCTCCCCTGAAAAACTAGGCATAAGATGCCCAAACCTGGGATCTTATAGATGCACAGGTTAACAAACATGCAAACTGAAATTGAAAACCACACAAGGTGACAAGCCACCAAGAACAAGAGTTAGCTGTAGAAACGAACAATATATTCAAGGAATTCAAATTTTTGGATGCTCAAACATAGAATGTAACACCTCAAATGTGTAGAATTTTGGATGTAACTCAAATATATTTAGGATGTTTACAGAAGCAAACAGGAAACAGACTGCATGAATAGGACATAAAGGTAAAAAAAAAAAGACAAGCAATCGTCCCAAAGACAGCCTTCCAAAGCAGTGGGATTCCAGTTGTCAATTGCTGCACCCAGCCAAGAAAGATCGTCTTGATTTAAATTCACAACTGAAATTGTTGTAAAGAGACCCAAGATGGGAGGATTGCTTGAGCCCAGGAGTTGGGAGAATAGCCTGGAAAACCTAGCTAGAGACCATGTTTACAAACAAACAAAAAAAGCTGCAAACAAACAAATGACACAAACAAATGAACAAACAAACAAAAGACACAACACATAGAGCATTTGGGACTATGTATTATAATTAAAACAGTGTAGATTAAACAGGAGATAACATAGATCTAAAGAAAATTATAGTGTATTAGAAATTATATATTAACTGTGCCACACTTCCAATTCCTCTATGTCACTTTACCTTTTGTCTGTAAATTTGTTCTGACCATGAGGCACCGCTGGAGTCTCTGTGAATCTACTGTGATTCTGGGGGCTGTCCAATTTGTGAATTGTTCATTGCTCAATTAAAGTCCTTTAAATTTAATTCGGCTGAAGTTTTTCTTTTATCAGCCCCCCAAATAAATAAGTAGGTAAATTCATTGATATGTTCCTTTGATTTAACTGATTCTCAATGTACATGTACATCAAAATATCGCAATGTATACTGTAAATATATATTATATAATTTTTATTTTTCAATTAATCATTGAATAGAAGGACTCCCTATTTACTAACAACACCCCCTCACACTGATGACAGCAGTTTCCTCAACAAGGGTGTTATAGTGACCCATAATCTCCCACTATCAGCAAAGAGAATCATTGAATTAAATTATCTAGTTAACTAGATAATTATGCTGGGTACTTTGGAAATATTACTATTTGCAGAGAAGTGACTTCCTACCTATGTTTTGAACAGTAGGCTTTACATTATTTCCAATCATTGATTAACATGACAATTCCATTTTTCTCCCAAACATATTTACTGATATCTCCCCTCTCCCAAAACAACAACAACAACTATGGTTCTATATCATAACTTGGCATGGCAAGTTAATCCATGGAGGCTTGCAAAGTATAAAATGATCTCAACTTAACAAACTTTAGTTTCCTTATACTAAGAAAATATTTGATGTATCATATAGGAATTATTTTGGTAAAATAGATGTACTTGAAGGAGTTTGGTGTGGAGGAATAAATTCTCCAGCCTCTGTCCAGAAGAGATATCTCAGAAAAGAATAATTTCTAAAAAAACACTGAAAAGTTACAATGAGTTTCATATAAACTATCACTTGCAAAACAAGGGTAGTTGCAGCTACAAGTAAATGTTTGTGGTTTCTGTACTGTCTGCATATTTATTTCAATAAAAACCCGGAGTACTTTTTGAGGAGGTTGACGGATACATCCATGAGTACACAATTGTGAATCTGACTATCGTTTACAAAGCAGGAATTCCCATACAAAATTGAACCTGAGAGATTGGTTAGGGGTTTGTCCATTCAATTGTGTTTTGTAGTTGATCATTTCTACATAAAATTAAGAAAGATATGTATTAATAGACAGGTCTCTTTTTTTCTTGGATGCTATACTTGTTATTTGTCAAGGTAACACAGAATGGCGGTGCTGCATATGATTATGAATGTGCATGTATTTAAAAGTTGTTGATTTTATTGTAGAATGCCCAGGGTAGAGACCAGGCACAGTGGCTCACACCTATAATCCCAGCACTTTGAGAGGCCATACTGGCAGATCACTTGAGACTAGGAATTTGAGACCAGCCTGGCCAACATGTAAAATCTGAATCTCTAATGAAAATACAAAAATTAGCTGGTCAAGGTGTTGTGCACCCTTAGTCCAAGCTGCTTGAGTGTCTGAGGCAGGAGAATCACTTGAACTCAGGAAGCAGGGTTGCATTGAGCCACGATCATACCACTGCACTCCAGTAGGGGTCAAGATTTTGCCTCAAAAATAAATAAATAAATAAATAAATAAATACATACATACATACATACATACATACATATATACATACATACATAAATACATAAATAATAAATAAGACTGACCAGGGTATAGACTATGAATATGCCACAGAATTCAGATGTACCTAAATCCTAGTTGAGAGAGGAAAGAAGATGACAGCAGAAAGCATCATGAAGCTTAAGAAGGGGCAGGACCACTCATTTGTGTATTTATTCATGTGCTGAGCCAGGGGCATAAAGGCAGAGAACTACATTGGTTAAAGTGGCTGTTGGGAAGACAAATACACTCTGTGGTATAGCTGTCTTTTCTTATCTCATGTAATGTATGGTAAACTATAAGGCTGATGAACATTTGGCAGTTTGTTCAGAAAACACCAAAACTTATTTCTAATTTGTGAAAAAATAAATATAGAATTTCAGCAACACTTATTCTAGTTTTACAGGCAGCTGCCATTTTTGGTAGTGTCAAAATATTGGAATGCAAATATTATTAGAGTATTTCACTTGAAAAATAGATATTCTGTACTTCTCATATTACGAAGTTTATGACATAATTCACTGTCATCGCTGTGGAGTTAGTTCTTTCTTTCAAGCCACCTCAATTTCACTTACTTTTAAATGTTTCTTTCTTTCACACCTTTTCTAAAGAGTGGGTGATTATAAATGGTTCTGATTTTATTCCTTAATGTATTGCTCAGCAATCCTAGCTAAATCATGCTACTGTGTGCTAAGAATTTCATGCTAATCCAATTCATTCATTCTTTTACTTCAGTTTTGAATCAAAAAGAGAATTTCATTTATCCAAACATTGTAATCTACCAGGTTCAGTTGTTACTAAAATGAAAGAGTTTTATTGCTAATTTTTAAAGGACTATTTTATTTATTATTTATAATTTGTTATCAATTTTTTATATCAAGGTTTTACAACTTTGATTTCAAAGACAGAGATAAATCTCTTTCTTTCCTTTCTCTCTTTCTCGCCTACTTCCATCCCTCTGTCTCTCTTTCTTTCTCTCTCTTTTTCTCTCTCTCTATCTCTGCCCCTACTTCCCACCGTCACTCCTTCCTTCACTCCATTCTAGATTTAGAAATTCTTGCTGGTTTAGGGTTGCCCACTGACACTCCAAACCATCCACCATGCACCTCCAGGTCTACCAAGCTTTGAGGTTGCTGAGTATCTGGGTAATGAGGACTAACTAAATAATATTTTATTAAGTGAGGATGGTTAACAACATGAAGACTCATGAGGGCAACCTTATCACACTGGATATTAAAATATGCAACAAATTTGCTATCGAAACCGGTGTGTTGGCTCACACCTGTAATCCCAGCACTTTGGGAGATAAAGGCAGGTGGATCGCTTGATTTCAGGAGGTTGAGAGCAGCCAGGTCAACATGACAAAATACTATCTCTACTAAATATACACAAATTAGCCAGGCATTGTGGTGCAAGCCTATAGTCCCAGCTACTAGGGAGGCTGAGGCAGGAGAATCGCTCAAACCTGGTAGTAGAGGTTGCAGTGAGACAAGATCACCTCACTGCACTCCAGTCTGGATGACAGGGGGAGACTCTGTCTCAAAAAAGAAGAAAAAAAAAAAAAGACTATAAAACTAGCATAAGAATAAAGAAAGTAATGAAAGAACTGAAAGTAGAGATATAGAGCCAAGGATATATAGAAATGTAGTAAAGGATGAAGTTAGACTTAATATCATTTAGGCAATAGTGGACTTTAAAAAATGGTATTATGACAAATATGTGCAGCCCTTTAAGAAAAGATACATTTAGACCCTACCATCTTACCACACTCAAGAAAGAATCCCCAATGGAATACAGATCTAAATTTTTTTTAAATAAATGAACTACGAAAGAACTAGCAGGAAAGTCAAAACTTTTTTCTATGACCTGAGAGTAGGGAAATGTCTTTTTATAACGCAAGACCCATATCAATAAAAAAGACTGATAAATTTAAGTACATTTAAAAAAATTCTACATTGCATACAATCCCATAGGTTAAGTAAAAAGCCAGTGACAAATAACATGAAAATATTTGCAGGATTTAAAACAGATAAGTGGCTAATACTACCAATATATAGAAACTTACAAAAAATAAAAAAGGAGGAAAGAGGTATTTTAAGAATCAGTGAAAAGCACAGATAAGTAGCAAAAAAGGATGTTCTGATAAACATAGGAACAGAAAACCAAATATTACGTGTTCTCACTTATAAATGGATGCTGAATGATGAGAACACATGGACACATAGAGGGGAACAACACACATTGGGGCCTTTCAGAAGGCGGAGGGTGGGAGGAGGGAGAGGATTAGGAAAAATAGCAAATGGGTACTAGGCTTAACACCTGGGTGATGAAATAATCTGGACCAAAAACCCCCAGAACACAAGTTTAGCCAACAACAAATCTGCCCTTGTACCACTGAACATAAAAGTTTTAAAAAAAAATCAAATTAGAAAAAAAAATGACCTTAAGTGTATGAAAAAATGTTGAACTTTACTCACAGGTAAGGAATGCAAATGTGTGCTGGGGAGGCTCCTCATGAATTTTCATTATAAAAGGTTGCTTTTTTGATAAAAAGAATCAGAAATGGTGGGAACAGTTAGGACTAATACTGCAGTTGACTTATGGGTATTCCTTTGTCTTTTGGAGATTTCAGCTAATCCAAGCAGTCTTCAAACCACTGATATTCTCTTGAATGTAACTTTTATACATTGTTGGAAATACACAGGCCAACACACTGAATATTTGCATTGCAAAAATGCCAAAGTTACCTTGATTTTTCATTACTGATAACATGGGTTATTAAATTATCTCCTCTGTAATTGAACATTGTGAGCATCAGGCTTTAAGAGTGAAATGCTTTATCACTGTTTTTATAAACAAATGAAAACCTGATGGAGAGTTCTTTGACTTGCTGATAATCACTTTCAAGTAAACATAATTTAATTTTCAATTAATCTCAGGAAAGGGACCAGCTACCTCACATAAGTCCCTGTTGCCAATTTATATATACTGTTGTTTCAAGTGATAACCTGATCCGAACTGTCATTCAAAAGCACATCTGTAACCAAATATTCTGTCTCCGAGTAACCGTTATGTCTAGCCTGGATACTTAACAAGATTTTTTGAATGAGTAACAGCTGTCTAAAGTCTGATTCTGAAACAATTAAAGAAAGAGGGAAAATATATGAAAAGCAGCTCAACAGTGAAAGACAGACTTATTTTGGAGAATAAACCTGACAAAGGCTTCTGACTGATTTCAGTCAGGAGTACTCTTATAGACTAAGAGTTTTTAAGGGTTAAGGCTAGAGAGCTTTTGACAGGCTTGGAATGTTTCTCTGTGGAGGAGAAGTTTATGGCAGAGTTGGAATATATCTGGGCGGAGGTGAGGTTATCTTGGGGTTGGCATGTCTCTCACTGGGGAGGGTTTTCTCTTAGGATAGGAGATGTCATTTGTAGTTTATGATCATGCTGACATTAGCCATTAGGCTGATGCCCTTTGAGTTGGATTTAGATGGTTTTTAATCAAAGGGAGCTTTAAAATGGTGGTGTTGTCCAAAATGGCAATGCTCCTGTTCTGTCAGTTTCTTGCTGTAAAATATACTGTTAGAAACACCTATGAGTTTATTATCATGGGTATTATTATAATGGATTGTTAGTAAATCATTTTTTAAATTTCCTTGCAATGAAAGTACTTTAATTCTTTCTTTTAATTGTTCCAATCAATGCAACATAAAAAGGTTTCTGATAAATTTTCTGTTGACAATGGTTAGAAATGGATAAGTACGGTAAAATCTTCACTGGTCAAACCCCCCCCCTTTTTTTTTAAGAAAGATTCATAAGGAGGGAGCAAATATTTAGGATTTTAAACCATCAGACCCTAAAAGAGTTACAATGTAACTCTGCCTTATTTTTTTATGAATGTATTATACATTTATATAACTTGTGAATTAATTATGAGTCCATATAGGACTCCACTATGAGTCCTAACATATCTTCACTGTGTAAATATATCTTAATTTATTTAAAAATGAGTTTAAGGCCGGGTCAAGGGACTCACGCCTCTAATCCCAGCATTTTGGGAGATTGAGGTGGGAGGATCACTTGAGGTCAGGAAGTCAAGACCAGCCTGGCCAACATGGTGAAACTCTGTCTCTACTAAAAATACAGGAATCAACCATGCATAATGGTGTGTGTTGGTAGTCCCAGCTACTCAGGAGGCTGAGGCATGAGAATTATTTGAACTCGGGAGGCAGAGGTTGCAGTGAGCCAATACCATGCCATTGCACTTTAGCCTGGGTGACAAAGCAAGGCTCTACTTCAAAATAAATAAATAAATAAATAAATAAAGATTGTGAGCATATTTACCAAGATTCATCATTTTAAAATATTCTCTGCTAAAATATAATTTCTTATTTAACTCTTGTTCAGTATATTAGATCATAACTATCAAACTATCGTAAGTAAAAAAAAAAACTTGAAAGTGGATCAAATCAAAGTATTCTATGGTACAAGTCTTATTTTAGGCAATTTAGCTTTTTATTTTTACCTGCATCATGCTCGGCACCCATCCCCCATACTCTTATATACCCACGGAGTCTATCTTCTGGCCTGTCATGTAGAGGACTCTGGATTAAAGTGAAGCTCTTGGCTTCTTGTCCTGAATATTCTTCTAATTACTCTGAAATACTGGTACCTCAACTTTAACACCTGTAAGATGAGATATGAGTTAGTCAATATCAGAGATGCCAATTTAGATTCATCCAGTGTCAATCTATGATCAGCTAGTATTGTCTACATTATACGCTTTGCTGAGAAGAAATACATGCTTTGCTGGAAACAATACTGATTATTTCATCTGCACAGAAGCCCCCAAAATAGGCTTGTAGTATATATTCCAAATACCTGCTCCTTGTGTCCTTCAAATGTCTAGTTAACTTTCTATGTGATAGATTTGTGAAGTTTTTCAAAAATTTCTGGCCACTATATCAAGTATTTCTCTGTGTGTGTGTCCTCTCCCCTTTCTTTTCATTTGGGTATTCGAATTACTCACATATTAGGATACTTGAAGTTGTCCCACAACTCATTGACGCTCTTTCCATTTTTTTTCTTCTGTGTGTCTCATTTTAGAGAGTTTTCCTTGCTACTCATTCAAATGCTATAAACTTTGGTGTGTGCGTCTGTGTTTGCGAGATGGAGTCTACCTCTGTCACCCAGTGTGGAGTGCAGTAGCATGATCTTGGCTCACTGCAACCTCTTCCTCCAGGGTTCAATTGATTCTCCTGCCTCAGGCTCCCTAGTAGTTGGAACTACAGGCACCTGTCACCAAACCTGGCTAAATTTTGTATTTTTAGTAGAGATGGGGTTTCACCATGTTGGCCAGGCTGGTCTCAAACTCTTGGCATCAAGTAATCTGCTTACCTCACCTCCCAAAGTACTGGGCTTGCAGCCACAAGCCACCACAACCTCCCAAATACTATAAGCTTTGAATTGCCAGATGTTGTGAATTTTATTACTTTGGGGGTTGGGTTTTTTATTTATCTAAAAATTCCTAGGTTTTATTATGGTCTTCAGTTATGTGATTTTGAATGAGATTGATTTCTTTGGGTTTTGCTTTTCAGGTTTGTTAGGCAGGACTTGATTAGAGCTGAGGCTGTTGCTAATCATTTTTTCCTTGTTAAAGTAAGATCAACCTCAAAAATTTATGAAATGTATCATGTATTTAGGGAATTTTTTTTCCTTATGGCTGGTGAAAAGGGCATCATTTACAGCCTTCTGTGAATCTTACGCAGTGTTCTTGTTCTTTTGGATATTTATATCTCCATCCTTGGGTAATTTTTTTCATATCCATCCTGCTGTTGGTTAAATATTCAACAGGCACACTCTGTACTGTAGGGGTTTTTTTGGTTTTTTGTTTTTTGCTTTTTTTGACGGCAAGAGTCTCTGTATATCTATCTTCTCTCCTGTAACCCTGTCCTTCAAATTCTAGGTGCCTTGTTTTCTCTAAACTCTTAGGTTCATCACTTTAAATCAGACAGCCCACTGGATTCTGTGTGAGTTCTCCTCCTTCTATCATTGCCTGGAATCTCTCTCAATATGGAAGTTATGCAATCAAAAGTACTCATCTCATTTATTAGCTCTCTTTCTGGAATCACTTATCTATTGATTGATATCCAGTGTCTTAAAAGCCATTGTTTCACATATTGTCTTTATTTCTTTCTGATGGGAAGATAATTACTTGTTTACCCCCTCTTAACCAAAAGTGCTAGTTTTACATTAACTTTCTACATCTAAATTTATATAAATCCCGGTGAAGAGAACATTTTTGTAATGTTTGATTTGAGTATGAGAAATATGAATTTTATATATTTCAGTTTTTTTATACCAATAACCTTGCCACCCAGTTACTTTCTCAAATGCAAAAGCACATTAATTACTGCCATCAATCCAAGTTCTCACTGGTTTACCTATAATGCAGAAACAATACAGAGTCATGGTCAGGCAGCCAGACTCTGGTTTTTGTCATGGTTCCAAAACTCATCTACTGTGTTCAGCTGGGCAAGTTACCAATGCTTGTCATGCTGCCATTTTCTTGTGCATAATGTAGGGGTGACACAGTACTGCATTGTTGAGTCATTGTGAGGAATAAATGAGTTAGTATTTGTAAGACCCTTAAAACACTCCCTGAAATATAATAGGTATCATATGTGTTTGACAAAAATGGTAAATCTAGAAAGGAATTATAAATGTTGGAGTGGAAAATGTGCAAGTATTATCTGTGATTTTAAGAACCATTTTGTAGACAGATAGCTCTCTGATTCCAGTTGTAATGGTTTTATCAATAAGTTGTGCTTAAATCTGTAATAGCATTATATCACATCAGTATTTTTAAATGCATCATCCTGACAAGATTGAAATTAAATCATTACTCTCATTTTCAATTCAGAATTCTAATAATACTTGGTACTATATATATAGAGTATTTATCTTCCCTCCAGCTACTTACTAACAAAAGAGAGAGCTTTCTTGTTTTCCAGAGGAAAAAGGTAAACATGTACTTAAAGGGACAATGTTAAGTGGTCTGAAAGAGGAATAAGGTGAGTGTCCAGAAATGAATACATCTAGTGAATTTAGGGGAAAGCATTTCTTAACATCCCCTCTTTCAAATTGGATGTGTATCAGCTATTTCCCTGGAGAATACGACAAAGATGTCAGGTTTTTCAAATGCACCAAATGAAGAACTAGGAATAGAATTCTGATTACCCCATCACTTTCTGCCTTGAAACCTTTTGCATATAAATGTTCATGTTGCTGCTTTCACCATACTATAATTCAATTTAAAAGTAACAACCTAAAATCATACTGATGTAGCTATCTTATTGATTTAAAAGAGACATGAGTTTTAATAAACTCTCTTTGAGGATCAGAAATGGACACGAGTTGGAAAAACATGGTCGTATCATAGGACATTTATTTGGGCATTTTTATATTATTCAGGTTCTGAAAAGTCACCTGACTCAGAGCAAGAAAATTTGGATTCAACTTAGTTTCGATTCATCCATATCAAATAGTGAGATCCTGGTCATTAAATGAGCTATGAACTCAGAGAAGTCAGGGAGGAGCGGATAGACTTCAGTGGCTTTGTACTGTGTTAATTTGGCTTTGCTGAATTACATTTCCAAGAACTTCCTTTCTTATATATTCTCCTTTATGCATGAATCTTCTCAAGGGAGATTGATGGGGATTAGGAATGTAGAAAGAGAGCAGCAGGCATTTTGCAGGTCACACATTTAGTCATAGATCTGCTGAATCACTTTGTTGGCATGAAGCAGCAGCCAGGTCTGTAACTGCCCCATCTGTTCCTGGATCCTCCTTCGGCATCACCGATTCCTAAACTATCTGTGTGTGTTTAGCTTGGTGAGGCAAGGTTCCAGATCCTGCAGTTCTGCAGTTCTTCATTACCAAGGTCAGAGGCAGTAATAAGACATATGTTTTAGTCCATTTGTCTTAGTCCATTTGGGATGTTACATAAAATATCATGGACTTGGGACTCAGAAACAACAGAAACTTAAGTCTCACAGGTCTGGAGGCTGGGTGTTGAGGATCAAAGCACTGATAGTTTCTGTGTCTGATGAGGTCCATAGATGGCTCCTTTTTCTTGTGTCCTCATCTGGTCAAAGGAGCAAGGGAGCACTCTGGGGTCTCTTTTAGAAGGACACTCATCTAATTGACAAGGCTCCACCCACATGACCTCACCACTTGACAAATGCCCCACCTTCTAATATCATCACTATGGGGATGAAGAATTCAACATGTGAATTTTGAGGAAATGGAAATATTCAGACCATAGCAGCACCATCTTAGTATGGCTGCAAGTCGCACTTGTGGGCTCCAGACTGCTCCCAATCTCTCCTACTTCACGGGTATGTGTGTGTACACATACACATATATACATACATACACACACATATGTTTTCTAGGAGTTCTGTTTCTATGACATTACCCTGATTGATTTGCTGGAAGAGGAAAAATCTGGGAGGCATGGTAATGTGCAAATGAGTATAATGCCACCAACAGTGAAAATAAATACTCTCCTGTCATTGTGATGGCACTTGAACATTTTCTAACCCCAGGTATCAAATCAAGGTATCCGGTTGGGTAGGTTTATTATTTGACAATTTGGAAAACAGGAAAAATGATCACCAGTGAAATTACCAGCTGAGACCCTTTAATTTGATAATTAACAATAGGAAAAGTGTTTTCAAATGTCAAAAAAATTAGTATTTGTTTCATTCTATATTATATTATATTTAAATTAGGGAAAATAGGGCTTTCTCCCTACTTCTTTAAAAATAAACATATAATAAACTAATACAGTAATGAATTATTGATTTTTTAAAAGTCAAGAAATTAGGTAGTGATAATGACCATCTTTAAAGATTTTATTCCCTTTGCAGTTCTTCAAAACAGTATATAAATAAATAAGAAGATTCATATATTAGGATGAGGAAGTAGCTTCAATATTTTGAGGAATACAGTGTTTTAAAGCATTGTTTCTCTTTTTCATTTTTGCTTTTTCTTTTGAGACTGAGTCTTCCTCTGTTACCCAGGCTGGTGAGATCCCAGCTCACTGCAACCTCCACCTTCTGAGTTCAAGCAGTTCTCTTTCCTCAGCCTCCTGAGCAGCTGGGACTACAGGCATCCACCACCACACATGCTCAGCTCATTTTTGTATTTTTAGTAGAGATAGAGGTTGGTCATGTTGGCCAGGTTATTCTCAATCTCCTGACCTAAGGTAATCTGCACCTTGGCCTCCCAAAGTGTTGAGATGACAGGGCATGTTTCTCAATTTTTAATAAGTCACCTAGGAACGTTGTTCAAATGCAGATTTTATAATAGGTTCAATTTACATCCTGAAATTTGACATTTCCTTCAAGCTCCCTTTTAAGAATTGCACTTCTAGTAGCAATACAAAAACCTATGGATTCATATATTCTGTGACTGTAATTTTTTTTTTTTTTTTTTTTTTTTTTTTTTGGTAACCGACTGGTATGGTAGCTAAATTATATCACACTTTTTTTTAGTAACTTCAGGACATATTTATCTATCAATGCCATGAATTACTGCCTTTATGAATATGTTTTTAATTTTTCTCACTCCACAGTAAAGGAGTTGTCATAATGAAGAATAGCTTTGATGCTCTTTTCTTCACTTACACACTGACTTAGGTGCACATTGTGAAGTTTTATTTGTAATTAATATTATAATGTGTACCTGTATTCTTCAATTAAGGAGCCATTTTGTCTACCTGCATTGCAATTGAATGCAGAATGGGTTGAAAGGGAGGGTCACAAAAGAGATTCGATTTTGAAACAGTTACATCTTGACACCCCAAAGTGAAAGGAAATTTGGCAATTATCCTATTAATTTAAAACCGAAATCATGTTGGTCCTGAATAATGTGCTAAGGTTATTTTGACATTGAACTAATTAAGAGCTGAAGCTTTAACACACGCGCGCGCGCGCGCACACACACACACACATTAAATATATATATAATAAAATAAAATAAAAAATGTATATTATAAAAGCACCAGATTTGTGATGGAAAACAACAGGGAAGAAAACTGAAGTAAATTATAAAAAATCTAAGATGGAATAAGTTCAAAAACAGTATGTGTCAAGTTCAGAGTATTTCCATAACTTATTTTGAATTATACTAAAAAATAAAACCCCAGTGAATTCCAGAATTCCTTTGCAGAAATGGGTGTTCTCTACCATATTTTAAAAATACAATGCTTATGCAAGGCCCATATTTTCTACAGTTTTGGGGAAATAGCTAGTAGTAACACAGAAAGAAAAACACTTTTTTAAAAAAGGGGGGACAATATTCAAGACTCTAAAATGATTATTTAATTCAGGACATTTGTATTTATTTATTTTCTTATAATTTCTATAAAGGATCAGAAGGAATTCACACCTTATTACATGTATATGTGTGTGTGTGTGCGTGCGTGTGTATGTAAATAGGAAGGCACATATCTTAGTCTGAGGAAGTAGCTTCAACATTTCAAGGAACTGAGTCCTGCAAAACATTGTTTCTCCATTTTTAATGGGTATGTGAGTCACCTGGGAAAAATGCAGATTCCATAATAGGTCCAGTTGGCATCCTGCAATTTGCCAATTTCTATAAGCTCTCTTTCAACAATTACACTTCCAGTAGCAAGACATAGATAGATAGATAAGATAGATAGATAGATGATAGATAGATAGATAGATAGATAGATAGATAGATAGATAGATAGATAGATAGATGGATAGATAGATATTCATTTATATTGCATATATATTTTATACACAAATACACATATATCATTTTTTTATTCTTACAGGCCAGATAAAAAGGGCAACTCTAGTACAATAGGAATTTTGTAGGTGTGATTGGATGGGAACCTTAAAAATGCTTAGATCTCCACCACGCATGGGTGCAATGTTTGATCACATCTTCGAAGCAATTGTATTGTTCTGCCTTGTTGCCAAGGTTCATTCGATCTCTGACTTCTATGGCTTCTTCCTGGATATCTGGGCAGGGATCTGAAAACGTGCCATTATTTTGTGTTTTAGAGACAAGATCTTGCTCTGTTACCCAGGGTAAAGTGCAGGAGTAAAATCATAGCTCACTGATGCCTCCAACTCCTGGGTTCTGGAGAGCTTCCCACCTTAGCTTCCAAGATAGCTGGGACTACAGGTGCACCACCATGCCCCGCTAACTTTTTAAAAGTTTTTGTAGAGTTGCAGTCACTCTGTGTTGTCCAGGCTGGTCTCAAACACTTGGCCTCCAGTAACCATCCTGCCTCAGCTAAAAATGTGCCTTTTAAACAAATTCCTGGGACATTGTCATCTTTCTATCTGGGGACTAGACAGCTTAGAAACAAATATTTTCTCATTATTGTGTCCAGTTGGTTATTCACAGTCTTCTTTTTTTCTTTTTCTTTTTCTATTGTGCAAAAATTAACAATTAGATGTTCTCAGTTCTTCCTCTTGATACAAATTACCAATATGTACCTATGTATATTGTAGGAGTAAAAAAGGAAAAGAGAAAAGAAATTACTTCGGTTTAAATATAAACCTTCCTTTGCTTTAGGAATACATAAATGTGTAGTTGAGCTTATGTATGAAAGAACATCTAGGAAAATTTTAACAGAATTTGTAATCATTTAACAAAAAATATGCTCCAGATTTGATTGCATATTAATGCTAATCGATGTCATCAGTTTCAAGATACTATTTTTGCATTAAAATGTCTCATCTTTAATTAAGAAATTTAGTGCGACATAAGGGACCACCAGGGACAGTAAATTCCTGTACCTACTGACTACAGGGAATTCTGAACATGGCATGGGGCCAGGATATTGCCCTGGTGATCTGTCCTGGCCAGGGCCTACCTGACTCCATTCAGCTAGATAAGTAGAAACAGGCAGTGCTCATCAAGACTGATTTTCTAGAGTTTTATTCCTTTACAGAAGTAGGAGTTTTCACATAAGGGGACAGGAACCACTCATTAGAGATCTAAACTCTATCAGTTTTTTACTGTCTCTGTAAAAAAAGCACCACATATTTATTTGCCAGCTTAAAACAACACAAATTTATTATCTTACAGCCTTGAGGTCAAAATTCTGACATAGGTATCACTGGGCTAAAATCAAGACATTGGTGGGATATCTTTCCTTTTGAAGAGTCTGGAGAAAGTTTATTCTTTGGTTTGTTCCAATTTCTAGAAAGTACCCTCACTCCTTGGCTCGTAGCCTTCTATCCCCATTTCCACACAACTCTTCATTCTGTCTTCCTCTCCTCCCCCTTCCTTTCTCCTTTTTTTCTTCTTTTGTCTTTTCTGTTCCTTCAAGGTAACCTCAACTCCGAACACAGACAGTATGCTCAACCCATTTTTATTGAATGAGTAAATCAGTCAGGACTACCCAACAAAACCTAATATGTTTCACATTTTTGGTTCCAGTCATGTCTCTCAAAAGCATGCCATTACATGGCAGATAATAAGTACATAATTCAAATCCTATGATAATTTCATTATTTATTCTTTGGGCTTTATGATTATTTAACTCCCTCTTTAGTCACGGCAGAATGAACTCTGGCATCATTGTGAATTTTGTGACAGAATCATAGACATAAAACTGCAGAACCAGAGGCAACTTTGGAGATAGCAGGTCCAGATTTCAATCTTTGTAAAAAGAAAACACAAGGCCTCACAGTAACTGGCCTGAATGAAGATACCACCATGGTGCAGAGAGCCCAAGGGCTAAAGTTCATTCACCTGAAATGTACTCCAATATTTTTTCCATTACCTGACAGCTATTGGCCCTCTCCCCAAACTTCTACCTCTCCTATCTGTTCCTAAATGCAGTTTAGGAAAAAATGCTCTTACCTCTAATGCATAAGTGGATACTGGCACAACTCCTTGGGAAAGTGTTTCAGGCATGTGCTTCAGCAACTGTGAAAATGGTTCATAGCCAAAATTCTAGATGCATCAAGGGGTCCATTTTCATAATTTTAAACATCACAGTTTGATATGGTTTGGCTGTGTCCCCACCCAAATCTCATCTTGCATTGTAGCTCCCATAATTCCTACGTGTTGTATGAGGGGCTCAGTGGGACATAACTGAATTGTGGGGGAAGTTTCTCCCATACTGTTCTGTGGTAGTGGATAAGTCTCACTAGATGTGATTATTTTATAAGGGAAAACCCCTTCCATTTGGCTCTCATTCTCTCTTCTTGCCCGACACCATGTAAGACATTCCTTGCTCTTCTGCCATGATTGTGAGGCCTCCCCAACCATGTGGAACTGTGAGTCAATTAAACCTTTTTCCTTTATAAATTACCCAGTCTTGGCTATGTCTTTATTAGCAGCGTGAGAACAGACTAATACACATTTCATCTCCTAAACACCCCTGATATCATAGATATGCATAACTAGGGCACTGTGACGTCATTGTCAGCTGAGACTTGCACCAGCTGGGAAGTCAGAGATGCCCCCAAGCCTTGGTTTGTCCCCAGCCCAGAGGAAGGTTAAGGAAGGACAGATGCCAGCTCACCTGATCTGTGATATGTTATAGGAAATTATAATCAAGATACAAAAAGTATCTCCCACGCTATTCCTACAACTTGCTAGTTGATGCCAGAGTTCAAATTGGGCACAGGCATGGAGAGAAATTACTACAGACAGCTATATTGGGTGGGGATGGGAAACAAAGCTTGACACAGTTCAGATTGAATGTTTATAAAAGATTCCTATTGTAGACTCCTAGGTCCATTTTAATTACAAATAGGGGGTGCAAAGGTGAACCCCCTTATGCATTTTCGTGAGCAGTGGGCGAAGAGTAGGTAGATGGAATGAAGGGGCTGAAACTGGAAAGCTCTGTAACTCCAGAAAATAGACTCATTATGGTGAAGTTCCTTCCCCTCACAAAGTTCATCTCGGCACAAGTGTTCCGTACATTTGTCACAATGAATTAAGTAACATCCATATTTTATTTAGAGTTCCTTCCTTTTTGCCTAACAATCTTTTTCTGTCCCAGGGTCTCTTTCAGGGTATCCTGCATCTTTAATCATCTTGTCCTCTTAGGTTCCTTTTAACTGTGGCAGTTTCTCAGACTTTCCTTGTTTTTGATGATCTTTATGGTTTTGAAGAGTATAGCTCAAGGTATTTTTTTGTAGAATGACCCTTAATTGCAATTTTTCTGATGGATTTCTCATGTTTAGTCTAGGGTTATAGATTTTTGAAAGAAAGGCAGAGGTAAAGTACCTTATTAATCACATCCTAGCAAGGGTGCATCCCACCAACATCACTTATTTCTGTTGACCTTGATGTTGATCACCCAGCTGAGGGAGTATTTTTCAGGTTTCTCCACTACAGTTACTACTTGTTGTCATGTAAAAATAGATTTAATACCTACAGACATGTGTGAAGAAATAATTAAATTACCTGTAATTGCACCACTGTTATCTATTGAGCATACGTCTTTATAGTTATAGCTATACCTGTATCTATATCCATATCTGTGTATCTATAGATAGGTTTATATGTACAAAATCATTCTGACTTGTTGTATTAATTCATATATTATGCCAGTGGCCCATTCTGTCATTAGTTATCCTGGAACATTATCCTGAAATAGCTGCATTGAGTTTCAGTTCCTTTTAGTTTTATGCCAATTCTCCAGTTGTGGCATTCATTGTCTGTCCATCTCTTCACTGTGAATAAACAAAACTTGGAAAAACATACAATTAAATAGTTCCCCACATAGGTTAGTGACTACATAATGTATGTTTATGGGAATGGAATTGCCAAATCCAAATATATTCATTGACCATTACTACAAGTTGAAACAAATAACAGGTTGGTAACATTGTGGAGAAGAAGGAACACTGATACACGGTTGTTGGGAATGTAAATTAGTTCATCCACCATGGAAAGCAGTTTAGATATCTCTCCAATAACTTGAATAGAATGACCATTCATCTCAGCAATCCCGTTACGGGGTATATACCTGAAGGAAAACAAATAATTCTATCAAAAAGACGCATACACTGTTACATTCATCATATCAGTATTCGCAATAGCAAAGATGTGGAATCAACATAAGCACCCACCAATGGTGGACTGAATAAAGAAAAGGTGGTACATATGCACCGTATGTATACTACACAGCCATAAAATAAAAAAAAAAAATCATGTTACTTGCAGCAATGTGGATTCAGTCTAAGTGAATCACATGGATTCAATCCTAAGTGAATTAATGCAGAAACAGACAACCAAATACCCAAATACTGCATGCTCTCACTTATAAGTGGGAGCTAAACATAAGTACTCATGGACTTAAAGACGGAAACAGTAGACACTGAGGACTAGTAGAATGGGGAGGAAGAGAGGGTGGCAAGGTTTAGAAAAGTACCTATTGGGTACTATGCTCACTACTTTGTTGATGGGATCACCTATCCAACAAACCCCAGTGTCACACAACAAACCCGTACACCTACTCTCTGAATCTAAATTTAAAAATATTAAAATGAAAATTAAAAATCAAAGGGTATTTATATGTGTAAAACCTTTCCTGTATGTTGCTGTATTTTTTTCCAGGAACTTATAGCAATTTGTCTCCCACCAGAAACCATGGATTGCCATTTACTTCCCTAGAATGTCACTAATACTTAACATTTTCCACTGGAGTTGGAAAACATTTTCACTTTTAGCAAGACCACAGTGATGAGGCCAACAGGGGTACTCATGTCCATTTCCAAAGTTTACTCTCTGCCCTGTATCTCTCCTGTACCTTTCTTTGATAGCTTCTCTATCAATACTATGAGCTCCAGTCCCTGCAGAATGCAGTGGTCTCTTGAGTGAATGTTTCATGGTCTTTCATTCTTCCCAGCATTTGCAGTTGCTATTCCCTCGGTCTGGAGTGTTCTTATCCAACCTTTGCTACTTATCCTTTTCTTACTCCACCTTCTTGATGCAGTTGGGATTTTGCTTTCTTGTCTTCATTGTTTCATCTCGTGTGTCAACTTGCCCAGGATTACAGTGCCTTCCTGTTTTGTCAAAGACCAGTTTTGCAATGATGGTGTGAAGGTATTATGGAGGTATGATTAACATTTACAATTAATATGCTTTGAAAAGAGCAGAATGTCCTCTGTGATGTGTGTGGGTGTCTTAGTCCACTTGAACTGCTATTACAAAAATACCATAGACTAGGAGAATTACAAAACAGACATTTGTTTCTCATAGTTCTATAGGCTGGAAGCCCAAGATCAAGGTGTGGCAGATTCTGTGTCTGATGAGGACTTTCTTCCTGGTTCATGGATGGGACCTTCTTGCTGTGTGTCCACACATGGTGGAAGGAGTGAGGGAGCTCTCTGTGGTCTCCTTCATAAAGGCACTAATCCCATTACTGTGGGCTCTACCCTCATCACTTAATCACCCCCAAAGGCCCCACCTCCTAACATCATCACCTGGGGAATTAAAATTTCAACATATTGATTTTGTAGGTAACATACATGTTCATTCTTGAACAGAGGACTTAATGTAACATTGAGAGCTTTAAAAGTAAAAACTGAGGATACTCCAAGAAGAAGGACTTTTGCCTCCAGCTGGCAACATAAACCCCTACCCTAAATTTCAAGCTTTCAGACTCAAGATTGCAATACCATCACTTACCTGAAATTCTAGTCTGTAATCCTATAGATTTCCAAAATGCTAGTTAGTCCCCGTAATGACATGAACCAATTCCTAAAACCAATCTCTCTCCTTCTGTGAATGTGAGTGTATATATATGTTCTGTTTCTTTGATTAGCCCTGGTTAACATGATTAATACACCTCATAAACGGTAAACCTTCCCTAACCTCATCCCAGCATGTGATTAAGCATACCAAAAAGAGCAAAGAATAAAAAAAAATGCCAACTTCACCGTTTTTCTAGACCAGCTCAACCCGCAGATCAGAGAGACACAGGGCAATTCTGGGGTCACTCATCATGTATTTTGATGATGTTTTCAAAAGAAAATTTGTCCTTAGGGCAGGTTCAGTGGCTCACACCTGTAATCCCAGTATTTTGGGAGGCCGAAATGGGAGAATATCTTGAGGCCAGGAGTTTGAGACTAGCCCAAGAAGCACAGTGAAACCACATCTCTTCAAAACATGCAAAAAGTGAGCAGGGCATGGTAGTGCATGCCTGTAGTCTCAGCTACTTAATAGACTGTGGTGGGAGGATCACTTGAACCTGGGAAGTTGAGGCTGCAGTGATTTGAGATTGTGCCACTGCACACCAGCTTGAGCAACAGAGTGACATTCTGCCTTAGGAAGGGAAGAAAGAAGGAAGAAAGGAAGGAAGGAAGGGAGGGACGGAGGGAGGGAGGGAGGAAGGGAGAGAGGGAGGGAGGGAGGGTGGGAGGGAGGAAGGGAAGAAGAGAGGAAGGGAGGAAATCACCCCCTGTGAGCAAGTGGGTTTTGTACTGGGAGACTATAAAATATGTCATAACAAACGTTTAGAGTGCACAATGTGCCTATTTCACTGGAAACGATCAGCCCATTAGCTGTCTTGAGTGCTTCTTAAAATTGTACTACCAGCTCCTCAGGTGTTACCTAAATTCTCCAGTTATTTCAATTGTGCATGAAAAGAATAATTTGCCCTATATGCATGGACGAGGAGCAGAAGCTCTTCTACTGGTATCATAAGAGACATATGGGCCAATGTGTTTGGCAGCTTGCTGCAAATCATACGTATAGGATTGTCAACAGGCTTGCAAAGCAATTACCTATCTTCTCATAAAAAAAAAAAACCTGTGTCATTATATTCAGGATACACATATTGTTGCCAAAAAAAAATTTCCTAGGCCTAACTGTGAAAATTACCAGCTGGCTGCAGTGGTTCATACCTGTCATTTCAGAAGTTTGTGAAGTTAAGGCAGTAAAATTACTGGAGTCTTGGAGTTTGAGGCCAGCCTGGGCAACATAGTATGACCCCCATCTCTGCAAAAAAAAAAAAAAAAAAAAAAAAAAAAAAAAAAAAAAAAAAGGTGTGTATCTATATACACATGCACATACACATACACACATATATACACACACACACATATATATATATTTGTGTGTGTGTGTATGTATGTGTATATATATGTGTGTGTGTGTGTATATGTGTATGTGTGTGTGTATATAGATACACACCTTTATATATATATATATATATATATATATATATATATATATATATCTGGGTTTGGTCTGTGTGCCTACTGTTCTAGCTACAGGCTGAGGCAGCAGGATTGCTTGAACCTGTGAGGTCAAGGCTGCAGTGAGCCCTGACTACATTACAGCCTGGGCAACAGAACAAGACCCTGTCACCAAAAACAAACAAACAAACAAACAAAAAAAATCCCCAGAAAACGCTTTTCCTTGACTAGACCATTTTTACTTTGTAGGTCCTGTTAACTCATGAAATCTCTTCTTTACAAGGAAAAGTCTCCGTTGGGTATTTTTTTTATGTTTTAGAATTCTTTAGTATGTTGCTGATATTTTAAAACTCAATGCACAAGACAATATGTTGAATTGCTACCAATCTAGAAATAATGGTTAGCTCTTTAAATATTTTGAAATTAATTGAATTATGGAACGTGAGAGATTGAATCAACTGTTGACAAGACAGCATCCCATCCTAAAGATTGACATACATTTGCCTAAAATATATATTTAGAAAAGATTTGAATTGGTGTCTACACATCAATTAACTCACCCTACTTAACACCCAATGGCAAAAATAAAGGAACACGAGTTAGTGCCAACAGCCTATAATCATGTTTTAAATATAGCTTTTATTTGGCATCCTAATTTATTGTGATATTTGAATGTTCTTTTGATTTCCTGTGGTTTAATTTTTTTAATGATTTATCTTTGACCATTTGTACTCCCTGTGCTGAAAAGTATAAGTAGCATAAGATTGACAGACAATTCTGCAAACATTACATCAAGTAGACATATGAGTAGAGCAAGTTTTGAGTGGGCAGTGGGAATCTGAGAACTCAATGAGGCAGGTACACTTTTAGTACAAGCTTTGCAAGCAAACAGCTATGTTCCTAGCCATACACTATGTCTCTGAAACCAAGTCTCCTCATTACTCAAATGTATAGGCATTGTACCTGTCTCAAAATTGATTTACATGAGGTAATGATTATTAGAGTGTCTTGAAAATGGAAAACTGCTTTTTAGTTGTAAGGTAGCATGACTTTTTTTAAAAGGAAACTGACAAGTTAATTAAGCTATTCAAGGTAATTTTAACATACCATTTTCTTAATATATTTTCAACAAATTCTAACATTACCACTCATTTGGTTCCTAGCAGTGTAACTAAAATTTGTATTTTAATATCATAGAGTAAACCTAATGTCTGTTTTTAATTTTTTGCTTGTTGTTTGTTTTGGGGAAAGCATGAACATTGAATTTGAATTTTGGTAAATGTTAAATTCTATGAATTTTATTTAGAAATTCATAATAATCAACATAAGTTTAACATTATTTATTGAATAGTAGCACATTACAATTGAATGGAAATATATATGTCAAATTTTGAGCACACACTATGAAAGAGATTTTATTTCTCTTTCCACATGTATGAGAAACCAACAAAATTATCTGCAACACAAACACAGAGAAAACAAGAGCTAGCATCATACATAATGGGGAAAGACCAGATGCTTTTCCGCTAATATGAGAAAGAGGACAAAGATTTCTGCTCTCACCACTTCTATTAATCATCATACTGGAGGTTCTAGCCAAGGTAATTATGTCAGATAAAAAAAGGAATAAAATAAAAGGCATGTATATTGGCAAGGAAGAAGTAAAACAATATCTATTTGTAGATGGTATGATCTCATGAAAATAAAATTCTAAAGATGCAAGATCAATATTTAGAAAGTCAGTTGAATTTCTATATGCTTCCAATTGAGAATCTAAAAACAAAATTAAGAAAAATGATTCAATTTACAATAGCACCAAAAAATAAAATAAAATACTTCGGAGTAAATTACAGAAAGTAGTATAATATAATAACTTAGACTCTGAAAACTGCAAAGCTTTGCTTGAAGTAGTAAAAGAAGACCTACGTAAGTGGAAAGACATCTTGTGTTCTAGGTTTGGAAGACCTGATATTGCTAAGAAGATGGTACCTAAGAGGGTGGTCTCTTGAGTCAACACAACCCCCAGAAAAATCCCAGTGGACTGTTTCAGAAGTATAAAAGTTGATCCGAAAATTCACATGGAATTGCAATGCATTCTGCAAATCATTCTTGAAAAAGAAGACCAAATTTGAAGAAGTGACACGTTCATTAACTGACGAATGGATAAACAAAATATGATATAGCCAGGCAATGAAATAGCTAACCACTGAAAGAAGTGAAGTACTGGTATATGCTGCAATATCGATGTGCCTTGAAAATATTATGCTAAGTGAAATAAGCCAGAAAAAATACCACTCTTGTTTGATTCTATTCATGTAAATGTTCAGAACAGGCAAATCTATAGAGATCATCAATATATTAGTGTTTGCCTGAGGCTGGGGTTGTAGTGGAATAGGGGGTTAGAATGCAGGATAACAGCCAACAAATACAGTATTTCTTTGGGTGATGATGAAAATATTCTAAAATAGTTTGTGATTATAGTTATTATTTTGTGATGCTAAAACCCAATACACCTTATAAGGGTGAATCATATCTGAATAAAACTGTTACCAAAAGAAAGGTACAAACCAAAAAAAAAAAAAAAATCTGTAAGTCAGAGAGTTCTGTAGGTTGAACTACCTTTATAATTGAGTCCGCTCTTTTCACAATGTTGATTTTTATCCCCTGATATCCCACAGTTTATTTTCTATTAAAGGAAAGGATGAGTTTTGGGACTTTTGGTGAGTCTTTAGGATACATGCATCAATGCCTCTGGCCTGCATGTGGGGGAAAATATTTGGGTTTGAAAGTATGGAATTCTGATTAACATAATCAATTGATAACCTGATGTTTTTGTTATTGGTAAGGGGTCCCGATTCAGACCCCAAGAGAGAGTTTGTGGATCTTATGCAAGAGAGAGTTCAAGGCGAGTCCACAGTGCGAAGCAAAAGCAACTTTGTTAAGAAAGTAAAGGGTTGAAAGAATAGCTACTCCCCCAACAGTCTGGTGTTCCTGAAAGTAAAGGGAGGAATGCACCCATCCTAGGTACAACACTTGTTTATATATAGGTTAACAACAACAACAACAACAACAAAAATCATGGGGAGATGTGCTCCACTAAAAGGGTTTGTGATAAAGAACTAATTTTCCTTACTATATTTTGCAAGAATTGATATTATTATCTTTAAAGCAAAATTAGGAATACTTTTGTTCTTGAGATAATGGAATAGCCAGCATATTCCTGAATCTGGGTCCATTTAGAAAACATTATTAATCTATTCTTCCCTTAACCTTAAACATCTAGAGGAGAGGAGTACCTAACCTCCTTGGAATGCAGTGCGGCAAGTTCCAGCATCACTTTTCCTAGCCCTCTCTCAACGTGGAGCTACTGTTGTATGCATGTCTCTAACATTTCTAGAGTAATTACCTAGAACACAACATACAAGGTCCAGGACTTTTGTTGATACTAAGCTACTGTGTAAATAAAGGGAAGCATCCCTATCCTCAAATCCAATCTCGTCGCATCCAGCAGATATGAGGGTGTTAAAATTTTGCCTTTTAATTTCATTTATAGTTCATTTTTGAATATAGAAACTGTCAATTTACCGGGGTCCAAATCTATCAATTTTTGTGGTGCACAGGGATTCTGTCTTGCTTTCAAAGTGATCTCCACTTCAACACTATATTTGTAAAATAAACTCTGCTCCCTTTTAGAATTTCTAACTTAATTTAATTGTATATAAGAAAGAAAATGAACCATAGGTAAATAAGTAGAAGTCTACAACTACATGCATAGATAGTTGAATTTAGTATATGTGTATAAATATGTATATAGTTTCTGCATATAGTATCAAATTTAGTTACACATACATATAGGCATGAATACATATATGCATACATGTATCTATATTATATATATTATATAAAATGTATAACATATAATATATATAAAATATATATTATTTATAAAATATATTTTATATAATATATATATGAATGCATTTTTCCCCCTGATGGCCAGATCACACAACTATTGTTAAATGCATTCTGTCTTCTTCACTGATTTGCAGTGCTCCCTTTGTCATGTACCAAATTCCTTTCTGTGTGCCAATCTATTTTTGGGCTTTTTGTCCTATCAATTACTTTCTATGTATATTTCGGTGCCAACCCCAAGTAGCTTTAATAAATGTAGCTTTATACAGTTGGATATCTAGTTGGGCTGTTCCTCTCCCTTTCCTCTTAAAATCAGCTTCTCTAGTACTCGAGAAAATTCTTTTGGCATTTATATCGATATTGCCTTCAATTTACAAATTAGGGAAGATGGACATCTTTCCAATACGATCCTCCTTGGCGAGAAAAAAAATATGTTTTTCCATTAACTTAATTCTTATTTAATATATGCCAGTAATGTTTCAACATTTTCTCTAAATTTATATTCTACATAGCTTTTTAAGTTAGTTTTGAGGTATTTTATTTGTATTTTGCTTATTTGGTAATGTACATGCACTGTTTTCTGTCAGTTTATTTCCTAACATATTATTACTTTGATATGGGGAATATATTGAATTTGTGTGTTAAATTCATAACCAATAATGTTACTTTACTGACTTAATATCTCCATTCTTCCTTTCTGGTTGATTCTCTTAAGTTTCATTTAAAAAATTTTCCCTTCCCCCAATATAATAACTCTACTTTCTCCTTTATAATTGGCACAATATTTTCCATTCCTTTCTCCCACGTATTGCATTGGATAGTAATACTAAAATAAAACTAGCCATTAATGTTGTGGGTGCTCATGAAAGCAACTAAAGAAAATGTGGTCTCTTAAAGACTCTAAGAAGTAAAGTAAACAAAGAGATTTAACTGAAACTGGCATTGCCAAATTATAACTAAGACAGTGAATGAGGTCTGACCTAACAAACTCCATATTATTTCTAACCTCCAATCTGTCCTTGTCCACTTCTGGGCAGAGGCTGAACTAACTTTGGTATGAACTTATTTTATTGTTTATACTTTGAAGCAAAGAAAATAATAGCCCTTTTCTAAAACAAACCCCCTTCCTGCCTAAGCACTAGACTGTCTCTGTGTGACTAACAAATTAGTCAAAATATTAAAAATTATGGTTTAGGAGTCGTGAAAGTAGAGGCTGCAAGATTCACAACCTCCCCAAATTCCTCCTAGAGTTAACATCACTATTGTAAAACCTAAGATCAGAGCTTGAGATATTTCACAGACCCTGCACCCAGTGGATCAGCTGGCACCACCCAGATACATAAACTGGCTCATTTAATCTTGTGGCTCCCGCCCAGGAACTGACTCAGCAGAAGAGAACCGTTTTTAGTTCCTATTGAGAGAGGAGAAAAGAAAGAACCTGTTTAGGTTGGCATTTAGGGTGGGTCCTTGGCTAAACTCTTTTAAACAAAAGAACAGCCTGCAGCCACAGATAAGGGAACTTGCAACGTGGTAGTGGGGCTTGCCTAAGACATGCCTATAGCTGCACAGATAAGAAAGCCTACCCAGTTGATTTGCCAACACATGCCTGCCATGGAAAATTCCATCCCCTAACACATGTGCTGTATGGGGAACAAAGTAATACGGAGTAACTCAAGTTAAGGGCCCATGTGCACATTTAAGGGGATAAGCAGAGCTACCAGAAGTTTGCACATTTGATCTCCACATTTTCAGGGAGACTGATTTAAGTAATATATAATAATACAACTCTGGTCTACTGCACAGCCAGCTCTGTCTGTATTACTCTTTCTCTATTGCAAGTCCCTTGTCTTGATAAATCCCTTCTGCCTAGGCAGCAGGCAAGAGCCCATTGGGTGGTTACAAAACAAGCAAACTGGTAAAAGCTACTCAAATAAATGAAAGAATGGAGACTGTCCAAGAAAGAACTTTGACACTGTAGTGCTCTTCGAGGATGTTACAAGTGGACCACCAGTGTAAGATGAGCAAACTCAAGCTTTTCATGTTCCTGATTGCCGCTCAGGGAACTCCACCTGCAACTGGTGAACAGTAGTAGGGCAGAATTTTCTAGGTTTACCCAGCACGTAGATGGCCTTTGTGGTGGTGTTTTCTGACCCCAAAACAAAAGTGCACAACAATGATGCTCATGTTGATTACTCAGTGAAGGTGGTGTTTGTCATGCTTATCCAAAGTAAAATTACACATTTGCCCTTAATCAGAGTTCTCTAGAGGTACAGAGTTAATAGGATAAATGTGTATATAAGTGGGAATTTATTAAGGAGTATTGACTCACATGACAGAAGGTGAAGTCCCACAATAGGCTCTCTGCAAGCTAAGGCATAAGGAAGCCAGCCTGAATCCTAAAACTTCAAAAGTAGAGAAGCTGAGAGTGTAGCCTTCAGTCTGTGGTTGAAGGTGTGAGTCCAAAAGTTGAAGAACTTGGAATCTGATGTTCTAGGGCAGGAAGCCTACAGCACAAGATAAAGATGTAGACTGGAAGACTAAGCCAGTCTAGTCCCTTCATGTTTGTATTGTGGTTCTCTAGAGGAACAGAACAAATGGAATATATGTATATATGGGAAAGTTTATTAAGTATTAAGTATTTATATTAATATATAATTAATATATTTATATATTAATAATATATATCAATTAATAATATATGTATTAAAGGGAGTTTATGATGCATTAACTCACAGGATCGCAAGGTCCCATAACAGCCCATCTGCAGGCTGAGGAGCAAGGAGAGCCAGTCTGTGTTCCAAAACTGAAGAATGTGTAATTCAATGTTCATGGATAGGAAGCATCCAACACTGGAGGAAGTTGTAGGCTGGGAGGCTAGGCCAGTCTCTCTTTTTCACGTTTGTCTGCCTGTTTATACTCTAGCCATGCTGGCAGCTCATTAGATGGTGCGCACCCAGATTAAGGGTTCATCTGCCTTTTCCAATCCACTGACTCAAATATTAATCTCTTTTGGCAACATCCTTACAGACAAACCCAGGAACAATACTTTTATACCTCCATCCAATCAAGTTGACACTTCAATAAGAGCTTGTTGTTTCTCATTTCAATGACTTATACTCCATTAGTATCATTAGTTGTTTTGATACTCAGCCTGTCCCCAAAACTGCCAGTAGTAGCTTCTCCAAATTGGCTTCTGTGTCTTTTGCCATAATTTCATGATTCATTGAATATTTTTTATATGTTATATTCGTGATTAGTATCTTACACTGCTCCTGACTCAGTCTTGGATTCTGTAATTTTTCCAAGGAACCCTGAAATCTATAAATGAAGAATGATGTGTAGAAACCAAACTCTGGATTCACAACATGCTCAGTAACATTGGAGTGTCCTCATGCCCAGAGCGTCTTAGTGAACAGAGCTAGGATACGCACACACATACATGGTGGGGGCCATGGTTATTCATCCCCTAAATATTTGCTGAAAACCACTGACATGAGGCAGATTGATTAAG
Organism: Macaca thibetana thibetana; assembly: GCF_024542745.1. Lineage (NCBI taxonomy): Eukaryota > Metazoa > Chordata > Mammalia > Primates > Cercopithecidae > Macaca > Macaca thibetana. Next base: position 7,225,134 of record NC_065599.1, on the reverse strand, counting down.
AAGTGAAAAGGCATACCAATTTATTTAATACACATACACTGGAGCCTTCAGTTTGAAGACCCAACTTCTCAATCAGGTCCAAAAGCTAGTATGCCACCCTGGGTTAGATAAAGGATCAGGACTTGGATCCTGGTAAAACAGGTGATGAGATGGGGAGAATTCTATTGAGGGAGAATAATTGCTATTCTAGGGAGAAAATAATTTCTAGGGAGAAAAACAGGAGGGGATCATAGATTAATTTGTGAAGAGTTCTCTTTGGAGTTAAAATGATCCTTAGAAGACACTCACTATAGTGGTAAAAAGGTCTGCTCAGGTTTGGGGTCACATTTTTGTGTTTTCTGAGGCAAATAATGGGATAATAGAGGGAGAAAGAAAAAACAGTGGTTCTCCTTTAGGGGGTTGGATATTACGCAGATAAGAAAACTTCAGCTTCTCTGGGGGAGAAGGTTAGGAGAGACTTTGAGGTTTCTTTAGTTCAGCACATCAAAATGCAGTATTTGGGAGTATTGGGTTCTGAACCCCAGCAACAAGGACCTATATTTATTTTCTTTCTTTTTTTTCTTTTTAATAATTTATTAATTATTATTAAACTTTAAGTTGTAGGGAATATGTGCATAACGTGCAGGTTTGTTACATATGTATACTTGTGCCATGTTGGTGTGCTGCACCCATCAACTCGTCATTTACATCAGGTATAACTCCCAATGCAATCCCTCCCCACTCCCCCCTCCCCATGATAGGCCCCGGTGTGTGATGTTCCCCTTCCTGAGTCCAAGTGATCTCATTGTTCAGTTCCCACCTATGAGTGAGAACATGCGGTGTTTGGTTTTCTGTTCTTGTGATAGTTTGCTAAGAATGATGGTTTCCAGCTGCATCCATGTCCCTACAAAGGACACAAACTCATCCTTTTTTATGGCTGCATAGTATTCCATGGTGTATATGTGCCACATTTTCTTCATCCAGTCTGTCACTGATGGACATTTGGGTTGATTCCAAGTCTTTGCTATTGTGAATAGTGCTGCAATAAACATACGTGTGCATGTGTCTTTATAGCAGCATAATTTATAATCCTTTGGGTATATCCCCAGTAATAGGATGGCTGGGTCATATGGTACATCTAGTTCTAGATCCTTGAGGAATTGCCATACTGTTTTCCATAATGGTTGAACTAGTTTACCATCCCACCAACAGTGTAAAAGTGTTCCTATTTCTCCACATCCTCTCCAGCACCTGTTGTTTCCTGACTTTTTAATGATCACCATTCTAACTGGTGTGAGATGGTATCTCGTTGTGGTTTTGATTGGCATTTCTCTGATGGCTAGTGATGATGAGCATTTTTTCATGTGTCTGTTGGCTGTATGAATCTCTTCTTTTGAGAAATGTCTGTTCATATCCTTTGCCCACTTTTTGATGGGGTTGTTTGTTTTTTTCTCGTAAATTTGTTTGAGTTCTTTGTAGGTTCTGGATATTAGCCCTTTGTCAGATGAGTAGATTGCAAAAATTTTCTCCCATTCTGGAGGTTGCCTGTTCACTCTGATGGTAGTTTCTGTTGCTGTGCAGAAGCTCTTTAGTTTAATGAGATCCCATTTGTCAATTTTGGCTTTTGCTGCCGTTGCTTTTGGTGTTTTAGACATGAAATATTTGCCCATGCCTATGTCCTGAATGGTACTACCTAGGTTTTCCTCTAGGATTTTTATGGTATTAGGTCTAACATTTAAGTCTCTAATCCATCTTGAATTAATTTTCGTATAAGGAGTAAGGAAAGGATGCAGTTTCAGCTTTCTACTTATGGCTAGCCAATTTTCCCAGCAACATTTATTAAATAGGGAATCCTTTCCCCATTTCTTGTTTCTCTCAGGTTTGTCAAGGATCAGATGGCTGTAGATGTGTGGTATTATTTCTGAGGACTCTGTTCTGTTCCATTGGTCTATATCTCTGTTTTGGTACCAGTACCATGCTGCTTTGGTTACTGTAGCCTTGTAGTATAGTTTGAAGTCAGATAGCGTGATGCCTCCAGCTTTGTTCTTTTGACTTAGGATTGTCTTGGAGATGCGGGCTCTTTTTTAGTTCCATATGAACATTAAAGCAGTTTCTTCCAATTCTGTGAAGAAACTCATTGGTAGCTTGATGGGAATGGCATTGAATCTATAAATAACCTTGGGCAGTATGGCCATTTTCACGTTATTGAGTCTTCCAATCCATGAGCATGGTATGTTCTTCCATCTGTTTGTGTCCTCTTTTATTTCACTGAGCAGTGGTTTGTAGTTCTCCTTGAAGAGGTTTTTTACATCCCTTGTCAGTTGGATTCCTAGGTATTTTATTCTCTTTGAAGCAATTGTGAGGAAGTTCATACATGATTTGGATCTCTGTTTGTCTGTTACTGGTGTATAAGAATGCTTGTGATTTTTGCACATTAATTTTGTATCCTGAGACTTTGCTGAAGTTCCTTATCAGCTTAAGGAGATTTTGGGCTGAGACAATGGGGTTTTCTAAATATACAATCGTGTCATCTGCAAACAGGGACAATTTGACTTCTTCTTTTCCTAACTGAATACCCTTGATTTCTTTCTCTTGCCTAATTGCCCTAGCCAGAACTTCCAACACTATGTTGAATAGGAGTGGTGAGAGAGGGCATCCCTGTCTAGTGCCAGTTTTCAAAGGGAATTTTTCCAGTTTTTGCCCATTCAGTATGATATTGGCTGTGGGTTTGTCATAAATAGCTCTTATTATTTTGAGGTACGTTCCATCAATACCGAATTTCTTGAGCGTTTTTAGCATGAAGGGCTGTTGAATTTTGTCAAAAGCCTTTTCTGCATCTATTGAGATAATCAAGTGGTTCTTGTCTTTGGTTCTGTTTATATGCTGGATTATGTTTATTGATTTGCGAATGTTGAACCAGCCTTGCATCCCAGGGATGAAGCCCACTTGATCACGGTGGATAAGCTTTTTGATGTGTTGCTGAATCCTGTTTGCCAGTATTTTATTGGGGATTTTTGCGTCGATGTTCATCAGGGATATTGGTCTAAAATTCTCTTTTTTTGTTGCGTCTCTGCCAGACTTTGGTATCAGGATGATGTTGGCCTCATAAAATGAGTTAGGGAGGATTCCCTCTTTTTCTATTGTTTGGAATAGTTTCCGAAGGAATGGTACCAGCTCCTCCTTGTACCTCTGGTAGAATTCAGCTGTGAATCCATCTGGTCCTGGACTTTTTTTGGGTGGTAGGCTATTAATTATTGCCTCAATTTCAGAGCATGCTATTGGTCTATTCAGGGATTCAACTTCTTCCTGGTTTAGTCTTGGAAGAGGGTAAGTGTCCAGGAAATTATTCATTTCTTCTAGATTTTCCAGTTTATTTGTGTAGAGGTGTTTATAGTATTCTCTGATGGTAGTTTGTATTTCTGTGGGGTCGGTGGTGATATCCCCTTTATCATTTTTAATTGCGTCGATTTGATTCTTCTCTCTTTTCTTCTTTATTAGTCTTGCTAGTGGTCTGTCAATTTTGTTGATCTTTTAAAAAAACCAACTCCTGGACTCATTGATTTTTTGGGGGGTGTTTTGTATCTCTATCTCCTTCAGTTCTGCTCTGATGTTAGTTATTTCTTGCCTTCTGCTAGCTTTCGAATGTGTTTGCTCTTGCTTCTCTAGTTCTTTTAATTGTGATGTTAGAGTGTCAATTTTAGATCTTTCCTGCTTTCTCTTGTGGGCATTTAGTGCTATAAATTTTCCTCTACACACTGCTTTAAATGTGTCCCAGAGATTCTGGTATGTTGTATCTTTGTTCTCATTGGTTTCAAAGAACATCTTTATTTCTGCCTTTATTTCGTTATGTACCCAGTAGTCATTCAGGAGCAGGTTGTTCAGTTTCCATGTAGTTGAGCGGTTTTGATTGAGTTTCTTAGTCCTGAGTTCTAGTTTGATTGCACTGTGGTCTGAGAAACAGTTTGTTATAATTTCTGTTCTTGTACATTTGCTGAGGAGTGCTTTACTTCCAATTACGTGGTCAATTTTGGAGTAAGTACGATGTGGTGCTGAGAAGAATGTATATTCTGTTGATTTGGGGTGGAGAGTTCTGTAGATGTCTATTAGGTCTGCTTGTTGCAGAGATGAGTTCAATTCCTGGATATACTTGTTAACTTTCTGTCTCATTGATCTGTCTAATGTTGACAGTGGAGTGTTGAAGTCTCCCAGTATTATTGTATGGGAGTTTAAGTCTCTTTGTAAGTCTCTAAGGACTTGCTTTATGAATCTGGGTGCTCCTGTGCATATATATTTAGGATAGTTAGCTCTTCCTGTTAAATTGATCCCTTTACCATTATGTAATGGCCTTCTTTGTCTTTTGATCTTTGATGGTTTAAAGTCTGTTTTATCAGAGACTAGTATTGCAACCCCCGCTTTTTTTTGTTCCCCATTTGCTTGGTAAATCTTCCTCCATCCCTTTATTTTGAGCCTATGTATTTCTCTGCATGTGAGATGGGTCTCCTGAATACAGCAGACTGATGGGTCTTGACTCTTTATACAGTTTGCCAGCTTGTGTCTTTTAATTGGACCATTTAGTCCATTTACATTTAAGGTTAATATTGTTATGTGTGAACTTGATCCTGCCATTATGATATTAACTGGTTATTTTGCTCGTTAGTTGATGCAGTTTCTTCCTAGCCTCGATGGTCTTTACATTTTGGCATGTTTTTGCAATGGCTGGTATCGGTTGTTCCTTTCCATGTTTAGTACTCCCTTGAGGGTCTCTTGTAAGGCAGGCTTAGTGGTGACAAAATCTCTAAGCATTTGCTTATCTGTAAAGGATTTTATTTCTCCTTCACTTATGAAACTTAGTTTGGCTGCATATGAAATTCTGAATTTAAAATTCTTTTCTTTAAGAATGTTGAATATTGGCCCCCACTCTCTTCTGGCTTTTAGCGTTTCTGCCGAGAGATCTGCTGTTAGTCTGATGGGCTTCCCTTTGTGGGTAACCTGACCTTTCTCTCTGGCTGCCCTTAAGATTTTTTCCTTCATTTCAACTTTGGTGAATCTGGCAATTATGTGTCTTGGAGTTGCTCTTCTCGAGGAGTATCTTTGTGGCATTCTCTGTATTTCCTGGATTTGAATGTTGGCCTGCCCTACTAGGTTGGGGAAGTTCTCCTGGATGATATCCTGAAGAGTGTTTTCCAACTTGGTTCCATTTTCCCCTCACTTTCAGGCACCCCAATCAGACGTAGATTTGGTCTTTTTACATAATCCTATACTTCTTGCAGGCTTTGTTCATTTATTTTTCTTCTTTTTTCTTTTCGTTTCTCTTCTCACTTCATTTCATTCATTTGATCCTCAGTCGCTGATACTCTTTCTTCCAGTTGATCGAGTCGGTTACTGAAGCTTGTGCATTTGTCACGTATTTCTCGTGTCACGGTTTCCATCTCTTTCATTTCGTTTATGACCTTCTCTGCATTAATTACTCTAGCCATCAATTCTTCCACTTTTTTTTCAAGATTTGTAGTTTCTTTGTGCTGGGTACGTAATTCCTCCTTTAGCTCTGAGAAATTTGATGACTGAAGCCTTCTTCTCTCATCTCGTCAAAGTCATTCTCCGTCCAGCTTTGATCCGTTGCTGGCGATGAGCTGCGCTCCTTTGCCGGGGGAGATGCGCTCTTATTTTTTGAATTTCCAGCTTTTCTGCCCTGCTTTTTCCCCATCTTTGTGGTTTTATCTGCCTCTGGTCTTTGATGATGGTGATGTACTGATGGGGTTTTGGTGTAGGTGTCCTTCCTGTTTGATAGTTTTCCTTCTAACACTCAGGACCCTCAGCTCTAGGTCTGCTGGAGATTGCTTGAGGTCCACTCCAGACCCTGTTTGCCTGGGTATCAGCAGCAGAGGCTGCAGAAGATAGAATATTTCTGAACAGCAAGTGTACCTGTCTGATTCTTGCTTTGGAAGCTTCCTCTCAGAGGTGTACTCCACCCTGTGAGGTGTGGGGTGTCAGACTGCCCCTAGTGGGGGATGTCTCCCAGTTAGGCTACTCAGGGGTCAGGGACCCACTTGAGCAGGCAGTCTGTCCCTTCTCAGATCTCAACCTCCGTGTTGGGAGATCCAGTGCTCTCTTCAAAGATGTCAGACAGAGTCGTTTGCATCTGCAGAGGTTTCTGCTGTGTTTGTTATTGTTTACTGTGCCCTGTCCCCAGAGGTGGAGTCTACAGAGACAGGCAGGTTTCCTTGAGCTGCTGTGAGCTCCACCCAGTTCCAGCTTCCCAGCAGCTTTGTTTACCTTCTTAAGCCTCAGCAATGGCGGGCGCCCCTCCCCCAGCCTCGCTGCTGCCTTGCCGGTAGATCACAGACTGCTGTGCGAGCAATGAGGGAGGCTCCGTGGGTGTGGGACCCTCCCGGCCAGGTGTGGGATATGATCTCCTGGTGTGCCTGTTTGCTTAAAGCGCAATATTGGGGTGGGAGTTACCCGATTTTCCAGGTGTTGTGTGTCTCAGTTCCCCTGGCTAGGAAAAGGGATTCCCTTCCCCCTTGCGCTTCCCAGGTGAGGCAATGCCTCGCCCTGCTTCAGCTCTCGCTGGTCGGGCTGCAGCAGCTGACCAGCACCGATCGTCAGGCACTCCCCAGTGAGATGAACCCAGTACCTCTGTTGAAAATGCAGAAATCACCGGTCTTCTGTGTCACTTGCGCTGGGAGTTGGAGACTGGAGCTGTTCCTATTCGGCCATCTTGCTCCGCCCCCTTATTTTCTTTATCTCTCAAAAAGGCTATCATAAGGCCCATTACTTCATGCTGATATCTCCAATTCTATATCAATACCCATCATGTTCATTCTAGCTCTCTCTGTTCTTAATTGTAATTTGCTTATCTGACAGAAATTTAACTCCCATTATTCCTAACATTGGTGCTTATTTTTATTTGCCCTCCCCCTCTGCATGTATCCAATGCTCCAAATCAACTGTCATGTCTTTCGCCTGAGACATATGTTCTCTCCCATATGTATGTATGTACGTACGTATGTATGTATGTATGTATGTATGTATGTATGTATGTATATATTTTTATTTTTGAGACAGAGTCTCAGTTTGTCACCCAAACTGGAGTGCAGTGGCATGACCTCAGCTCACTGAAACCTCTGTCTCTTGGGTTAAGGAATTTTCATTCCTCAGAGTCAACAGTAGCTGGAACTACAGGCATGCACTACCACACCTGGCTAATTTTTTTTGGTATTTTCAATGGAGACCAGGTTTTGCCATGTTGGCTGGGCTGATCTTGCACTTTTAACCTCAAGTGATCCTTCCACCTCAGCCTCTCAAAGTGCTGGAATTACAGGCATGAGTCACCATGCCCTGCTTGCTTCCCAAATTTAAACATCATCACCTAACACCACGCAGTCTTCCTGTGTGGTCACCATCCTCACACAGGCTCTGACCTCTTTCTCTGAACTACTGGACTCTTTCCCTTCTCCAGTGTTGACACCCATCTTTCTCAACCCCATACTGCAGATTCAGGACTAAATTTGTCAGAGGCATTTGAGCAAGCTTGATGCCATCTTGACAACAGGTTCCTGCCTCCATGCCCTGGGCATCTTTTTTCTGTTAAGAGATGGGGTCTCATTATGTTCCACAGGCTCATCTGCAACTTCTGGCTTGGAGTGATCCTTCTGCCTCAACCTCCCAAAACACTGCGGTTACAGGTGTGAGCCATTGCACCTAATTCCAATTTTCTATCACTGACATGGTTTGAATGTGTTCCTCAAAATCCATGTATTTGAAACTTACCCTCCAATGCAATCATGTTGAGAGGTGGGGCTTAGGAGAAGTGCCTGAGGGTCCTGAGGCCTCCAACCTCATGAATGGATCAATGCTACTTATAAAAAAAAAAGCCAGGAGTTCAATCTCTTCTTTCTGGCATTCTTGCCTTCTATCACAAGGTGACACAACATGAAGGCCTTCAATAGATGAGGGTCTCTCAATCTTTGACTGCCCAGCCTCCAAGACTGTAAGAAAGACACCTCTATTCTTGATAAATTACCTCATCTGTGGTATAATGTTACAGCACCACATAACAAACTAAGGCAATGATTGAAGATGGAAGTGTTTTTCACCCCCTGGCAACAGGTTTCAGTATTTCACTTGTTTATGGTTGAATTAAAGAAACGAATGCAGAATAAGAATGTCTTTATTCAAACTTCATTGGCCAGAAATGTCAAATAAGTGCTGTTTGGATAAATGTAAAAACAAGTGGTACATATATACCATGGAATACTATGCAGCCTAAAAAGAAATCAGATCATGTCCTTTGCAGGGACATGAATGGAGCTGGAAGCTATTATCCTCAGCACACTAACACAGGAACAGAAAACCAAACACTGCCATGTTTTCACTCATACATAGGAGCTGAACAATGAGAAAAAATGGACACAGGGAGAAGAACATCACGCACTGGTGTTGCAGGAAGTCAGGGACCCTGAATGGAGGGACTGGCTAAAGCAGCAGCAGAAGAACATACATTGTGAAGATTTCATGGACATTTATTAGTTCCGCAAATTAATACTTTTATAATTTCTTACGCCTGTCTTTACTGCAATCTCTGAACATAAATTGTAAAGTTTTCTTGGACACTTATCACTTCCTCAGTTAATACCCTTGTGATTTCCTATGCCTGTCTTCACTTTAATCTCTTAATCCATCATCTTCTTCATAAGCGGAGGAGGATGAATGTCGCCTAAGGACCCTATGAGGATTGTGTCAACTGCACAAATTGTTTGTAGAGCATGTGTGTTTGAACAATATGAAATCTGGGCATCTTAAAAAAAGCACAGGATAACACCAAGTTCAGAGAACAAGCGAGGTAACTTTGAACTGGCCACTGGTGAGCCGGATGGAACAGAGCTATGTTTCTCCTCTTTTATAAGCAAATAGGAGAAATATCGCTGAATTCTTTTTCTCAGCAAGGAACATCCCTGAGAAAGAGAATAAGCCCTGATGGCAGGCCTATAAACGGCCCCTTTGGAAGCATGTGATGTCTTTTATGGTCGAAGCCAAAGGGATGAAATAAGCCCCAGTCTCCTGTGGTGCTCCTAGGCTTATTAGGATGAGGAATATTCCCACCTAATAAATTTTGGTCAGACAGGTTGTCTGCTCTCAAACCTTGTTTCCTGATAAGATGTTATCAACGACAATGCATGCCCAAAAACTTCATTAGCAATTTTAATTTCACCTCATCCAGTGGTCCTATGATCTTGCCCTGCCTCCATTTGGTTTGTGATATTTTATTATCTTGTGAAGTATGTGATCTCTGTGACCCACACCCTATTCATGCACTCCCTCCCATTTTGAAAATCTCTAATTAAAAACTTGCTGGTTTTACAGCTCTGGGAACATATTGGATCCTGCTGACATCTCATGTCTGCCCCAGACACCCAGCTTTAAATTTCTCTCTTGGGCTCTTTCCCTTTATTACTCAACCCAGTTGAGACATTCAGAAATTAGAAAAGAACCCATGTTAAACATCAGAAGTGGGTTCTCCTCATACACTGGGGCCTGTCAGTTGGGCCTGGGGAGGAAGAGCAACAGGAAAAATAGCTTATACATATGGGGCTACATACCTAGGTGATGGGTTGATAGATGCACCAAACCACAATGGCATGCATTTAACCTATGTAACTAATGTGGATATTCTGCACATGTATCCTGGAACTTAAAATAAAGGTAAATTAAATTTTTTAAATGTACAAAAATATTCATTTTGAATACACCAAAGCACTCATTAAAAATAGCCCCAAAAGAAGGACAGGTTCCCAGTACAAGCCATAATGCTGGTAGCTCACACCCACTCCTCTACTGGAAAAACACCACAGATTTCAGTGACAAGAAAGAAAATGACTTTGTCCATTTCATTGCCAATGCAGTTTCCAATGCATATTTCCTTGAAACCAACATCATCTGGATAGTGTTGAATATGTAAACTAAAAAATAAAATGAATGTAAATCATGACAGAAATCATATTTACTGGATACTCCAAAACATGCTGGGAGCTATGCTCTACAAGAGGAAATGATGAATGGGCACTGTGCTCCAACTTTCTTTGTTTTACATATATCCTTTGGTATCTCTTGATAAGTGTTTCCTTTTCCACACAATAAAGGGATCATATATAGCCAGTCAATTTTATTTTATCTGTAATTCTTTCTAGAGTTTAGAAAATACCTTATAGGAGTGAAATTTTCAGTGCTTTTAAAAGTAAATTTGAGATTCTGAGATAGCAGACATTGCCAGTCAGTAACTCAGTACTGCTTAAAACATAACAGGGAAACTGCCTGACCAAGACAGTAAAACAGATGTAACTTAACTGCCTCCATTTTGCTTCTAACTTACAAACAGTTCTTATTCATTTCTGAGTGTAGGCTGAACTAACTTTCAGAGAAATTTAGTTTATAATTTATAATTTAAAACAAAAACAATAACTGCTCTTTCCCAAAGCAGACCTCCTTCTTGAGTGGGACTAACTTGCCTTTGTAGGACTAACATTCGCCAGATGGTTAGAAATTATGGTTTAGGAGTCACGTAGCTGGATGCTACAAGATTCTGACCCTCTCAAATTGCTCTTAAGATCAGTGCTTGAAATATTTTGCAGAACCTGCATTTGATGGATAAGCTGATACCACACAGATCAATAAACTGGCTCAACTGACCTTGTGGACCCTGCCCAGGAACGGACTCAGCACAGGAAGACAGCTTCAACTCCCTATGATTTCATTCCTGACCAATCCCTTCCCCACTCACTGGTTTTCCCCCACCCACCAAGTTGTCCTTAAAAACTCTGCTCCCTGAATTCTTGGGAGACTGATTTAAGTAATGATAAAACTCCAGTTTCCCACATAGCTGGCTCTGCATGAATTACTCTTTCTCTATTTCAATTCCCCTGTCGTGACAAATGGCTTTGTTTATGCAGTGGGAAAAGTGAACCCATTGGGCAGTTATAAGGCCTGGTAAAAGGTCAAGAATAAAATGAAGAAAGATGGTGTCAAGTACTGAAAGTTTGTGTCTTCCCCCCTGCCCCAAATTTATATGGTGAAGCCTTAATTCCTATTGCAATGGTATTGGAGATGGAGTTTTTTGGAGGGAAGAAAGTCATTAGTGCAGAGTTCTCATCATGGGATTAGTGACCTTATAAGAAGAAAGAAGAGAGAGATGAGGAATCTCTGTCCACCGTTGAAGATACAGCAAGAAGACAGCTGTCTGCAGACCAGGAAGACAGCCTTCACCACACAGTGGATTTGCTGGAGCCATGACCTTGGACTTCCCAGCCTCCAAGCAGTGTGAAGAATAAATTCCTACTCTTTAAGACACTGAATATCCTGCTGTATCAGCTCCAGCTAAGTCAGATGAAAAACAGGGGAGAGAAAAACAGAGACTACAGAGATCAAGCTGAGGCTGATACCACATGGACAGCATCTCTACCAAGAGTCATTAGGAATCCTGAGATTCACCTCCATGGCTGTTGGCAGTTTTGTCTCCCCTCTAGTTGACTGTGGGTGCCATGGTATGGGTTACTATTCTAATTATTTGTGGCATAAAAATCATTTACTAGAGAGTTTATCATCTGCTCCATGGGAATTTAGCTAGAAGTTTCATTGCAGAATAGAATACTAGAATACATCTCATTTGCACAGCATAGTTCTCAGATGTGGTGCTGCTGTTGGAAGCAACATGGGCAGTGTGGCATGCAGAACAGCAAGCGGTTGGAAGGAATATTTTCCTCTCTAATAAAAGAAGTAAGGGAGAGTGGAATTTCATCTACCTTACAAGAGACTTGCCTTCCATTTGCAAGGTGTATTATCGAAATTGAGTATAAGCCCTCAGACCAGTACAGCCTGGAAGATGAAAAGAAAGAAGCCCATTTCTCAAAATCAAAGGATGTTCTTAGGGGCTCTCAAAAGAGGGTAATTCCATCTCTCAATGTACAGGGAAATTCTAAGGTTCCAAACTTAGTAAACACATTTTAGGCAGACTCAAAGAAATCAGAATCCAAGTACACCTTCCTAGGAGCTGGGTGACTTCTCTGTTATTTTTTCATTTGCAAAACTTCTTATACATTCATGAAAAACTTCTTATACATTTCAATGGCTCAGAAAATAGTTATGCTTCTTCCTCTGGCATGCTAAAACTTGGCTCAGAAATGTTTATTTGTTTCAAAACTATTCTTAGAAGTGGCATAATTTCATAATACTAATTGGATTTTGAAGCCAAATCTTCCAATGACTGGGCCATAACTTTGTACATTTTCTACAAACATCAGACTTTATAGATCTTTTCTCATTCCATATTTTACCATACTCAAAGAGGTTCTTATTCAATGGTTAATAGACTGAAGACATATGTTGAATCATTATTCTTTAAAATGCACTGAGATAATGTTCTGGGCACTGAAAGAAGGCTGGTGAAAAAGACATAGTTTTCTACCTTTACATAGTTTAAAGTAAACTGGGGAATTACATGAAGAGTACTCACATAAGAGAATTATGTGAAGAGTACTCAGAAATACTTAGGGGAATACCTAAGATGGTAGTCTGGGAACATCCCTCAGAACAATAAGTATGGTCTTCTGAGAGATAACTTACACATTGAAAAAGAATAGATGAGGATGGACATGGGGGATTTGTGGAGAGGGAAGCTTAACCCAGGAAGCCAATATCCCATGTGACAGGCTGAATAAGAAAGGATCCTGGTGTACTTTTAGAACTAGGTGCACTCTGCTGAAAAACCAAGTAAGAAGCAGAGAGCCACAAGAGGTGAAGCTAGAGAGATAAGTAGTAGAATGAGTTAGGGGTGGGATAGGAGAACAGCAAAGTTTTATACATAAATCCAAAACATTAGACAAAGTTTGCAATTTCTACAGACACACAGGGAAGCATTCTTCATGCATTCATTTGAGTGACACAAAGAAAAATCCTTTGAAAATGATTGCTTTCTTATTAAATATAGAATTTATTGGCCTCTGTTGGACAAAAATAGGCATGGAAGGAATTGGCTGAGGTGAGTAAATAACAGGCTCAAAGTTCAGAAAGCATTTGGATTTTAGAACTGTTATCACAATAAAAAAGAAGATCTGCTTTGAAATCTTCATAAGGAAAAGTAAAAACTGGAGAGATCAATGCAGCAATATACAAGGTGACTGAAGATTGCAGATTCCAAGGTGAAGAACATGCATGGAGGTTTTTCAATGATAAGATAATGTATTAGATTTCCTGAGGCTACAATGCCCTGCAGAATATTACTGTAAGCTACAAAAACTAGTTGTGAACCAATGAAATATGTATTGTGGGTATGTGTTTGAATATGTCACATTACATCAACTGAATGGAATATATACACACACACACACATATATACACACACACACACATATATTTATATATATATAAACATTGTGAAAAGCATGTAGAAATTTAGGAAATACAATGTATCATATTAAGTATTAACCAGAAAATATAATTTGAGATGAATATGATAGCAGTGCACAAAATATACCTGAAAAAATTAGGATGAAATATAACCACACATTAATAGTAATGGTCTTTGGGGGAACTTACTATGATGCTTTTATTTTTTCCCCTCTTCAGTATGTGTAGTGTAAGCTTTTGGCCAGGTGTGGTGACTGTCCCATGTAATCACAACAGTTTGAGGTCAGGGCGGATAAAAGGCTTGAGCTCAGGAATTTGAGATGAGCTACGGTAACAATTGGAGATTTGTCTCTGAAAATAAATAAATAAATAAATAAGCCAGGTGTGGTAGTATGTGCACCTGTGGTCCCAGCTACTTGGGAGGCTGAGGTTGGAAGATCACTTGACCCCAGAAGGCAGAGTTTGCAGTAAGCTGAGATTGAGCCACTGTAGTCCAGCCTGGACAACAGCCAGACCCCATCTCAAAAAAAAATGAAGTTTTCTATAGTTAACCTGCGTTAATTTCATAAAGAAAACACAAATGTCTAAAAAGTAAAATCGTGTATTTTCAAGGAGTTCATGGGTTAGCAGGAAACCTGTACATGATCATCAGGCTGGCACCCTCACAACCCCACAGGTGCTATTCTCTTCCTTTGCATTTCTACTTTCCAGCCTCTACCTGTGTCTGATCCATCCTGCATGGCTTCACAGTCTTTTATTTTTCCCTCATCTCTTCCCTTCTCTCTACCTCATAGCTTCTGCTGCTACCTCTTAAGTTTGGGCTACCTTAGTGTGTTGAATAGTATGACTTCTAAGGTTTCTGTTTTTTCTTCCCCATTCTGTTTCCACTTTTGGGTGAACTCAGTTCTCATTCTTAAACACCTCACTTTCCCAGTGTGTTTTCTAGTTGCAATTTCTAGAAGGAGCACATGCCTAGTCTGTGTCATCTCTTCATACCAGACCATACCTGATGTCTCTGGCCTCCTTCTACCTCTTAGGTCAGGTCTCCCTCCCCTTGGTACAATACACAGCACTCAGGGAATAAAGACAAGAATTCTCTGTAGTAGATCCTTCAAAAGGGGGTGTGGCCAGTGCAGGGAGTATGGCATGGCAGTCCTCCTCATGATGGAAAATCAATACATAAAACCATTGGCCCACCTAATAACAGACGTTTAGCTAATTGCTATTACTCAACATGAATCAAGGTGTCACTGTTTAAGACATTGATCTGTAGAGGATGAAAATGAATCTTTGCCTCTATTCACATCTAATTCTCATCTCCCTTCTTGTTTGCCCTTGAAATCACAGGATGGCTTCAAGAAACCTATGTTCATTAGATACATAGGTTACTGGAAATGTTTATAATGGTACTCTTTATTGAGTAATGTACCACATACTGGACACCCATTTAGTTATAGGAACAACCTTAGGAGGCTAGTATTATTATTAGTATGTTATATATAATGGAAGCTGAACTTAGAAAAGTGACATGACTTATCCAGGGCCATATGGCTTACAAGTGGCTGTGTCATGGCTAGAACTCAGGCTTGGTGGCTTCCAAAGAATAACCTGCCCCTGCACCATCAGAATGCAGTATGGGAATGGAACAGTCTCACCGCTGTAATCCCAGACTTTTGGAAGACCAAGGTGGGAGAATTGCATAAGGCCAGGAGTTGCAAACCAGCTTGGGAAATCTAGTGAGATCCCTAGTCTCTACAAAACATAAAAATAAAAAATTAGCTAGTCATGGTGGCAGGCACCTGTCTGTAGTTTTAGCTACTGTGGAGGATAAGGTGAGAGGATAATTTGAGCCCAGAAGCTAGAGGTTGCAGTGAGCTATGATCATAGCATGCACTCCGACCTGGGGACAGGATGAGATCCTGTCTCAAAAAATAAATTATAAAAAGAATGCATTTTAGAACATATATGCATATATATGAACATATATTCATTGATGTGAGACAGACATACACATTAGACATTTCTAAATTTTCTGGGGAGTTCTGATAACAAAAAATGAATTTGCTAATGCCTTTCCTAGAGGAAAAAAGATGGAGAATTTGAATCTAGCATAGAGATAAAGAGAAAATAGAGCCTTACCATCAGTTTCAAGTATGGGGCGAGTGGGAGTTTTCCACTGGCATTTCTATAGGTACAGATTCCTCTCCATCTGTTTGTACAGCACTGTCTGTGTTCATAAAAGTGGAGTTTGTATTATAAGTACATGTCTCTGGCTTCTCATCTTCATCACATCATCTTCACTCTTCCAAACACCCTACACATCTACACATGCCTGATTGTGCCAATGATGAAACAAAACCAAGATGTAACTGGAAGCCATGATCACTTGAAAAACAAGTACCTCAGCTTCAGTCATTGAAGAAAATGTTCATGAACAACTTGATGAGCACATATGGGTGGGAATAACTATGCTGAATGCAATCGAGTTTTCCAAGTTTAGGAGGCACACCTAGGAATTTGAGATTATGCCCTGTGTGCACATAAACTGCTGAGGAAAAAAAAAACAATTATCCAAATAACTTGAAAGAATCATAAAAGTTTCTGCCAGAAATTGTAACTTTACTTTTTGACAGAGGCATGTTTTATCTCTAACTAAAGACAAGAAAGGTACCTATAAAAGGGTGGCATTTTCTTCTACAAGTGACCTGTATTCATTATAAAATGTCTTATTTAATAGGAAGTGAAAGTTTATGTCATCTCAAAGAGTAGGAGGAAGCAAAAAGTTTATCTTGAGTTCTAATATCTTGTCTGCCACTCACAAAGGTGTAACCCTTAAGACACTTAATAAGCATTAGGAGTCCTATTTTCTCTGTCACTGTACCAGAAGAATAACATTCTTTTTTGTATTGCTAACCTGCCTGCTTGCCAAAAAAAGATTGAAGATTGTTTATATAAATAAATCCAATATAAACTTAGCTGTACTTCATAAATTTGAAGACAACCATTTCACAGTAGAATACAGACTGCACTGAACGTTCAAACTTCATTAATGATGTTTGGTTTTCTCCCCCAACTAAGATATTCTTGTTGTTACAAATCCCTGGAAAACTGTCAAGTATCTTACAAATGTAGGCATTATTACCATTCCACTTCACTTAGATTATTTCTATTTGTTTTTTATATTTCTTAGAGTACAACAAATTTTATATATACATACACACACACACACACACACACACACACATATATTATTTTTGTTCCTGAAAGTGTGCAGTGACAATATTCCAGTGCAATTAATGTCTGACCAAACCATTAGCAATCACTAAAAAAAAAAAAAAAGGCCTGTGTCAAGAGGTGACTTCCTGTTCCACTGTCTTCAGCTATGTCCCTGTGGGATTTTTCATACTGCCCCATTCCCTTTGCACTGCTTCAGTCCTTATGTGATCACAATTCACTCTCTTTTGTTCCTGAAAACAAAGCTGCTGTGTGGAACCAGCCTGAGCATCAAAATATGCAACAACCTCTTTCCTCCAACACCCCCTTGGGTTGCAGAAAAGTGAACAGAATGAGAGAGAGATAGAGAGCCTACACACATGTAATTTGCCTTAAACCCTCTCACCTTTACAAAGAGAGAGAGATGGAGAGCATACACACTTGTAACTTGCCTTAAACCCTCTGAAGAGGACAAGGCCTTCCAAGGCGAAATGCAATATGTGATTGGGGAGAGAAGGCCAACCTTTACAATAGCAAATATAACAATATCAGCTAATATGGTAGACAATTTGTATAGGTCCAGTGTTCATGACCGCATCAACCTGAAATAGCTGCAAGTCCCTTTAAGAAAAATTTTTGAAAGATTTTGAAATGTAATTGATGTACTAACCATCTCATCCATCTGGCTTATTTCTGCCTCCATTGACCTTGACCAGGCTGTTGAAAACTATCTAAGTTATAGAGTCATGGTAACAAAGTAAATAATTTCTGTCCGAAGTGATACAAATGATGTATGATGGGATGTCACTGTTTGTCACCATGTAAATTTTGCCAGTGTGACATTTTTTGGATGTGTCAACTTGGCCACAGGAGACAAACACTAGCAGTTGGTCATTTATGCAACCATTTGTAGATTGATCTTAGCTTTCTTTATTGGGCCAAAAATAAGCAAACCAATTGCCTATTTTACCAATTCCTTCATTAACTAATAAGTGAAATAAGATATTTAGCACAAGCTTACTTTATATCTTCAGGAGAATCTATTTTTAAAAATTTTAATATCCTTAGGATCCCAAACACAAAGGAAGTTTTCACTTATTCTTGGTTTTCCAACAGACCCCATTACATTCTCATGAGAAAGCTTGGAATCAGGTCTGGAGATGCCAGATAGCCCAGCTCAATGATGCAAGCACTCTATGCATGGTAACTCACACCTAGAATCACAAGCCCTCTGGGAGGTAGAAGTGGGAGGATCACTTCAGTCATGAGTTCAAAACCAGCCTGAGCAGTGCAAGACCTTGTATTTCCAGCTGCTTGGAAGGCTGAGGTGGGAAGATTGCTTGAACCCAGGAGTTTGAGGCTGCAGTTAGCTCTAATTATGCTGGTACCCACTGTACTCCAGGCTGGTGACAAAGACAGACCCTCTCTCATAATAAAAAAAAGAAAAGAAAAAAAAAGGTCAGGTGCAGTGGCTGACACCTGCAATTCCAGCACTTCAGGATGCTGAGAGCGACAGATCACAAGGTAAATAGAATGAGACCACCCTGGCCAACATGGTGAAACCTTGACTGTATGAAAAAAAAAAAAAAAAAATTAGGTGGGTATGGTGCAATGTAGTCCCAACTACTCAGGAGGCTGAGGCAGGAGAATTGTTTGAACCAGGAGACGGAGGTTGCAGTGAGCTGAGATCACACCACTGCACTACAGCCTAGGCAACGGAGCTAGACAATGTCAAAAAAAAAAAAAAAGGTGCAGGCCTGAAAATGACCTGCAGTTTCACTGTCAATAAAAAGTGCAGTCATTTCACTAATTAAAAAAACAAGGGGGGGTGCACCAAAGATGGCCGAATAGAAACAGCTCCAGCCTCCAGCTCCCAACATGAGCAACACAGAAGATGTGTAATTTCTGCATTTTCAAAAGAGGTACTGGGTTCATCTCACTAGGCCAGGTCAGACAAGTGGTGCTGGTCTGCGGGTGCAGCTCAACCAGTGACAGCTGAAGCAGGGAGAGGCATCACCTCACCTGGGAAGCACAAGGGGGAAGGGAATTCCTTTTCCTAGCCAAAAGAAATTGAGACACACAACACCTGGAAAAACGGGTAACTCCCACCCTAATACTGCACTTTACCAAGGGTTTTAGCAAATAGCACACCAGGAAATTATATCCCACACCTGGCCCAGAGGGTCCCACACCCACACAACCACCCTCATTTCTAGCACAGCAGTCTGAGATCTAACTGCAAGGCGGCAGTGAGGCTGCGGGAGGGGCGCCAACCATTGCTGAGGCTTAAGTAGGTAAACAAAACCACCAGGAAGCTCAAATTGGGTGGAGCCCACCACAGCTCAAGGAGACTGGCTTGCCTCTATACACTCATCCTCTGGGGACAGGGCATAGCTAAAAAAAAGCAGAAGAAACCTCGGCAGAGGTAAATGCCCCTGTCTGACAGCTTTGAAGAGAGCAGTGGATCTCCCAGCATGGAGGTTGAGATCTGAGAATGGACAGACCGCCTGCTCAAGTGAGTCTCTGACCCCTGAGTAGCCTAACTGGAAGACATCCCCCACTAGGTGCAGACCAACACCTCAAACCTCACATGGTGGGGTACACCCCTGAGACAAAGCTTCCAGAGCAAGAATCAGACAGCAACACTCGCTGTTCAGCAATATTCTATCTTCTGCAGCCTTTGCAGTTGATACCTAGGCAAACGAGTGGACCTCAAGCAAACTCCAACAGACCTACAGAGTCCTGACTGTAAAAAGGAAAACAACAAACAGAAAGGTCACCCACCAGTATGTCAAAACCCCATCAGTATGTCACCATCAACAAAGGCCAAAGGCACATAAAACCACAAAGATGGGGGAAAAGCTGTGCAGAAAAGTTGGATACTCAAAAAATCAGAGTGCATCTCCCCTTCCAAAGGAACACAGCTCATTGCCAGCAACGGAACAAAGCTGGATGGAGAACGACTTTGACTAGTTAAGAAAAGAAGGCTTCAGTCAATGAAACTTCTCAGAACTAAAGGAGGAACTACAGAACCAGCACAAAGAAACTAAAAACCTTGAAAAAAGATTTTACGAATGGCTAACTAGAATAACCAACGTAGAGAAGTCCTTAAAAGAACGATAGAGATGAAAACAATAACATGAGATCTATGTGACAAATGCACGAGCGTCAGTAACCGACTTGATCAACTAGAAGAAAGAGTATCAGTGATTGAAGATCAAATGAATAAAATGAAGTGAGAAGAGAAGTGTAGAGAAAAAAGAATAAAAGGAAATTAACAAAGCCTCCAAGAAATATGGGATTATGTGGAAAGACCAAATCTACGTCTGATTGGTGTGGCTGAAAGTGATGAGGAAAATGGAACCAAGTTGGAAAATACTCTGCAGGATATCATCCAGGAGAACTTCCCCAACATAGTAAGGCATACCAACATTCAAATTCAGGAAAAACAAAGAATGCATGAAGATACTCCTAGAGAAGAGCAACTCCAAGACACATAATTATTAGAATAACCAAAGTTGAAATGAAGGAAAAAATGTTAAGGGCAGCCACAGAGAAAGGTTGGGTACCCACAAAGGGAAGCCTAACAGACTAACAGCAGATCTCTTGGCAGAAACTCTCCAAGCCAGAAGACAGTGGGGGCCAATTTTCAACATTCTTAAAGAAAAGAACTTTCAACCAAAAATTTAATATCCAGCCAAACTAAGCTTCATAATGGAAAGAGAAATAAAATCGTTTACAGACAAGCAAATGCTCAGAGATTTTGTCATCATCAGGCCTGTCCTACAAGAGATCCTGAAGGAAGCACTAAACATAGAAAGCAACAACAGGTACCAGCCATTGCAAAAACATGTCAAAATGTAAAGTCCATCAATATTAGGAAGAAACTGCATCAACTGGTGAACAAAATAACAGCTAAAATCATAATGACAGGATCAAGTTCACACATAACAATATTAACCTTAAATGTAAATGGACTAAATGGTCCAATTAAAAGACTCAGACTGGCAAATTGGACAAAGAGTCAAGACCCATTAAATTGCTGTATTTAGGAGACCCATCTCCATGCAGAGACACATATAGGCTCAAAATAAAGGGATGGAGGAAGATATATCAAGCAAATGGAAAACAAAAAAAGGCAGCGGTTGCAATCCTAGTCTCTGATAAAACCGACTTTAAACCAACAAAGATCAAAAGGACAAAGAAGGCCATTACATAATGGTAAAGGGATCAATACATCAGGAAGAGCTAACTATCCTAAATATATATGCACTCAATACAGGAGCACCCAGATTCATAAAGCAAGTCCTTAGACACTTACAAAGAGACTTAGACTCCCATAAAATAATAATGGGAGACTTTAACACCCCACTGTCAATATTAGACAGATCAACGAGACCGAAAGTTAAAAAGGATATCCAGGAATTGAACTCAACTCTGCACCAAGCGGACCTGATACACATCTACTTCACCCCAAAGCAACAGAATATACTTTCTTTTCAGCATTACATCACACTTATTCCAAAATTGACCATGTAGTTGGAAGTAAAGCACTCCTCAGCAAACGTAAAATAATAGAAATTACAGCAAACTGTCTGTCACAACACAGTGCAATCAAACTAGAACTCAGGACTAAGAAACTCAATCAAAACCTCTCAACTACATGGAAACTGAACAAACTGCTCCTGAATGACCACTGGGTACATAACAAAATGAAGGCACAAATAAAGATGTTCTTTGAAATCAATGAGAACAACAATACAACATACCAGAATCTCTGGGACACATTTAAAGCAGTGTGTAGAGGGAAATTTATAGCACTAAATGTCCACAAGAGAAAGCAGGAAAGATCTAAAATTGACAACCTAACATCGCAATTAAAAGAACTAGAGAAGCAAGAGCAAACACATTCAAAAGCTAGCAGAAGGCAAGAAATAACTAAGGTCAGAGCAGAACTGAAGGAGATAGAGATACAAAAAACCCTCCAAAAAAATCAATGAATCCAGGAGCTGGTTTTTTCGAAAAGATCAACAAAATTGATAGACCGCTAGCAAGACTAATAAAGAAGAAAAGAGAGAAGAATTCCATAGATGCAATAAAAAATGATAAAGAGGATATCACCACCAACCCCACAGAAATAAAAACTACCTTCAGAGAATACTATAACACGTCTACGCAAATAAAGTAGAAAACCTAAAAGAAATAGATAATTTCCTGGACACTTACACTGTCTCAAGACTATACTAGGAAGAAATTGAATCCATGAAAAGACCAATAGCAGGCTCGGAAATTGAGGTAATAATTAATAGTCTATCAAACAAGAAAACTCGAGGACCAGACGGATTAACGGCCGAATTTTTCCATAGGCACAAGGAGGAGTTGACACCATTCCTTCTGAAACTACTCCAATCAATAGAAAAAGAGGGAATCCTCCCTAACTCATTTTAGGAGGCCAACATCATCCTGATACGAAAGCCTGACAGAGGTAAAACAAAAAAGAGAATTTTAGACCAATATCCCTGATGAACATCGATGCAAAAATCCTCAAAAAAATACTGGCAAACCGAATCTAGCAGCACATCAAAAAGCTTATCCACCATGATCAAGTGGGCTTCATCCCTGGGATGCTAGGCTGGCTGAACATATGCAAATCAATAAACCTGATCCAGCATACAAACAAGACCAAAGACAAAAACCACATAGTTATCTCAATAAATGCAGAAAAGGCCTTTGACAAAATTCAGCAGCGCTTCATGCTAAAAGCTCTTGATAAATTTGGTATTGATGTAACGTATCTCAAAATAACAAGAGCTATTTATGACAAAGTCAGAGCCAATATCACACTGAACGGGCAAAAATTGGAAGCATTACCTTTGAAAACTGACACAAGACAGAGATGCCCTCTCTCACCACTCCTATTCAATATAGTGTTGGAAGTTCTGACTAGTGCAATCAGGCAAGAGAAAGAAATAAAGGATCTTCAGTTAGGAAAAGAAGAAGTCAAATTGTTCCTGTTTGCAGATGACATGATTGTATATTTAGAAAACCCCACTGTCTCAGCCCAAAATCTCATTGAGCTGATAGGCAGCTTCAGCAAAGTCTCAGGATACAAAATCAATGTCCAAAAATCACAAGAATTCTTATACACCAGAAACAGACAAACAGAGAGTCACATCATGAATGTACTCCCATTCACAATAGTTCCAAAGAGAATAAAATTCCTAGGAATCCACTCACAAGGGATGTAAAGGATCTCTTCAAGGAGAACTATAAACCACTGCTCAGTGAAATAAAAGAGGACACAAACAAATGGAAGAACATACCATGCTCATGGATAGGAAGAATCAATATTGTGAAAATGGCCATAATGCCAAAGGTAATTGATAGATTCAATGCCATCCCCATTAAGCTACCAATGACTTTCTTCACAGAATTGGAAAAAGCTGCTTTAAAGTTCATATAGAACCAAAAAAGAGCCCACATTGCCAAGACAACCCTAAGCCAAAAGAACAAAGCTGGAGGCATCATGATACCTGACTTCAAACTATACTACAAGGTTACAGTAACCAAAACAGCATGGTACTGGTACCAAAACAGAGATATAGACCAATGGGACAGAACAGAGAACTCAGAAATAATACCACACACCTACAGCCATCTGATCTTTGATAAATCTGACAAAAACAAGAAAGGGGGAAAGGATTTCCTATTTAATAAATAGTGCTGGGAAAACTGGCTAGCCATAAGTAGAAAGCTGAAACTGGATCCTTTCCTTACTCCTTATACAAAAATTAATTCAGGATGGATTAGAGACTTAAATGTTAGACCTAAAACCATGAAAACCCTAAAAGAAAACCTAGGTAATACCATTCAGGACACAGGCATGGGCAAGGACTTCATGTCTAAAACACCAAAAGCAATGGCAAAGAAAGCCAAAAATTGACAAATGGAATCTAATTAAACTAAAGAACTTCTGCACAGCAAAAGAAACTACCATCAGAGTGAACAGACAACCCACAGATTGGGAGAAAATTTTTGCAATCTACTCATCTGACAAAGGGCTAATATCCAGAACCTATAAGGAACGCAATCAAATTTACAAGAACAAAAACAATCCCATCAAAAAGTGGGCAAAGGATATGAACAGACACTTCTCAAAAGAAGATATACAGCCAACAGACACATGAAAAATGCTCATCATCACTCGCCATCAGAGAATTGCAAATCAAAACCACGATGAGATACCATCTCACACCTGTTAGAATGACAATCATTAAAAAATCAGGAAACAACAGGTTCTGAAGAGGATGTGGAGAAATAGGAACACTTTTACACTGTTGGTGGGACTGTAAACTAGTTCAACCATTGTGGAAAATAGTGTGGCGATTCCTCAAGGATCTAGGACTAGAAATATTTGACCTAGCCATCCCATTACTGGGTATATACCCAAATGATTATAAGTCATGCCCCTATAAAGACATATGCACCCATATGTTTATTGTGACACTACTCACAATAGCGAAGACTTGGAATCAACCCAAATGTCCACCAGTGACAGACTGGAATAAGAAAATGTGGCACATATTTACCATGGAATACTATGCAGCCATAACAAAGGATGAGTTCGTGTCCTTTGTAGGGACATGGATGCAGCTGGAAACCATCATTCTCAGCAAAGTATCGCAAGAACAGAAAACCAAATACTGCATGTTCTCAGTCATAGGTGGGAATTGAACAATGAGATCACTTGGACACAGGAAGGGGAACATCACACACTGGGGCCCATTGTGAGGAGGAGGGAAGGGGGAGGGGTAGCATTAGGAGATTTACCTAATGTAAATGATGAGTTAATGGTTGCAGCACACCAACATGGCACATGTATACATACGTAACAAACCTGCACTTTGTGTACATTTACCCAAGAACTTAAAGTTTAATAATAATAATAATAATAAAAAGTCCTACCATGATGGTTAATATTGAGGGTCAACTTCATTGGATTGAAGGATGTAACGTATTGCTCCTGGATGTGTTTGCGCAGGTGAGCATTTGAGCAAGTGGACTGTGAGAGGGAGACCCAGCCTCAATCTGAGAGGACACAATCTAATCAGCTGCCAGCACAACCAGAATAAAAAGCAGATAGAAGAATGGGAAAGACTTGACTGTCTTTGTTTTTCTACCTTTCATCTTTCTCCTAAGGTAGATGCTTCCTGTCCTCGAGCATCAGACTCCAAGTTTGTCAGTTTTTGGACTCACACTAGTGGTTTTCCAGGGGCTCTCTGGCCTTCAGCCACAGACTGAAGGCTGCACTGTTGGCTTCCACACTTTTTAGATTTGGGGACTTGGCTCTTCAGGCTGCAGATGGCTTATTGTCTGACCTCACCTTGTGATCATGTGACTGAATTATCCTAATAAACTCCCCTTAATACATTCATCTATCCTATTAGTTCTGTCCCTCTAGGGATTCCTGACTAATATACTCACAAATGCCTGACTCCTTCAATCATTGAAAGCAAAGACTTAAATATCTGAAGAGAGATACAGCAAATGATATCAACCCCATGGCCCAGGAAAAGACACTTCCTTAATAGCCAGAGCAAGGATAGAAGAACAATCCTCTAATTTTAGAAAAGGAACAGAGAACGCATCTGGCCCCAGGATGTTATCCTAATATTAAGCAGTTCTCTGCTACATGTGGGGAAAAGAGCAGGAATTGCCCCCCGCCATGGACAACCATAGATTCCTCTCTGAGTTTGGCTGCTGTGGAAGGGAGAAAGTCTCACCTTCCATCACTGAGAATACAGGACTGCCTCAATCAGAGGCTGGATTAGGAAACAGAACCTACTCTTTCACTTCATCTCCATCACCAGTAGAGCACAAACTATGAAGCAACAGGAATGAGCTGCTAGAGAAGGTGGGAGAGCACAAAGGGATGCCTACCCTGTAGGATGAAGTGGGCAGAGAAACCAAAAGCTGGGGGGAGAACAGAAACAATGAGAAAACCATCCTGCCTCTTAAAATCCACCATATGCCCATGGTAACTTACCCCTGGACAAATTCAAAGCCTACGATGCAATGAGGTTAATCATACTGACAACAAATCCCAGCTGGGTTCACTGCCTCCATTTTAGGGGAAAATACAATTATATTTCTAGCTTTGCCAGGTTTGTTGCAAGCAACCCACATTTAAAATGGCTCTCCTCCCCAATGTTTGGTTTTTAATGCTTGCCTGATGTCATCTTAAAATTAATTATATATATAATAATTTTATATAAATATATATTAGAGATATATAGATAGATAAGTCTG
Source organism: Macaca thibetana thibetana (assembly GCF_024542745.1). Lineage (NCBI taxonomy): Eukaryota > Metazoa > Chordata > Mammalia > Primates > Cercopithecidae > Macaca > Macaca thibetana. The sequence goes on along the minus strand of NC_065599.1, from coordinate 7,199,235 downwards.
ATTCTGTTGCCTAGGCTGGAGTGCAGTTGTTGGGATCACAGACACTGTAGTCTTCAACTCCTGGGCTCAAGGAATCCTCCTACCTCAGCCTTCTGAGTAGCTAAGACTAAAAGCCCAAGCCACCATGCTCAGCTAATTTTTGGTTTTTACTTTTGTAGAGATGGGGTCTTGCTCTGTTCACCAGGCTAATACTATTTTTGAAAGGGAGGCTCAGCATTCTCAATATGTACTGAGCCATGGACAAGACAGAATTGATGCTGGTTTTCTGCTACTTTGCATGCAAATGCCAACATTCAAACCATTTGAACAGAAATTCCCGTAATGTGATTTCAGAAACCCCGAGTGACCACAAGACCCTTTCAAGGAGCTGTTAGAGTCCAAACCCTTTTCTTAACACCCCCAGGCAGTGTTGTTTTTTCCACCTCCCTCTGTCATTCATTCCTGAATTAACAGTAAAGTCTTCCAGAGGTTTCATGACATGCAGTATTACAGCACATTGAATGCAGAAGCGTATAAGAAAATCTGTCTGTCTTTGATTAGCCCACTAAAAAGATTAGTGCAAAACCATGTGGTCTTACTCCCTGGTTTTTAAAAATTGTTATTTTTAATAAAAATGTTTCTATATTAACATGCAAAGAGATTATATATAAATTTAATAAAATAACAAATACCTCAAATTTTTATGTTTTTGTTTCTACTTTAATAAATATAACCTACATTATAAATGTTATTTGAGATCCTCAGTCATTTGTCAGAGGGTAACATGGCCTTAAAACCAAACATTTGGAAGAGTGCTGAGTCAAAGCAGATAGCCTGCTAAATTGCTTCTACAGCATACATTTGACAAAGGTTAAAACAGTTTTTCCCTAAGCTGATTTGTGTTGACTTGAGAATCTATGCATGAACCTTGATTTGACCTTGAGGAAGACCTTTGACCTTCTTTGCTGAGGATACTCCATCATTTTTTAAATTTTAAGGACCTAAATGTCACGTTACAGAGATTTCAGGATATTTAACTGCTTCTCTTCCATGGTGACTGAAGATGACAACAATATATTAAGAGAAAGTGGGTAAAGATGACAATAATATAAAAGAAGGTATAATTGAAAGTAAATGTATATATATCAAGAAAAAGGGAACACAATTTTATATGTGCATAAATGTACATGTTTTGTGGTCTAGTAAGATAATTACAGGTGTGGAATTAGTAAGCTACAGGAAAATTCTATTTTCACTGAAATTCAGTGAGTAGGATGCATGCTGGTTATTGTATCAAATAACTCTGCATCTCAGTAAAACAAATGTTTCCTTCTCCTGTATACAGAGATGTCCCTGGTCACAGGGTCCTGGGTGGCTTTTCTCTACAGCAGGTATTTTAATGTGTACACGATTCATCAGGTGGTCTTGTCTCAATGCAGATTCTGATTCAGCACTCAAGGATGAGGTTGAGACTGCATTTTAATGTTTTATGTTCTTATTTGCGCATATTTACGGGGTACCTGAGAAATTTTGTTACAGTTATATAACATATATGGATGGCATCGGATATTCAGGGTGTTCATCATTCTGCTGCACTACATTTTTGCTGAGTACAGTTACTCTACTCTGCTATTAAGCTTCAAATTTATTCCTTCTATCATAAGTGAAAACATTCATTATTTATCTTCATCACTTGACATATTTCACCTAATAATGACCTCCAGGTCCACCCATGTTGCTGCCAAGAGACACAATTTCATTCTTTTTTATGGCTCAATAGTATTCCATTGTGTTTATTTTCTTTATCCATTAATCTGTTTGTGGACACTTAGGTTGATTCCATATGTTTACGATTGTGAGCAGTGCTATTATCAAATGCAAGTGCAGGTATTTCTGTGACATATTGACCTCTTTTTGGAGTGGCATGTAAGTGGGATTGTAGGATCAATGATAATTCTATTTTTAGATTTTTTTTTTTTTTTTTTTTTTTTTGAGACGTAGTCTTGCTCCATTGCCCAGGCTGGAGTGCAATGGTGTGATCTTGGTTCACTGTAACCTGTGCCTCACTGGTTCAAGTGATTCTCGTGTCTCAGCCTCCTGAGTAGCTGGGACTACAGGCATGGGCCACCATGCCTGGATAATTTTTTCTATTTTTAGCAGTGATGGGGTTTCACCATGTTAGCCAGGATGTTCTCGATCTCCTGACCTCGTAAACTGCTGCTTTGGCCTCTTTTAGTGCTAGAATTACAGGTGTGAGCTACCATGCCTGGCATTTTTAGATTTTTAAAAAATAAATCTCTGTACTCTTTTCTGTAGTGGCTGAACTAGTTTATAGTTCTACCAACAGTTGATAATAATTCACTTTCTCTGAATTCTCACCAACACCTGTTCTTTTTCTTTTTTTATTTTTACTTTTTATTTTTTGAGAAAGGGTTTCACTCTGTCACCAGGCTGGAGGGCAGTGGCACAGTCTCAGCTCACTGTAGCCTCTATCTCCCAGGCTCAAGTGATTCTCCTTCCTCAGCCCCACAAGTAAGTACCTGAGACTATAGGTGCAGGCCACCTCACCTGGCTAATTTTTTGTATTTGTAACAGAGACAGTGTTTTACCATGTTCACCAGGATGACCTTGAACTCCCGACCTCAGTGATCTGCCCGCCTTAGCTTCTCAAAGTGCTAGGATCACATGTATGAACCTCCACTCCCAGACTGTTATTTTTCATTTTTAAATAAAAGCCATTTAAATGCTCAGTATCACTAATCATCATAGAGACTGCATTTGTATGAGCCCCGAGATGAGACTTCATGCTACTGGCTCCTGGACCAGGTTTTGGTGAGGCTATGAAACCAAAGGCATGGGGCTCTGGTCAGTGTGGTCTTTCCCACTGTGTCCACAGGAAAAAGAATTGAGATTGGTAAATACCTATCCACTTTCTGCCATACATAAATACTTAGCTATTACTATGTACTTATTTAGGATGTTTTGTTTCAGTTTAAATGTGTTAGTGCATTTAGCTTGGAAATGATCTTTTGCCTAATTTGTAAATTTTTATATTTTCATGTTGCTAGTTCAAGTAAAATAGAGTAAAATGTTATTATACTTATGTTATGTCAGCCTGGCAGGAAGTCACTCCAAATCCATAAAATTTTCCAATTTTCGACTATGTAGGAAAAAATATATATGGTAGTCCATTTCCAAGAGAACATGCCTCGAATAAGTTTGGGCCTACAAATTATATAAGAACACAATACACTACACCCCTGCTTTAATAGCTGGTGCCTTTTTGTTGGGGGTCCCCTTAGTTACCCTCACCTAAACCAAAGAGTTTAGTCTACAATGAAAGCTTACTAGCCTGCAAAATAGCTCACTTCATCTATTCTTATCAGCTTGCCTGACTATCTGGGTCATAATTCAACTACATGAGGAGCCCCAGACCTGATCATGACTGCAACGCATTATGGGCTACAACAAAATGCAGCCAGACGATGCTAAAGAAAACATACCTAAAAGCCCTAAGCCAACAAACAATAGGCAATGTCCGGGAACATTGTGACCCCATAGTAGTCAGCCTATGAACCTAAGGAAGGACTTGTATACTAAGGAATAACTTGCTTGTTGTAAATATATGGGCTGTGGCTGCCTACGAGACATCCAATCTTGCAAGGGAGTCATTAAAAGTCTCACTTCCTCTATTCTTGTCTGTGAGTCCATTTCTTGGGTTTGGATGGGTGAGTGTGTTTCTCACAAGCTGGCCAGAAAAAATTTTCTAAAATGTCCATGTTTCATCCCAACATCAAGAAATAGGTATTTAGGTGCTTAGGATGCAAAACAAACAAGCCCAGTGAATTTTAATGGCCACATGAAAAAGTGTCTGAATCCATTTTGTATGTCTGCCTAAACATGGTTACATTTTTGAAAATGTGAAAAGTAAATACAGATGTTCTCAAAAGAAAGTAGCTTACATCTACATTTATTTAATAAACTTTTAAGTGATTTTCATTGTATTTTCCTATCAAGGCAACAAAGGATTTCATTAAAATTTTGTCTACTTTGCTATCTGCTATTTTATACAATTACTATCCCCTTGGATAGTTCCCTTTTATTATCCCTTAAAAGAAAACTGCAAACATAATACATGGATAAAGTTGAAAGATTTTAGGCAGTTTTACAACTCTTGCACTTTGACAAAATTTTGAATCAGAAACAAAAGTTGACTTTTGAGACAAAAATGTAACATTGTACACCTAATGCTGATTATGGCTGATCATTACTTGGGAAGATATATAGAAAAACAAATTCTTTTGATAAATGGAAAGTTTCTGAACTGTTGACCCCATCATGGTTTCCTATACTTCTTTGATACATTTATCATAATATAGAAACCACATGGTCCTCGATGGCTGACCAGAGTATACTATTTCTGCCTCTACATGAGGTTACTATGAAATGTGGCCTAAATCAAATGGGAAGAGAAGTCATACCACATGGGAGCCTTCAATAGCCACTAACTGTGGTATCAATCTCCATATGCCATGAAGACACTGTTTCTTGAGCAAAGACTGCATTTGTGTAGAAACTCAGCCTTGTGCGAGAAAGTGCGTAGGCGTTGAAAAGGCAAAATATACCTCTTATATTCTGAGATATATAGATAAATAGACACAGGAATATTATTTAAAAGTCCATAGAACTGGCCAGGCATGGTGGCTCATGCCTGTAATCCCAACACTTTGGGACCACAAGGTTGGCAGATCACAAGGTCAGGAGTTTAAGACCAGCCTGGCCAACATGGTGAAACCCCATATCTACTAAAGATACAAAAAATAAGCTAGGTGTGGTGGTATACACCTGAAATCCTAGCTATTCAGTAGCCCCAAGCAGGAGAATCACTTGAACCCAGAAGGTGGAGGTTGCAGTGAGTCGAGATCACATCATTGCACTTCAGCCTGGGGAATAGGGTGAGACTCTGTCTCAAAAAAAAAAAAAAAAAAAAAAAAAACTTCTATAGAACTGTAGCAGACCCATTTTCCTTTCTTGTAGAAGTGTTCTCTTTACCTAAGGAATCTAAGGATGGCAATGCTGAAGGGGGAGGGTGTTTTATGGAACATTTATAGAAAGGCAAATGTCAAAATCATTTAACAAAAATGAACTTAAAAACTGGGCACAGTGCTTACACCAGTAAACCCAGCACTTCGGGAAGCCAAGGCAGGTGGGTTGCTTAAGCCCAAGAGTTTGAGAACAGACTGAGAAACATAGCAAGACCCCTTCTCTCTCAATAAAAAATTTTAATAAGCCTGGTATTTTGATGTGCTCCTGTGGTCCCTGCTACTCTAGAGACTGAGGAATGAGAATCACTTCAGCCCGGGAGGTCGAGGTTGCAGTAAGCTATGATCACAGTGCTGCACTCTAACCTGGATAACAGAGAAAGACTCTGTTTCTAAAACAGAAGAACAAATTTAAGGAGTGAGCGGGCAGATTGAACTTACCTGAAATAAGGGTCTTTGACTATTCAGGAATAAAATATTTCCAACCAAAATTGAGTTTCAAAATACGACTATCATGATAAAGGAAAAAAAAACTATTTCCCTGCTACTACTATACATATCTTAAAGAGGAACATTTTTATTTCTTGGTAATATTTCCAACTGAAAAAGTGAAAAGGAAGCAAATGTTGTTTTTACAAAGAATTAAAGATAGCTAGCATTACTCCACCTCCCATGAAGAAAATAAATAGGAATAAGGGTAAAAATGAGAGGGAAATGCTGCTGTTTTTTAATCCATACAAAAGTGTCTGATATGGTTAGGCTGTGCCCTCATCCAAATGTCACCTTGAATTGTAGCTCCTATAATCCCCATGTGTTGTGGGAGGGACCCAGTGAGAGGTAATGGAATCATGGCATGGATTTTTGCTGTAGTGTTCTTGTGGTAACGAATAAGCCTCATGAGACCTGATGTTTTTTATAAAGGGCAGTTCCCCTGCACATGCACCCTTGCCTGCCAGCATGTAAGACATATATTTTCTCCTCCTTCACCTTCCACAATGATTGTGAGGCCTCCTCAGCCACATGGAACTATGAGTCCATTAAATCTCCTTTTCTTAGTAAATTACCCAGTCTTGGGTGTTTCTTCATAGCAATATGGAAATGGACAAATACAATGTCACATCACAGAAAATCACTTAAATTCCATTCTTTACTTTGATTTATTTCATTTTATTTTTGTATAAATAGAGACAGTAAATTTTACTCTCTTCAAGCCCTAAGAATTCACAGGTTGACGAGTATAGTATGCACAGTATGAATGTGCTTTAAATAAGATGGGCATCCATTTCCCTTTTACACAACACATTCCTGAAAATCAGCACTAAAGTTGGATATGAGAAAATCAAATAATAACTTACACACTAACAAGCACACTTAAGGTCCATAAAACAAAAATGCATACTGGAATATCCTTTTCAGAAAAAGAAATCATTGATGACACTATTGCAGCATTTCATACTAGGTGTTTAGTTTTGTTATTTTTCTTCAAAACAGCAGTAGTGGGCTTAAGCCGAATAAGATAGAGATTCTACCTTATTTTATTGATAATAAATATTGATAATAAATATAGAATCTCTACCTTATTTTATTGATAATAAATAATTATTTATTATTTTCCTCTCACTGAAGGATTTTTCACTTTTTTTCCAATCTCATTGACTTTTTGAGACATATTGCATATTACAGTTGTAGCATGCTGGGTGTTCCATTTCCTACCCCTTAAGAAATAAAATTATAGAAGAAAAATCAGTAATAGATTAAAAGAAATTTCTTAGCATCACTGTACAAAGATGAAGAGTCTATCAAAAAGTTACCATTGACTCGCAGAGAATACTATTTAACAGAAGCCTGTGGTTCTCTATGATCAGATGACACAGGAAAGTAGAATTTTGCATATTCACAAATAAGTATAGATATAAATATATATAAACACAATGATAGATAAATATGTGGATATCTAAATATATATAGAGTAAATACATGTGTGGATATCTACATACTTATATAACTATGCTGAGAGTTTGGAGATTCAGTTCAAGGCCAGATGGTGGATGAATTGAAACTGAAGCTTGTGAGATTGTCTTTGAGAGCACTGTCTTGAGCATAGCCAGAGATTCTGGAAGACAGTGAGCTAAAGTCATGATAGTATCCTGGAATCCTGTAGACTGTGGCTTGGCCACCTTTCCCTTGTGTGGTCTGGGAATCTTTCTATCCTTGCTGGCCATCATTCTTATAATCTGTAAAGTGAAAGTGATAGGACTGTTGCAAAAATTAAATGTGAGTTCTATGTGAGGTATCTTTTACATGGCAGGCATACATCAGTGTAGCTTATTATGATTATTGCTGAGACACATTACTTCAGAGCATCCCTCACTGGGAGATGTGCAGAATTATGAAGCACGTAGACATGTGGAGAATGGTGGGGATGAGGGCATGTAGGAGTTAAGTGTGCAAAGAAATCTAGAAATTAACCAGGATTGGAGATTTTGTAATATGAGTCCGAGGAAAAGAGAGGCAAGCCAAAACAAACCTGACAAATAATTTTTGGTAAAGTCTCAATGACTTGATATATATTATTAGAAACAAATTATTTATATTTTAGGAGAACCACTAGATATAGCAATGGCATAATCAAAAGCATTACATAAAATGTTAAAGGTAATAGAAATTTCAGTCATTTGTATAGCCAAAACAGTAATTTTATCATTACATCATCATTATCATCATCATCACATGAGGTCGGATTATCGTTATGGAAAGCCTAGGAATAGTTACCTATTGATTTTGGAGTATAATTATTAATATCCTTGATATGCTTTGGCTGTGTCCTCACCCAAATCTCATTTTAGCTCCCTTAATTCCCATCGTGGGGACAGTTTCACCCATACTGTTCTTGTGGTAGTGAATTAATGTCACCAGATCTGATTGTTTTATAAGGAGTTTCCCCTTTCACTTGGTTCTAATTCTCTGTTGTGTGCTGCCATTGAAGACATGCTTTTCACCTTCTACCATGATTGTGATGCCTCCCCAGCCATGTGGAACAGTGAGTTCACTTAATATATTTTTCTTTATAAATTACCCAGTTTTGTGCTGATGGTCAGAACCATGAAAATGAACTAATACAATCTTTAACATGGCAAAAGGAACTGGTCATCTGTTCTGTTTGTAAACAATCCTGTACCTTCAGCACAGAAACTTGCAACATTCAATCACCTCTTCATTCTTCAGGTATGATACTAAATGTTCCTTCTACTGTGGAAAGTTCCTATTCCTCCAATATTTTCTATTATTGTTAATTTTCTGCTGTGTATACAAGTCAGATACTGATCATGGTTTATAATTTCCTATTGTCTGATAAATTGTTGGCCACCTCCTGAGCTGGACAGACTTTAAAATTACCCTCAATGATCTGCACTTTCTAGTGCACTTTCTAGCACTTTCTAGTGTGTACTTTCTTATATAGCCCTCTTCCACTGAATTTACCCAGGACCATGGGATATAAAGTCTATGTTTACTTTACGTTGCATAAAACTCCATCTTGCTAGTCCCCTCTCACTACAGACTTTCTCTCTTGTAGACATTGAAGAAGCCAGTGTTCATGTGAACTGAGGACAGCCCATAAGAGTGGAGGGGGTCCCTCCCAAGACTAAACCAGGAAGAAGTTGAATCCCTGAATAGACCAATAACAAGATCTGAAATTGAAGCAGTAATTAATAGCCTACCAACCAAAACAAAACAAAACAAAAAAACAAAAACACAAGACCAGACAGACTCACAGCTGAATTCTACCACAGGTACAGAGAGGAGCTTGTACCATTCCTTCTGAAGTGATTCCAAACAATAGAAAAACACGGACTTCTCCCTAACTCATTTTATGAGGTCAACATCATCCTGATAACAAAACCTAGCAGAAACACAACAAAAACAAAATTTCAGGCCAATATCCCTGATGAACATTGATATGAAATTCTCAATAAAATACTAACAAACCAAATCCAGCAACACATCAAGAAGTTTATCCACCAAGATCAAGTTGGCTTCATCCCTGATATGCAAGACTTGTTCAATATATGCAAATCAATAAATGCAATCCATCACATTAACAGAAGCAATGACAAAAGCCATATGATTATCTCAATAGATGCAGAAAAGGCTTGCAATAAAATTCAACACAAATTCATGCTAAAAACACTCCATAAACTAGGTATCGATGGAACATATGTCAAAACAATAAAAGCTATTTATGACAAACCCACAGACAATATCATACTGAATGGGTAAATACTAGTAACTTTCTCTTTGAAAACTGGCACAAGACAAGGATGCCCTCTCTCAAAACTCCTATTCAACATAATATTAGAAGTTCTGGCCAGGAAATCAGGCAAGAGAAAGAAATAAAGAGTATTCATATAGGAAGAGAGGAAGTCATATAGTCTCTGTTTGCAAGGGACATAATTGTATGTTTAGAAAACCCCATCATCTCAGCCCAAAATCTCCTTAAGCTGATAAGCAACTTCAGCAAATTCTCAGGATACAAAATCAGTGTGCAAAAATCACAAGCATTCCTATACACAAATAATAGACAGAGAGGCAAACCATGATTGAACTCCCATTCACAATTGCTACAAAGAAAATAAAACACCTAGCAATACAACTTACAAGGGATGTGAAAGACCTCTTAAAGGAGAACTAAAAACCACTGCTTAAGGAAATAAGAGAGAACACAAACAAAAGGAAAAGCATTCCATACTTATGCATAGGAAGGATGAATATCATAAAAATGGCCATACTGCCCAAAGCAACTTATAGAATCAATGCTATCCCCATCAAGCTACTATTAAATTTCTTTACAGAATCAGAAAAAACTACCTTAAATTTCTTATGGAACCAAAAAAAAAGCCCATAGAGCAGACAATTCTAAGCAAAAACAACAAAGCTGGAGGCAGCATGCTACCTGACTTCAAACTATACAAAAGCCTACAGTAACAAAATCAGCAACGTACTGCTACCAAAATAGGTATATAGACCAATGGAACAGAACAGAAGTCTCAGAAATAATGTTACATATACACATTCATTTGATCTTTGACAAGTGACAAAAACCATCAATGGGGAAAGGATTCACTATTTAAAAAATGGTGATGGGAAAACTGGCTAGTCATTTTCAGAAAAATTTAAACTGGAATCCTTGCTTACACATTATACAAAAATTAACTCAAGATGGATTAAAGACTTAAATGTAAAACCTAAAACCATAAAAACCCTAGAAGGAAACCTAGGCAATACAATTAGGACATAGTCATGGGCATAGTCTTCATGATTAAAACATCAAAAGCAATGGCAACGAAAGCCAAAATTGGCAAATGGGATCTAAAGGAGCTTCTGCAGGCAAAATAAACTATCATCAGACAGAACAGGCAAGCTGCAGAATGGGAGAATACTTTTGCAATATATCCATCTGACAAAGGGCTAACGTCGAGAATCTTCAAAGAACTTAAATGTGCAAGAAAAAAGAAACAATCCCATCAAAAGGTGGGCAAAGGATATGAAAAAAATCTCATCATCACTGGTCATTAGAGAAATGCAAATCAAAACCATAATGAGATACCATCTCACACCAGTTAGAATAGTGATCATTAAAAAGTCAGGAAGCAACAGATGCTGGAGAGTATGTGGATAAATATGAATGCTTTTACACGTTGGTGGGAGTGTAAATTAGTTCCATCATTGTGGAAGACAGTGTGGTGATTCCTCAACAATCTAGAACAAGAGATACCATTTGACTCAGCAATCCCGTTACTTAGTATACAACCAAAGGATTATAAATCATTCTACTATAAAGACACATACGTTTATTGCAGCACTGTTCACAATAGCAAAGACTTGGAACTGACCCAAATAACCATCAGTGATAGATTGGAAAAAGAAAATGTGGCATATATACACCATGGAATACTATGTAGCCATAAAATGACATTCTTTGCAGGGGCATGGATGAAGCTGGAAACCATCATTCTCAGCAAACTAACACAGGAACAGAAAACCAGACACCACATATTCTTGTTCATAAATGGCAGTTGAACAATGAAAACACATGGACACAGGGAGAGGAACATCACACATTGGGGCCTGTCAGGAGATGTTGGGCCAGAAGAGGGATAGCATTAGGAGAAATACCTAATGTATATGACAGGTTGACGGGTGCAGCAAACCACCATGGCACATATGTACCTATGTAACAAACCTGCACATTCTGCACAAGTATCTCAGAACTTAAATTAAAATTTAACAGAAGGAAAAAAAAAAAGAGTGGAGGGTGTCCCCTAGCCCATAACCAGCAAGAAACTGGCTCTCAGTTCTGCATCCACAAGGAAATCAAAAGCACACTAAACACTAGAGATCTTAACAAAGATATCTTGGAGGATAGTTGACTGGATAAATGACCTTAATGAAGAAAGAAAGGAGAAAGTAGTGAAGTGGAAATGAATTGCATTGAGTTCTTGCAAGGATTTGCTCAGTCATATTGCTGAGTTTTTCTGATGTTGGTGGAATATCTGCAGCTAAGACAATTGTAGCACAAACTAATTCATGTTGAGTCAATAGACATAATTATGAGTAAAACTTCAGAGTTGGATTTAAAAGGGAAAGCCTGGAACCCCAGTTTTGCTGTTTACCAACTACTGATACTCCCAAAACATTAAACCTCCCTCTATTTTATTCTTTTTAATTAGAATGAGGAGGATAGTGAAGCCTCAGAGAGGATAAATTAACCAATATCTGCAATGGAAAGACAGTTCTGTAAGCTTCTAAGAAGGTTCTCCATATTCCAAGCCATGATCGATATGATTTGACTTCCTCTGTTTCTTTCCAGAAATATTAAGAGACATTATTACTCAATTGCAGCAAACTCTTAATTATGACTCTCCCTAAAACTAAATTAATCTTGTCCATTTTATTACATATATGCTGTTTCCCTGATTGTCATATTTATTACTCTTATGGAGAAAGGCAACAAATATTATGCTCAGGGGTTTTGGTAAATTGTGAGATTTCTCTGTTTCTCTCTTTCTATGGCTAGTAGTACTTCAAATTGCTAGGTACAGTCTTTTGCCCATAGGTTAGACTCATTCATTCAATAAATATACAGTGAGGACATCATTTGTGCCAAGCATATGTAATAGACTCTAATTTTTAAAAATAGAAAATAATGAATATGTTTTCAGAGAGCTATCCATTCTTCTGAAACCCAAGATTAGGCTTTGAGATCTTTTAGATATATTAGTAACACAATGCTACAGCATAAATGAAGAAGATCAGAAAACGGGTGGCCAAGGTGCTGTTTTAATCAAAACACTATTTGTACTTGTAAAATGTACAATACTTCAATAGACAAAACTTTATCTTCCTATACATGCAAGAAGATTCACACAACGATATTTTGCATATCCTCTCAGATTTTGCCCTGAATCACTATGGCCAAATTTTTCATTAATATTCAATAACTTTTCATATTAACATCACTTTGGAATATATGCTCTTAAAGATGATACCTCTAAGAGATTTTTGGCTAGTATCATCTAACCCCTTATATTGAACTTTCGATGAATGCTATGAAAATGGATCACATAATTCAATTGATGTCATGCTTTGCTTAAGAAAGAGAATGAAAGTAATTCATAGTTTATAGATAAAAGGGAGGAGCATCTTGCAATCCATGAATTTACATAAGAAAACACTCTTAATGCAGATGGTAATTGTTCTAAAACTTGAAAACCTATAGGTAGGGCCTCTGTAACTCTAAGCCATTAGAAAGACAGATTTCCATCCTTGAACATGTTCTTATTTCTTTCTGTTCTTGATTTCTATCAAGTAACTCAATTGCATTTTGTTATTTAACTTCAATAATAAGTAAATCTGAACTACTGCCATAGTAAATCAACCATCCAATGTCAGGCCTCTGAGCTCAAGCTAAGGTATCATAACCCCTGTGACCTGCGTGTATACATCCAGATGGGCTGAAGTAACTGAAGAATCACAAAATAAGTGAAAGTGGTCTGTTCCTGCCTTAACTGATGACATTACGTTGTGAAATTCCTTCTCCTGGCTCAAAAACTCCCCCACTGAGCACCTTGTGACCCACCGCCCACCCAACTGCCCACCAAAGAACAACCCCTTTTGACCAATTTTTTTTTTTAACCTACCCAAATCCCATAAAACAGCCCCATCCCTATCTACCTTTGCTGACACTCATTTTGGACTCAGCCTACCTGCACCCAGGTGAAATAAACAGCCTAGTTGCTCACAAAAAGGCTGTTTCATGGTCTGGTCACATGGATGCGTGTGAAATTTGGTGCTGTGACTCGGATCAGAGGGGACCTCCCTTGGGAGATCAATCCCCTGTCCTCCTGCTCTTTGCTCTGTGAGAAAGATCCACCTACAACCTCTGGTCCTCAGACTGACCAGCCCAAGAAACATCTCACCAATTTTAAATTGGGTAAGCAGCCTCTCTTTACTCTCTTCTCCAACCTCTGTCACTATCCCTTAACCTCTTTCTCCTTTCAATCTTGGCACCAAACTTCAGTCTCTCCCTTCTCTTAATTTCAGTTCTGTTCCTTTTCTGGTAGAGACAGGAGATGTGTTTTATCAGTGAACTCAAAATCCCGGTGCCGGTCACAGACTTGGGAAGACAGTCTTTCCTTGGTGTTTAATCATGCAGGGATGCCTGCCTGATTATTCACCCATTGTTTCAGAGGTTTCTGACCAAATGGGGATGCCTGCCTTGGCCCTTCACCCTTAGTGGGAAGCACAGCTTTTCTGGAGGGAAAGCGCTCTCCAACCCCTTCTCTCCATGTCTCTACTCCTTCTCCACTTTCCTGGGGGGTGGGCAAGTACCGCCCCCCCGCCAACTCCTGTCCATATCTCTACCCTCTCTTTTCTCTGGGTTTGCCTCCTTCACTATGGGCAACCTTCTATCCTCCATTCCTCCCTCTTCTCCCTTAGCCTGTGTTCTCAAAAACTTAAAACCTCTTCAACTCACAGCTGACCTAAAACCTAAGCATCTTATTTTCTCCTGCAACACTGCTTGACTCCAATACGAACTCAACAGTGGTTCCAAATAGCTAGAAAATGGCACTTCTGATTTTTCTATCCTACAAGATCTAGATAATTCTTGTCATAAAATGGGCAAAGGTTCTGAGATGCCTGATGTCCAGGTATCTTTTCCATATTGGTCCCTCCCTAGTCTCTGTTCCCAATGCATTGCTTCTCAAGTCTTCCTTCTTTCCCTCCCACCTGTCCCCTCAGTCCCAACCTCAAGCCTCACTGAGTCTTTCCAATCTTCCTTTTCTATAGATGCATCTGACCTCACCCCTCCTTCCCAGGCTGTTCCTCCCCAGGTCAAGCTAGGTCCCAATTCTTCCTCAGACTCTGATCCTCCACTCTATAATCCTTTTATCACCTTCCTTCCTCACACCCAGTCCAGCTTACAGTTTTGTTTTGCAACTGGCCCTTCCGCACCTGTCTAGTAATTTCCTCTTAAAATGGTGGCTGGAACTAAAGGCATAGTCAAGGTTAATGCTCCCTTTTCTTTATCTGCTCTCCTGAGATGCTTTACAGCCCTAGACCCTAAAAGGTCAAAAGGGTGTCTTATTCTCAATATGCATTTTATTACCCATTCCACTCCTGACATTAAATAAGGCTCCAAAAATTAAATTCCAGCCTTCAAACCCCACAACAGGACTTAATTAACCTCACCTTCAATGTCTGCAATAATAAAGTAGAGGCAGCCAAGTAGCAATGTATTTCTGAGTTGCAATTCCTTGCCTCCAATATGAGACAAACCCCAGCCACATCTCCAGCACACAAGAACTTCCAAACACCTGAACTGCAGTGACCAGGCATTCCTCCAGGACCGCCTACCCCAGAAGCTTGCTTCAGGTGCCAGAAATCTGGTCACTGGTTGAAGGAATGTTTGCAGCCTGGGATTCCTCCTAAGCCATGTCCCATCTCTGAAGGACCCCACTGAAAATTGGAATGCTAACTTACCTGGTAACCACTTCCAGAGCCCCTGGAACTCTGTCCCAAGATTCTGATTGACTCCTTCACAGATCTTCTCAGCTTTGCAGTTGAAGACTGACACTGCCCAGTCACCTTGGAAGATCCCTGGACCATCACAGATGCTGAGCTTTGGATAACTCTTACAGTGGCGGGTAAGTCCATCCTCTTCTTAATCAACACGGAGGCTACACACTCCACATTACCTTCTTTTCAAGGGCCTGTTTCCCTTGCCCCCATAATTGTTGTGGGTATTGATGGCCAGGCTGCAAAACCTCTTAAAACTCCCCAACTCTGATGCCAACTTGGACAATATTCTTTTATGCACCCCTTTTTAGTTATCATCACCTGCCCAGCTCTCTTACTAGATCAAAACATTTTAATAAAAGTACCTGCTTCCCTGACTATTCTTAGGCTACAGCCACACCTCATTGCCACCATTTTGCCCAGTTCAAAGGCTACTTAACATCTTCTCCTTGTATCTCCCCACCTTAATCCACAAGTATATGATACCTCTACTCTCTCCCTGGTGATGGATGATGAACGCCTTACCATCCCATTAAAACCTAATCACCCTTACCCCACTCAATGCCAATATCCCATCCCACAGCATGCTTTGAAAGGATTAAAGCCTGTTATCACATGCCTGCTACAACATGGCCTTTTAAAGCCTTTAAACACTCCTTAGAATTCCCCCATTTTACCTGTCCTAAAACCAGATAAGCCTTATAGATTACTTCACAACCTGCGCCTTATCAATCAAATTGTTTTGCCTACCCACCTCACGATGCCAAACCCATATACTCTCCTATCCTCAATACCTCCCTCTATAATCCATTATTCTGTTTTGGATCTCAAACCTTCTTCCTTTACTATTCCTTTGTACCCTTCACTGCAGCCTCTCTTTGCTTTCATGTGGACTGACCATGACACCCATCGGGCTCAGCAAATTATCTGGGCTGTACTGCCGCAAGGCTTCACAGACAGCCCCCATTACTTCAGTCAAGCGCAAATTTCTTCCTCATCTGTTACCTGTCTCGGCATAATTCTCATGAAAACAAACACGCTCTCCCTACTGAACTTGTCCAGCTAATCTCCCAAACCCCAATCCCTTCTACAAAACAACTCCTTTCCTTCTTAGACATGGTTAGTGCAGTCAGTTTTCTTACACAAGAGTTGGGAACATGCCCTATAGACTTTCTGTCCAAACAGCTAGACCTTACTGTTTTAGCCTAGCCCTCATGTCTGTGTGCAGCAACTGTTTTAATACTTTTTAGAGGCCCTAAAAATCACAAAGTATGCTCAACTCACTCTCTACATGTCTCATAACTTCCAAAATTTATTTTCTTCCTCCCACCTGATGCATATACTTTCTGCTCCCTGACTCCTTCAGCTATACTCACTCTTTGTTGAGTCTCCCACAGTTACCATTGTTCCTAGCCTGTACTTCAATCTGGCCTCCCACATTATTCCTGATACCACACATGACCCCCATGACTGTATCTCTATGATCCACCTAACATTCACTCCATTTCTCCATATTTCCTTCTTTTTTGTTCCTCACCCTGAACACACTTAGTTTATTGACTGCAGTTCCACTAGGCCTAACAGCCACTCACCAGCAAAAGCAGGCTATGCTATAGTATCTTCCACACCTATCATTGAGGCTACCACTTTGCCCACTCCAGTACCTCTCAGGAAGCTGAACTCATTGTTTTAACTCAGGCCTTCATTCTTGCAAAAGGACTACACATCAATATTTACACTGATTCTAAATATGCCTTCCATATCCTGCACAACCATGTTGTAATATGGGCAGAAAGAAATTTCCTCACTATGCAAGAGTCCTCCATCATTAATGCCTCTTTAACAAATACTCTTCTCAAAGCCACCGTACTTCCAAAGGAAGCTTGAGTCATTCACTGCAAGTGCCATCAAAAGGCATCAGATCCCATCACTCAGGACAATACTATGCTGATAAGGTAGCTAAAAAAGCAGCTAGTGTTCCAACTTCTATCCTTCATGGCAGTTTTTCTCCTTCTCATCTGGCCAGTCCCAACTACTCCCACACTAAAATTTTCACCTATCAATATCTTCCCACACAATGTAGATGGTTCTTAGACCAAGGAAAATATCTCCTTCCAGGATCACAGGCCCATTCTATCCTGTCATCATTTCATAACCTCTTCCATGTAGGTTACAAGATGCTAGCCTGCCTCTTAGAACCTCTCATTTCCTTTCCACCATGGAAATCTATCCTTAAGGAAATCACTTCTCAGTTTTTCATCTGCTATTCTACTACTCCTCAGGGATTGTTCAGGCTCCACTCCCGCTTCCCTACACACCAATCTTGGGGAACTGCCCCCACCCAGGACTGGAAAATTGACTTTACTCTCATGTCTTGAGTCAGGAAACTAAAATACCTCTTGGTCTGGGTAGACACTTTCACTGTATGGATAGAGGCCCTTCCCACAGGGTCTGAGAAGGCCACCACCGTCATTTCTTCCCTTCTGCCAGACATAATTCCTCGGTTTGGCCTTCCCACCGCTATTCAGTCTGATAACTAACCGGCCTTTATTAGTCAAACCACCCAAGCAGTTTTTCAGGCTCTTGGTATTCAGTGAAACCTTCATATCCTTACCATCCTCAATCTTCAGGAAAGGTAGAAGGGACTAATCATCTTTTAAAAACACACCTTGCCAAGCTCAGCCACCAACTTAAAGAGGACTGGACAATACTTCTACCACTTGCCCATCTCAGAATTTGGGACTGTCCTCAGAATGCTACAGGGTACAGCCCATTTGAGCTCCTGTATGGATGCTCCTTTTTATTAGGCCCCAGTCTCATTCCAGACACCAGACCAACTTGGACTGTTCTCCAAATACTTGTCATCCCTACTATCTTCTTTCTCATCATACTCCTATACACCGTTTTCAACTACTCATAAATGACTGCTCTTGTTTACACTGCCAGTTTACACTTTCTCCAAGCCATCACAGCTGATATCTCCTGGTGCTATCCCCAAACTGCCACGCTAAATTCTCACGTAAAGTAAATAAATAATCTTAACTGGCAGGTCTATGCTAAATCCCCTTGAGCGCTCTTTAGTTGGAGGTCCTGGGTCCTCCTAATTCTTAGTCATTTTGAAGAAAAACTTCAAAAGAAGTTTTTCTCCTTCTTTTAATCCAGACCTTGTGTCTTCTATTTAATTTCTCAATTCATATAAAGCTGCATTCAGGCCATCATCCATCATTCTATATGAGAAATGCTCCTTTTCACAACCCCACAATATCGCCCCTTACCACAAAATCTTCCATCAGCTTAATCTCTCCCACTGTAGGTTCCCACATCGTCCCTAATCCCACTCAAAGCAGCCCTGAGAAACATCGCCCATTATCTCTCGTTATCACCCCCCAAAAATTTTTTCTGCCCCAACACTTTACCACTATTTTGCTTTATTTTTCTCATTAATGTTAGAAGACAGAATGTCAGGCCTCTGAGCCCAAGCTAAGCCATCATATCGCTGTGACCTGCATGTATACATCCAGATGGCCTGAAGTAACTGAAGAATCACAAAAGAAGTGAAAATGGCCTGTTCCTGTCTTAACTGATGACATTCCACCACAAAAGTGAAAATGGTTAGTCCCTGCCTTAACTGATGACATTGTGAAATTCCTTCTCCTGGCTCATCCTGGCTCAAAAGCTTCCCCATTGAGCATGTTGTGACCCCGCCCCGAGCATCTTGTGACGCTGCCCCTGCCTGCCAGAGAAAAACCCCTTTGACTGTAATTTTCCACTACCCACCCAAATCTTATAAAATGACTCCACCCCTATCTCCCTTCGCTGACTCTCTTTTTGGACTCTGCCCACCTGCATCTAGGTGAAATAAACAGCCCTTTGCTTACACAAAGCCTCTTTGGTGGTCTTTTCACACAGATGAGAATGAAATCCAGTAACTAGAACCACATGTTCACAAGAGCATGTCATGGAGGGTTTAAGAGAAATTCAAAATTTGTTCACATTCTCTGGCATTGAAAAATAAAATGGCCGGGCGCGGTGGCTCAAGCCTGTAATCCCAGCACTTTGGGAGGCCAAGACGGGCGGATCACAAGGTCAGGAGATCGAGACCATCCTGGCCAACATGGTGAAACCCCGTCTCTACTAAAAATACAAAAAACTAGCCGGGCGAGGTGGCGGGCGCCTGTAGTCCCAGCTACTCGGGAGGCTGAGGCAGGAGAATGGCGTAAACCCGGGAGGCGGAGCTTGCAGTGAGCTGAGATCCGGCCACTGCACTCCAGCCTGGGCGACAGAGCGAGACTTCATCTCAAAAAAAAAAAAAAAAAAAAAAAAAAAAAAAAAAAAAAGAAAAAGAAAATGGAAAAGGTAAATTACCTTGTTTGGCAATTTCAAGGCACCCATGGAAATGTCTAGTTGATGTTTAACCAGCACATTTTGATTCTGTTGATGACTTAAGTCCACAATCCAATGTACTTTTAAATATATTATAATCACAAATTGAGAGTTTGTGATTATAATATGTCGTAACAAAACGTCATAACAAAATGCCTTTGAGGACTTTTCTTTTTATGAAAAGAAAGAAACTCTTCTTGAAACAAAATGATTTAACAATGTTGAGAAGATGCAGATGTGAAATTCTGACTTCCTAGCTGCACAGTGCCCCAACAAACCTGCTGGATTTTGTATCAATTGTAATCAGAGACTAGCATTAAAGGATGTCTGTACATCCAAAGTTGTCCAAATCTGTTACCTCCAGGACTTTTACGCAGCACTATGTCTCTTATTCCTTGATGCTACCTTTGTCAGTAACATCCTCAGAAATATCATCTCACTCTCTTTTCCTCTCTCTCTTTCACACTCTTTTACTTTCCTGGAGAATCTGGGCTGTATAAATGCCACAAAAACTTGCATGAAACTGTTACAGCACTGGATGTTAAAACACTCATTTTACAACTTAACCCACTGCTTAAACTGCACTGCTAAGATGGCAGAGATTAAATCGTAACTCCCCGAAACACAGACAGTCTACAAATTAATGAAAAAGGGTCTACCAAGATATGTATCTTTTATATTGCTTCCAGCCAAAGCTGCTCATGGTGAACCCATATGGAAGTTCATTTAAAAAGTCAAAGAAGAGAAAGAAATCAAGAAACAGCATGACAGCAAAGGAAGTTATATAACTCTCTGGGTTATTTTTAGAATCCTTTCCATTGTGAGAAAAATAACAGATGTGAGAAATAAATTAATAAGGTGTACTTATCTTCTTTGTAACACAGTGAGCTTTCTGATTAGTGGGGTATGCTGTCTCTGTATCTATAAGGAAAAGCCTTCCAGAAGAATAGCATTGCTTTTGCATTTCTTGTTGACAATGTAAAGCGAATGTCATGTTGTTTTCAACTCTTCATTTTTAAGCTTAAGAGGTGCATCATAGGAAATATTGTTCTGTTTTCAACAATTTCCCTACTCGTGCTTCTCAAGATGATGTAAAACCTGTAAATATCAGTTCAGCTACACATTTCACTCTGTTCTCAAATGTTGTTATTTATTATTGTTTTTCCTTCAAAACCTGCTTTCTGAAGAATACAGTCTGATTTCTTTCCAAGCCAGGGGGCATGTACTCATGAGCATAAGTTATTCTGTATCCACCATTTTTTTTTTTTAGGATATCCTGGAAAAAGAGACAATACTCTGTGTTTCATAACAATTCTAGGAACATCAACTCCACAGCTGGTGATAAAAATGTGCATATTACAAAAAACAAACGGGGATCTCAGTAAAGATACTAAACAGAAACAGTGAGAGGCACCTCATTATGATTGAACAAGGCACAGTCCATCTCCTAAAAGTATTTTTTCATGGCAAGTATTCCCTTTTTCTGACTCAGCAGATGAAAGCAAGGGAGCTCAGTTGGTTTGGTGCTGGGGAGGCTAGCCAAACCTTTCATTTATCTAATATCTCTAGCTTTCATGCTGACTTGCAGGTCTCAGATCTCAGAAGAAGTCAGTAGTATTTGCAGAAGGGGCGAACTAATGTTGAATGACTTTGAACCTGTCCTGATGCAACTCTGCAAAAGAAAGTTGCATACACTCACCATGACTTCAAGTCAGAGAACTTTTGCAGGAAGAAAATTTTGAGGAGCAATTTAATAGAACATGTCTCCCACACAGGCACCCTAAATTGTGTCAAAAAGTACAGCGTGTCCCAGAAAAATTTCAGAAAGCTTCCCTAACTCCCTGAAGTGGACAAGATGAGGAAGATTTGGTGTTTCAAACACAGTCCTCTGTCCTGTATGCTGATCTGCTATTTTTCCGTTTTCTAAGTGGGGCATTGAATACTGACTCCTGGGTGAAGGTTCCTCCTCCAAAACTATACTTTCATAAACTACATCTCTAAGTCTTGGATGGAAATATCTCACATCTCAAGACCCACTCATAATTCTTCTCCTGTTTCTTCATATCATTATAATGTCTATTTTTTTGTAGTTTTTGGAGGCTCCTTTGGAATTTTTCATCTCCTGGCAGGTTATTTATATAGTGTAATCGTTCTGAAGCATCAGGAACAGTTAAGAACCAGATGAACAGTATGTCTCTCTGAGCCATGGCTACATTTTTTAGGCTTTAGACACTCACGCAACACCACTTAAGGCCATCTTTACTTTGGAAGGCCTTCCTCCTATGGTCTGTGACTGTCTTTAACTTGTAAACTATCAGAACCAGCATTTTACTGCAACTGAGCTTTGTCTCACAAGAGTCAGAAGGGCTCAGTGTCAAAATTCGTATATTTTGGTTGCTCATGAAGACCTGCTTGTGGTTGGTGGGATGAGAACTCACTCTGTGTGAAGGAGCTTGCAGTCTCTGGCTTGTCTTTTTCACTGAGGACAGAAAACATAGGCTGAATGCTACCCACCATGTGAGGAGCTGAGCTGCCACCTACTGTCAGGTTGATACCTTGAAGTTCTGAGAACCTTTGAATGTGACTTAATTTGGAGATAATCTTTAAAGATGATGTAATCAAGTTAAGAAGAGGCCATTAGGTGAGTTATAAGCCCGTATGACCAGTGTATTTATAAAAGGAGGAAGTTTGGACACAGAGAAAAAACATGGGGAGAAGATTGCATTTGCAAGCCAAGGAGAAAGGGATCAGGAGAAACCCACCCTGTTGACACCTTGGTCTTAGACTTCCCACCTCTAGGATCATGAGAGAATATCATCTGTTCTATTAACCATGCAGGTTGTGGTACTTTGTTACAGCGATCTGGGAAGACTAAGACTCTCCCACCTATCCATAGCCAAAGATCACCAGAAGGCTTTTTAAACCTGGGCTTTCTGATGTTCTGCAAATTATCAAATGTAGTGATAGAATGACATTTGATAAACAAGGAAATACTGTTTGATCAACCATGAAACTTTCAGAAAGAGCTTTCATGTGCTAATAGCTAAGTATGGCTACCAGGACAAATCTTGTAATCCAGAAAGAAAAATTTGACAAAATCAGCTGCATGAAACTCAAAATTTCTAAATAACAACAAAGTCCTCAAAGCATAAAAAAGTAAGGCATGGTGAGGGAAAATATACACAATAAATCTGTACCAGTCGTAATTCTCCAAACAAACAGAACCAATAGACCGGATGGGCATCTGTATCAATATTTATATCTTAGTCAGGTACAGTGACATGTACCTGAAGTCCCAGTTACTTGGCAGCCTGAGGCAGGAGGATTCCTTGAGACTGGGAGGTCAAGGCTGAAGTCAGCCATGATTGCATCAGTGCACTCCACCCTGGGCAACAACCCAAGACCCTGTCCTTAAAAAATATATATATATATATACACACACACACACACACACACACACACATATATATATATAGCTGGTATGTTTATAGATTATTATATATATTATAAATATGTAAATATTATATATTTAAATATATTATATACCAAATAGAGATACATAAATATATATAATCTATATTATATATGTTATATGGCATATACTTTATATAAAGTATATATACAAGTCAGCAGGGTTCAGTGTCAAAATTGTTCCAATCTGATGACTCATGAGGACTTGTTTGTGGTTGGCAAGACCAGAGCTTACTGTTTGTGATACATATATTGTTTATGTATGTACTGTAAATGATAATATATGGCATACATGATTACAGTATATAAAATAATATGGCATATAAATACACACATATGGTATATATATTATTACCATATATTATTCTGACAATAATATATGGTATATATTATTATCGTATACATATTATATGTGGTATATTGTATGTATCATTATATATAATATATGTATATGATATATACCATGTATAAGATACAGTATGGAATACATTATATATGTTTATCAATAAACATTTTATATATAACATAAGAAGATGTATTTATTTCAAGGAATTTGCTCATTGAGTTATAGGCACTGGCATGTTGAAAATCTGTGTAACAGCAGTCTGGTGGCCTGGAAACTCACATAGGGGCTGGTTTGCAGTCAGGACACAGAATTTCTCCTCCAGAAGAAGAGATCTCTTGGTTTTAAGATCTTGCAACTGATCAGGTAAGGCCCATCCCATAATCAAGGATCACCTTCTTCACTTAAAGTCTACTGTTTGTGGATGTTAACTACTCTACAAAACACCTCACAGTAATAGCTACTATTTGATCAAACTGCTGGACCTGACTGCTTAGCCAGGTTAGCACATTATGGGCTAAGTTGTGCACTCCCAAATTCATATCTTGAAATCCCAACCCTCAGAATTCTAGAACATGACCAGTATTAGGAGATATAGTCAACCTATGCTATTTTGGGGGGATAGGTTCCAGAACACCCCTTGGATAACAGAATCTATGAATGCTCAAATAATGTTATGTAAAATGGTGTAGTATTTGCAATTAACCTACAGACATCCTCCTGTATACATTAAATCTGGGTTCCTCAACTCTCAAACCATGGACTTGTATCAGTCCTGTGACCCTTTAGGAACTGAGTCACATAGCAGGAGGTGAGCAGGAGGTGAGTGGCAGGCAAGTGCGAGTTATTACCTGAGCTGCCCCACCCATCAGATATATTGCGGCATTAGATTCTCATAGGAGCATGAACCAAATTATGGATTGTGCATGTGAGGGATCTACATTGTATGCTCCTTATCAGAATACAATGATAAATGTAGTGCACTTGAATTATCTCAAAACCATCCCCTTATTCCCAAGTCCTACATTTGCAAAAAGCTGTCTTCCACAAAACCTATCCCTGGTGCCAAAAACATTGGGGATCACTGCTTTAAATCATTCCCATATTACTTACAATAAGTAGTGCACTGTAAATTCTATATAAATAGCCAATTTCCTCTGTTTTTTGAGAATAACAAGAAAAAAATATGTATGTGTTAAGTACAGATACAACCATCCAATTTTTTCCTGCATATTTTCAGACAGCAGTTGGTTAAATTCATAGATGCAGAACCAACAGATATGGAGAACTGACTAGTGTCTTTAAAGAGATATTTAAGGTAAAATAAAGTCATTAGGGTGGTCACTGATCCAACAAGACTGGTGTTCTTATAAGAAGAAAAAATTACAACACAGATACACACAGAGGGATGACTATGTGAGGACACAGGGAAAGGTGCTGTTTCCAAGTCAAGGAGAGAGGCCACAGGAGGAACCAGCTCCTCCCATACCTTGATCTAGGAATTCTAGCCTCCATGACAATGAGAAAATAAATTCTGTTGTTTAGGCTATCCAGCCTAGGTACTTTGTTAAGTCAGCTCTAGCAAACTAATGAAACAAAATACGACAGAAAAATATAAACAAAATACAACCAAAAAATATGCACAAAATACAAAAGAATATGGCCTGGAAAACTTAAAATATATGCAGAATATTTGCCACAAAGGAATAAAGACTGCCCTTTTGAGGGTGACGGAAAAATATATACGTTTAAATAAATTAAAAAGGTTTCTTTTTCCCCCTAAGTACCAAAATGCAGAACAAAACAACAGTGGGGGATTCCATATTTTTAACCTTCCAATTGGTAGCAATCCAAAAGATGGATAATGAATAGGAAGAACTTATTTATTTATTTTTTATTTTTATTATACTTTAAGTTCTGGGATACATGTGCAGAACATGGAAGTTTGTTACCTAGGTATACATGTGCCATAGTGGTTTGCTGCACCCATCAACCCGTCATCTACATTAGTTATTTCTCCTAATGCTATCCCTCCCTGAGGCCCCCAGCCCCAGACAGGCACCGGTGTGTCATGTTTCCTTTACTGTGTTTTCTCATTCTTTAAATATTGACTGAGAATCAGGCAGCCTCTTGGGAGGGAAATTTGGGAAAACAAACCCAAGCTTAAGACACACACAGCCCCTGACCCAGCACATACTTCCACTTCGAGGAATACACTCAGAGAGATGCACTTCCATATCATAGAGAGACATATGCTGAAAGGTGTTTGCACTGCATAATTGCTTTGAAATATCCCAAAAAAACAAATTAAAAAAACCTACAATGACTATTGACAGAAGTTAGCTAAATCACAGTAGTTCGGACACGGAATAGTGGCCAGCTATGAGAAAGATTGTGCATGCATATGCAAGTACATGCATACTTGTTGTGGGGGGAAGGTTGGTGAGTGGGTAAATGTATGTGTGAATGAGACTATTTCCAGATGGATACGGGAGAAAGCTGTAACAGCAAAAATCTCAGATAACAGTGCTCAGAATTTGTTCTTCAAAGACAATTGACTCTTGTTTGTACATCTTTTCATGTACTTGCGATTTTTTATCCATATGTGCTCCAACTTTTGGTTAAAGTCATTGATTAAATATTCATGAATTGCCTCATTTCTGTTAACATAGTGCTACATTGGGTCTTACTCTTACAAAGTAATCATGTTGACACTATACACAAGTGACTTGTAAAACACTGAATTCTGCAAGTGGACTCACTTTGCTCATTCACATAGACTCCACTAAAGTGCTTTAAAGTTAAGTGCTCCTTCATATGCAACTCATTGTAAGATAAAGATTTCAAATAACTTAATTTCTAGAAAAAGAGAATATGCAAGCCTTTTCTTGGAGGTATAAAATGTCTTTGAAACAGTCCCAACTCAAGATTATCAGACATAACTTCTATCTTTTACATGCATTCTGAAGGCTGGGTTACAATTCAACATATCCAAGCACTGTTATATAAAAGTTTACTTAATCACTGAGCCCATCACATCTTGCATCTGTGTTTTGTGCTGATAAATACAGAAGAAATCCTTTACAGTAATAAAACTGTAGACCATAAAATTTGTATTGAATAACTACAAAGAAGAAAAGCCTCTGATCTTAGATTCATAGTTTTCTATACAGGTTCTGAAAGTTTTGGAAAAGAAAACATGCTTAAAGTATTCTCTAAGTGCCAGCAATGTTCAGTGCTGCCTTTAAGCAGACAGACTGTCATTGTTAAGAATGCATCTGAGGAGCTCACAGAAAAGACAGTACCTGATATTCATTTAATTGTTCTCCACTAAAAAGTGAGTAATTGTCTAGGTGGATGTTGCTACAATTAGTGGTTAGTGTGAATGTAACCATGAGATTTGGATTTGAACTCCTTACCTTCAGAGTTCAGCAAAACCTCTTGCATCAGACAGACTTCAATTAATATATAGTTATCAAATTAGCTGCAGTTTTTCTTCTGCAGAACTCAGGTCATCTGACAGCTTGACATTGCAGAAGCAGAAGGCTTCTTTCAAACACTGAGCCAGCTTTGTTGTGGGATTGAATCACTGGCCGTATTTTGAGCATCCCTAATACCCCACACCAAAAGGCACTAAACTTAGAGCTGTGAACTCTAGTGCCTATTCTATGATGAACTACAGTTGTGAGTGGAATTATGGCCACAAAAAAAATCACATGTTGAAGATCTACTACTTTCTAGCTTCTTGGAGTATGACTTTATTTGGAAATAGAATCATTGTTGATGTATTTAGTTAGGTTGAGATGTGGTCATTAGGGTGGGTCTTAAGTTAATATCCTGGGCATCTTCATAGAAAAAAAACAAATTTGGAGAGAGGCACACCAATAGGGATAATGCCACATGAAGATAAAGGCAGACATTGAGGCACAGATAGTGCTTTTATAAGTCAAAGAATATCATGGATTAAAAGAAAGCCACCAGCAGTTAAAAGAGAGGAGTGAAACAGATGCTTGTTCATTGAAAGGAAGCAATGCAGCCCATACCTAGATTTCAGGCTTCTACCCTCAAGAACGATAAGACAATACATTTCAGCCAAGGCTTCTATCTAACTCCTGAACTTGTACTAACTTTTTCTATGGCCAACAGTAAGGAAGGAATCATTAGTTTACCCAGTATGCACAGAATATCGGAACTGCAGAAAGAGGTTAAAGAGGTTAAACACAAGAGATTTCAAGAAAGATATGCTAACCCTACTTCGAGAAATGAGGTTTTACCAGAACATGAACTTGGAAGTGAAAATTGAGGTTTAAAAGTACCTTATGGCCAAGACTTCTGAAGTTGGGAAATTACCATTTTAATCTCCAGAAGAAAATTATGCTCCTCAGATGAGAATTAAAATATGCCCTCTCAGTGGAGTTTCTTTTTTGTAAACCCAATGTATCATTTGTTTAAATATTTTCTTCTTGATTATTTCTCCTTTTTAAATGATTTACTTTTTAAAATAATTTCAACTTTATATTAGAATCAGGGGAGTACATGTGCAAGTTTGTTACCTGGTGTTTTGTGTGATGGTGAGATTTGGTGTACAAATGATCTCATCACCCAGGTACTAAGCATGATATCCAACAGTTTTTCAGGCCTTGCCCTCCTCCCTCTTTCCTCCCTCTAGTAGTCCCTGGTGCCTATTTTTCCCACCTGTATGTCCATATCTGTTCAGTGTTAACTCCTAAAAGAGACATACATTCGTATGTTCATGGCAGAGCTATTCACAATAGCAAAGACATGGAGTCAACCTAGGTGCTCATCCACAGTGACCTGCATAAAGAAAACATGGCACATCTATGCCATGGAATAATACACAGACATAGAAAGAAATGAAATCATGTTTTTGCAGCAACTGGGTGCAGTAAGAGGTGATTATCATAGGCGAATTAACACAGGAACAGAAAACCAAATACTGCATGTTCTTAATGAGATTTTGTTACTTCCCATACACACAAATTTAGAATGTGAACGAGGCAACATTTGTAATTCAGGTATGCTAATTTCTCCCCTTGGGAAAAAGCAGGGTATAAAACAAGATATAATCAGGAGGTCTCATGCATAAATGTCCCCATTCCCATGCTATGTGTCATCAAATGGTCAACCATGAGCTCTAACACTGGAATCTTAGGCTGTCCTCTCAGACCAGGCATCTACTGGGCTGCTCCTGCTCTAATCCTTCCTGTACCCCACCAAAGCACATTCTAATCTACAACACTATACAACATGACTCTAAGCAGTTGAGAGTGACAATATGTAAAAAATGTTATCCATGTCTGTGTGAAGAGACCAGCAAACAGGCTTTGTGTGAGCAATACAGCTTTTTAATCACTGTATTTAATCACTGCACCACCTGGGTGCAGGTGGACTGAGTCAGAAAAAGAAATCAGCAAAGGGAGATAGGTGTGGGGCAGTTTTATAGGATTTGGGTAGGTAGTGGAAAACTACAGTCAAAGGGGGTTTTTGTCTTGCAGGCAGGGTTAGGGGTCATAGGTGCTTGGTGGGGAGCTCCTGAGACTCATTGTCCAGGAGGAGGAATGTCACAAGGCCCATTGATCAGTTAGGGTGGGGCAGGAACAAATCACAATGGTGAAATGTCATCAGTTAAGGCAGGAATTGGCTATTTTCACTTCTTTTGTGGTTCTTCAGTTGCTTCAGCCCATCTGGATGTACATGTGTAGGTCTCAGGGGTTATGATGGCTTAGCTTGGGCTCAGAGCCCTGACAAAAAGGAATGACTTTCAACAGGTTTCTAGGTAAGTGTGTCCTGCAATTCCATGCTCTGGGACCTGAAGAAATTCTGTCTCTGAGACAAACTGGCCCTTTGTATGGCCATGGAAAACGTGCTTCTCATTTCCCTGACTCCAGGGAATGATATTTACCGAGAGCCCAAGATGCTGTGCTTTGAAATCCATCACCTAGTTTGCAACATGCCCATTCTACCCAGAGACTTAATCCCTCCAGTGACTGAGGATGGCTGGGACACCTAGGTGAGTCCTTTACTGGAGACTCAGGGCTGATGATGGCCAGTACTAGCTGGAGTGCTGCCAGACCAGCTTGCCCAAACTTTCTGCTCTCATCCTCTGTCGTTTATAGGAAATCAGAATAGCACTGAGCTCTCTGTGGTGGGTACAGGCTCTTTGGGATGGCAGGAAATCTCATTCAGAACATGATTTCATTCTTTTTTATGGCTGTGTAGTATTCCATGATGTAGACGCACCACATTTTCTTTATGCAGGCCACTGTGGATGGGCACCTAGATTGATTTTGTATCCTGAGACCTTGCTGAAGTTGCATGTCTGCTTAAGGAGACTCTGGGCTGAGATGATTGGGTTTTCTAAATATATAATCATGTAATCTGCAAACAGAGACAATTTGACTTCCTCTCTTCCTATTTTAATACCTTGTATTTCTTTCTCTTGCCTGATTGCCCTGGCCACAATTTCCAATACTATGTTGAATAGAAGTGGTGAGAGAGGGCATCTTTGCCTTGTGCCAGTTTTCAAAGAGAATGTTTCCAGCTTTTGCCCATTCAGTAGCATATTGACTGTGGGTTTGCCATAAACAGCTCTCACTATTTTCAGAAACATTCCATCAATACCTAGTTTATTGAGAGTTTTCAGCATGAAGTAGAGTTGAAATTTGTCAAAGGACTTTTCTGCATCTGTTGAGATAATCATGTGGTTTTGTGACTGGTTCTGTTAATGTGATGGATTATGTTTATTGATTTTTAAAAATTTTTAAATTGAGATTTTAAAGAAATGTTTGCAACATTTGAATGTCCCTTTTTGTCCTTTCTAGTCATGAATCTTTCAAAAAGAAAAAAATGGGGGTTCAGTTTTGGTGAAGATACAAGCTTCCCAAGGAATTGGTATATCTTTCTATTTGCAAAGAATGTCTGCCTGTATCTAATGAATATATGCGACTCTTTTTGATATTTTTCAGGATAAAAGAAACATGAATATGTCAGAATAGCTGAATGTGAAATTTTTTCAAAAAAAAAATTATCTGAGTTGTAGAAAAAACGATAGTAAGAGCTGAAGAGAAAGTAAGAGCTCAGGACAAAGCCCAGACTGGTTTACATTTTTTTCTTTTTCTTTTCTTTCACTGTTTTTAAGTTCACTCCTAACCTGTCCCACATACATATTTTTAGGTCAAAAGCTACAATTGGCTGGCTGTGGTGGCTCACACCTGTAATCCCAACACTTTGGGAAGCCAAGGCATGTGGATCAAGAGGTCAGGAGTTGGAGATAAGCCTGGCCAATATGGTGAAGCCCCATCTCTGCTAAAAATAAAAATAAAAATAGTTGGGCATCATGGCATTTCCCTGTGGTCCCAGCTACTTGGGAGGCTGAGGCAGGAGAATCACTTGAACCTGAGAGCTGGAGGTTGCAGTGAGCCATGATGACGCCATTGCACTCCAGCCTGGTCAACAGAGTGAGACTCTGTCTCACACCATACCATACGATACCATACCATACCATACCATACCATACCATACCACACCATACTATACCATACAAATATGTCACAAATATCAAAGAATAATAGTAGGTTAGGGAAGAATTGGAGTATGCATCTTTCTCTGGTCTAAGGACTCAGTTTAGAAATGATACTAAGGCTTAGAGGGGTCAACTGGCTTGCCTAAGATAACAAAATTAATGGGAAAACTAGGACTGAAACTCAAATCTCAGTACCAGGTTGATGACTTTTGTGTGTGTGTTTGTGTGTGTGTGTGTGTGTAAATTTAATTACCAGCTATTTTGTCCTTCTGCTAATCTCCTACTATTATAGAGTTCCTCTTGTTTATTATTCACAGGGTCTGTGGTGGACCCAGGCTAGGGGAGTCCCCATGGTTCAGTGGTTCATATACAAGTCTATCTACTTCAACATAGGCAGGAATAGTGACTTTCTTCTAGCCAAAAACATGGCAACGCTGAAGGGAGTTTTTTTCGAGTAATTTACATCCTAAATCACTTGATTTTTAGTTGTCTGCTATGCAGATTATGATGAGTGACTCTAGTTTAATCAAGAGAAAGGCCACTGATCTCTCACTGATGTGAGAGATGCTCTTTGAAGGCCCGATGAAATAAGAGGACATGTTGGAGAAACTCAAGTAGCAAGGAAGAGTGAGTGGCCTCTGTGGAATGTGGGCAGTTCCTATTATTCAACTGTGGCCTCTTGTCAAGAAGTAGTACAACTTCTTGGGAGTCCCCAGACACAAAGCTGAAAGGAAATAAATTATATCAAATGAGTTGGAATAGACCCCTCCACATGTAAGCCTCCAGATGAGAACACAGCATAGCTATTCCCTTGATGGCAGCCTTTTGAGAACTTGAGCAGAGGACCAGACTAAGCCATAACTACACGACTGACTTACAGAAACTATGATAAAATAAACATATGTCATTTTAGTCCCCTATGTTATTACAAAACAGTAGTAAACTTACACAATATCTCTTTCCAAATGTTCAGCAAATATAGTATGTTGAAAATTGATCACTTACAACAGTGGGAACATTTATGAAATTTTAAAGATTCTCAGTCAAGCAAAGTGGTTTGGGAGAATTAATAAATCAAGCATGATTGAGTGAAAATTTAAATAATGCTGTTATGCATTAATCTAACATTTGTTTGCAGTTGTTAATTTTGTTGTTTGATTCATTTAGTTTGAACAAATATAAGGAAAACTGAGATTTCCTTTTAAAAAGTTAACTAACATGGGCACCAATAAAAATGTGAATGAATAACAAAGTGCTAATAACGTTTATAAGAACTATGAGGGATGTTGGAATAGTTTTTTTTTTTTTTTTTTTTTGAAATTGCAATGTTGAACATTAGATAAGTGAAGGAAAACAATCTATTTTTCCAAATTTGGATTAGGAATCAGAGTAAGAGCACCCATGAGCATCTTTAGACCAGCAGTTCCGACCCTAAGATCTTGTGAAAGGTCTTCCATGCCTGGATGATATCTTGGTATCTATTTCAGCAGGGGTCTTCTGTTAATTCATATAAAGGCCACAACCCATTTATTAAAACTTTTTTGGTATTGTCGAATAAAACACACAGAGAAAAAAAATCAAGGTGTTAACCGTAAAAATCAATAAATTGCTGAGGTTTAGGGGTGAGTAAAACAGCACGTAATTAGAAAGACTTTGGGAGATGAAGGATTTAATATTCAAGTCTGTCTCACAATCAACACAAGGTCAAATGTTCTGAAAGCATGTAACCTTAAGGCAAATATCCTAAGTTGTGTTCCACACTTGGTCTCGGGGTAGAAAAAAATAATAACTAAGGAACATTAATCTCTCAACATGATCAGTTCTTTGAAGAAGAAGAACAACAATAATTTTAGATATTTGTTGATACATGTATTCCAATTTCCTCACTCTGATAGTCATATGAATAAAACGTTAATTTGTTAAATCTCTTCACCCTTAATATAGAGGGGCTGTTAATTGCTTTAATAAATAAATGAGCATATTGAGTCAGAGATAGAGTTTGTTTGGATTCAGAACCAGACCCTTTAACACTACACCGCACTGACATTATAATAGAATTACATGTGTTATCAGTAATTATTGCTATGTAACAAATTACCCCCCAAATATAGCACCTTCTGACAACCACTACTGATTATCACATAGTTTCTGCAGATCATAGACCTCAGCATGGCTTAGGTGGGTGTAGAGCTCAGGGTCTCACAGGCATGCCATCAAGATGTCAGCTGTTTGTGTTCTTATCTGGAGATTCAAAAAAGGAAGCATCTAGTTCTAGGCTTAGCCAGGTAGTTGGCAGAATTAAGTTACTTGTGGCTCCAGGACTGAGTTCTGGCCATTTCTTGCTGCCAGACAAAGACCAGTCCCCCATCTTAGGTCATTCTCAGCAGCTTGACAATTGGACCTCTCACCTTGAGGACTGACTTCTTCAAAGTTACCAAAAGAAGGAATCTAGCAAGAGTCTGCTGGCAACATTGAGTTTTATGTAGCATAAGGTAAACAATACACAGAAATCACATCCCACGATCTTGGACACAACCAAGGAGTGTATCATCATACACAAGGGTGTGAATACCAGAAGATGAGAGGCATTGAGGGTCACTTTAAAGTCTATCCGCTACAGCCAAGAGGACACACGGGCTTCTCCAATATAGCTGCTTATATCATTAAGTTCACAAGGAGAACCTTTCCATCTGATGAAGTCAGACCTGCCCAAGATAATCACTCACTGAATTCACTTAAAATCAACTAATTTGAGGTCATTAATTATACCACAATTTTTTCCACCTTCTCTGTATTCTGCATAACTAGAAGCAAAGCGCAAGTCCTACCAAACTCTATGGGAGGGAATGACACACAAGTCTGGACACTTCTATGGGGACCATTGGCATCACCTTAGAAATATATTGTCTATCACATATTTGAAATGCTTAATAACAAGTTCTGAGAATACAGAATTCTAAACAAAACTATCACTGGCAACTGTTCATAAAAGAAACAAAGATTTTTTCAGGCAGAAGTGACTCCAAAACTGTTTCATTCAGATCTTTATACAGATAATATGAAAGGATATGCTTTATCATGAATATAAATAAAATGAAATAAATAGGAAGTTCTATGTGTCAATGTGCAAGATACATAAGGACCACTATGAGCTGTGTTGTTAACTTTATAAATTAATGTTAATTGTAACTATAATGTTAACATAATATTAAAATGTTATACTAAAAAGTAAGCTTCAATAGAAATATTAAAACCAGTAAGGTATGAGATGTAGGGAAGAGCCTTGACCAGGTTGGGTACATTAAGCCAATTATCTTGTGCAGAAAGAGGATAAAAGCTATGAAGTTTACTAGAAAGTTAGAGAATCTGAATATTTTAAAGAGCAAGTGAAAAAAGTCAGGAAACTGAGCCAACAATGAATAACATCCACAGAGGCCAGAAAAGGAGAGGAAAAAGAAGAAGTCAGCTAAAGGTCAGAGGTTAAAAAATGGAAAATACGGCGGGGCGTGGTGGCAGGCGCTTGTAATCCCACTGCATTGGGAGGCCGAGACGGGTGGATCACGAGGTCAGAAGATCGAGACCATCCTGGCTAACTCAGCGAAACCCCGTCTCTACTAAAAATACAAAACATTAGCAGGGCGCGGTGTCGGGCGCCTGTAGTCTCAGCTACACGGGAGGCTGAGGCAGGAGAATGGCGTAAACCCGGGAGGCGGAGCTTGCAGTGAGCCGAGATCGCGCCACTACACTCCGGCCTGGGCGACAGAGCGAGACTCCATCTCAAAAAAAAAAAAAAAAAAAAAAAAAAAAAAAAAAAAAAAAGAGGAAGATACAATTTGAGAGAGTAGAAATATGCCCATTTATCTATTATCACACTAAACATGAAAAGCTAAATTTTCCTATTAAAATGGCACCGACACCCAGGTTGAATTAAAACTAAATAAAATGATAATCCAGCTCTAAACTATTTAATAGTGATACACCTAAGAAAAAATTTGAAAATAATGGAAATGAAACTTGCATACCATAACAGCAATAACCAAAATTAAGTTGATTGCAATAGAATTGAAGACAAAATTAAGTAACAAAAGTTTAGGAATTTAATATCATAATAAAAACATGCCATCGGATATCCATAATAATCAAAAACTCATTATATTGATACTAAGAAGAGAGTAGAGAGAATTTTTTTTTTTTTTTTTTTTTTTTTTTTTTTTTTTTTTTTGAGACAAAGTCTGGCTCTGTCACCCAGGCTGAAGTGCAGTGGCACAATCTCAGCTTACTACAACTTCTGCACCCTGAGTTCAAGCGATTCTTCTGCCTCAGTCTCCCAAGTAATTGGGACTACAAGTGTGCCCATCATGACTGGTTACTTTTTGTATTTTTAGGAGAAATGGCATTTTACTATGTTGGCATATTGGTCTCGAACTCCAGACCTTGTGATCCCCCTGCCTTGGCTTCTCCAAGTGCTGGGATTACAGCTGTGAGCAGAAGAGAGTCTTTATAAATAAGTAAATAAACATATATGTGTGAATGTGTGTGTCTATGTATGTATATATACTATGTGTGTATATTATAGTGGTACAGTATACTATAGTATAATGTACTATAACATAGTATAGTATAGTATGTATAATAGTATATATGTGTATAAACACACACACATAAAATGACAGAATCACTAAAAGATATTTTAAAACCACATCTGTAACGGAAGACTTGAATGAACCATTGTCAAGAGTTGATAAAGAAAGCAGAACCCTCTTCCACCAAAAAAAAAAAATGAGAGACAAAAGGACACAACTTATAATGTAGTAAGTAACAAACTTCATCTGATTGCTATATCAATATGTATCATAAAAAGATACTATGTGTTATTTTTCAGGCATCTAAATTACTTTGAAACATTAACCTGTGCTAAAGACAAAATCTCAAAAATTCCATAGTCAAATTCATAGAGACAACATTCTGTGGCTACTGTGTAATTATACACCAATAATAAAGGAATATAAAACTATTTGGGTGACAGCTTCAGCTGAGGCCCAAATCTCAGCATCATGCAATATAATCATGTAACAAACCTTCAGGTGTACCTCCAAATCTAAAATTTACAAATATAAACAAATGAAAATCAAAACACGTGGAATGCATTGGCTAGAAGAGAAAATTTGAAACATATAAATTAAAAATAATAATAATAAAAATGCTTTTAAATCATTATTGAAAAACAAAAGAGGATGACTTTACATCCTTGATTTAAGAAGAAGCCTGTTGGAAACTGTTAAATACACTGATTTCTTAGCCTAATTTTGGCTACTACCAATGATTACTGTTCTTGCAGACAAAAACATCTTTGTGTACACTTTGTATACAGGGTCAGATCATAATCCTTGAAATGTGACTATCTTGCATGTGGTTATCCTCAATTCTGTTTCCATGGCACCTGGCCATTGAAATCATACATGGACCTAGAAATGCACACTTGTTATTATTTGCAATATGTATTCATTTTCTTCAGTGATGGAAGCACTTGTCATTTGTAGCTGTATTGCTAACATTGTTTACATTTAGAACTTTCCATTTGCAAGAGTATATTCATCTTAGAAATATCTTGGGTGCTACTCAAGCATTGCCAAATACTATACAGCAGCCATATGGTACCTGGAAATATGTGGATTTATGATTTCCCTAAAGCACCCAGGCCAGAGATGAAGGATTAAAAGATGCCATACAACAAAGTAAAAATAGGGTTCAATCACTAATTACTGTTTTTTATGTTGACATTAAAATTTCAGGTGTAGGTTTTTAAAAAACATTCCAGGTTGAAAATGGATTTTAGAATGACTTTCCTAGAATAGTGCATCTAATTAAGTCTCTGGAAAGAAAAGTGCTTTTCTTTGCTTTAGCAGAACTATAATAGATAAAGTGTATACAAAGATGTGACTGATGCATAGATCTACTGTTAATGCCCTTTTAAAAAATACTTCCCAAGTGATTTAATTGATGATTATGTAAAATAAACTCTATTTTAGACTTTATCTTCTTACAATTATAGGTACCATAGAGATTTTAGACAGTTATTTACAATTTAAAAGATGAATTGACTACTGACCTGTGTGAGTACAGCAACTAACACTGAAGTTATTGCTATACCTAGTGTTATTCAACAATAAGAGGGTAAAAGGCTATGAAAGTAGCCTATATAAACATTATTGCTTCAATTCATGGAGATAATTTTGCCTAACAATGTAACAATTGCATTAAAGTCAACTGCTTTACTTGTAACCTGCTCTCATAATAAAAGGAACTAGGAAAATTCAATTAGATGTAGTAAAGTATCAACCTCAGCATGTTTGGTTCTAAGTGTGGAACAATTAGAAAAGAAAACAACATTCATTTCATTATTTTAT
This sequence comes from Macaca thibetana thibetana, assembly GCF_024542745.1. Taxonomy (NCBI): domain Eukaryota; kingdom Metazoa; phylum Chordata; class Mammalia; order Primates; family Cercopithecidae; genus Macaca; species Macaca thibetana. Next base: position 7,161,990 of record NC_065599.1, on the reverse strand, counting down.
GTGAAATAGGATTATTTTCACAATCCATTTGCACTTTTTGTCAAGATATTTATTTTTTATTCTTCTTCTTGTATCCTAAAATAGCTTTAGATAGTGATTCAGGGAAAGATGTTCTGAATATTTAGTAGCAAAGAGAATAGGTCAATTAAAGTTAATAATTGGAATGTTGCTGGGTGATAATTAGAATCATGTAATTCATATACCCTAAAGCACTCTGTCTTCTTTTTCTCCCCCCCCCCCCCCCCCACTTAAGACGGAATCTTATTATGTTTCCAGGCTGGAGTGCAGTGGTGCAATCTTGGTTCACTGCAATCTCCACCTCCCAGATTCAAGTGATTCTCCTACCTCAGCCTCCCCAGTAGACAGGACTACAGGCACTAACCACCACACCTAGTAATTTTTTGTATTTTTACTAGAGATGGGGTTTCACCATGTTGGCCATGTTGGTCTCAAGCTTTTGACCTTGTGATTCACCCACTTCAGCCTTCCAAAGTGCTGGGATTACAGGCGTGAGCCACTGCACCTGGCCAGCACTCTGTAACTACAGAAAGTAGCCCAGGTGTGAGCCACAAAGTATTCCTAGATCCTCTTATATTTTGAAGTCTCCTTTTAACAGGCACATATTGAAGAATGAAGGGCCGATCTCATATTCTGCTTTAATTTCTTATCACTATCCCTAGGGACTCCAAGGGAATCCAGGGGACATCCACACTCTGTCAAGTCCTCATTTGGGGCTAAGGATGAACCTGCCCCATGACTTCATCCTACTATGAACGCCAAGCACCTGTCAGGATTCCATACACAAACCCTACCCCAATGATTTCAGATCTCCTACACGACACTCTGACAAAATCATGGAAGGTGTGTGCCATGGGGAGGGGTAATGGAGACTTTAAATTAAATATTAGATGTTCCAGTCTTAAGAATTTGATTTTCTTCTGAGAACATAGGTTTTACCTGAGTTCTCTCTTTTCAGATCAGACACAAAAATTTCACTCTTCCCACTCAAGGGGGAAATCTAAGGCATTTCTCTCAACCAGGAGTTTGCAAACATTTTCCATAGAGGCCTGGATAAAGAACAATTTAGACTTTGTAGGACTGACAACCGTCTCTGTCTCGGCTATTCAGTTCTGCCCCTATAGCATGAAAACCATCACAGACACTACATAAAAGATTGGGAATGACTATGTTTTAATGGATATACACTGGAATGTGAAATTTGTATGATATTCATATGCCAAGAAGATTCTTATTTGTTTTCAACATGCAAAATGAAAACTACATTTGTAGTTGCAGTCCACATGAATACAGGTTTTGTGTGGATTTGGCCCAGGGACTATAGTTTACCAATTCTACCATAAAGGATAAGAATCATTTTGGCTATGCTTCTTAAACACTAACCCAGTACATGGAAACTGCAACAGACAGATTTCTTTAAGGAACATAATTAAAGAGTTCTACTACACGCAGAGATGTATCTTTTTTTTTTTTTTTGAGACGGAGTCTCGCTCTGTCGCCCAGGCTGGAGTGCAGTGGCCGGATCTCAGCTCACTGTAAGCTCCACCTTCCGAGTTTATGCCATTCTCCTGCCTCAGCCTCCCAAGTAGCTGGGACTACAGGCGCCCGCCACCTCGCCAGGCTAGTTTTTTGTATTTTTTAGTAGAGATGGGGTTTCACCATGTTAGCCAGGATGGTCTCGATCCCCTGACCTCGTGATCCGCCCGTCTCGGCCTCCCAAAGTGCTGGGATTACAGGCGTGAGCCACATATCTTGAACAGAAATTGGACTTGGTGGGGTGCAAGACTCAGGCTTATTATCCCAGCATTTTGAAAGGCTGAAGTGGAAGGATTACTTCAACTCAGGGGTTCGAGACCAGTCTGGGCAACATAGAGAGACTCCATCTCTACAGAAAAATAAATTGAAAAAGAAAATTAGTCAGTTGTTTTGGTGAGCACCTGTAGTCCCACCTACTAGGGAGGCTGAGGTGGGAGGATGGCTTGAGTTTAGAAAGTCAAGTCTGTAGTCAGCTATGATTGTACCACAGCACTCCAGGCTGAGTGACAGAGAAAGATCATGTGAGAAAGAAAGAGAAAGAGAAAAAGGAAAAGGGAGAGAGACAGAAAGAAAGGAAGAAAGGGAGGAAGGGAGGAAGGGAGGAAGAAAGGAAGAAAGGAAGGAAGGAAGGAAGGAAGGAAGGAAGGAAGGAAGGAAGGAAGGAAGGAAGGAAGGAAGGAAGGAAGGAAGGAAGGAAGGAAGGAAAGAAAGAAAGAAAGAAAGAAAGAAAGAAAGAAAGAAAGAAAGAAAGAAAGAAAGAAAGAAAGAAAGAAAGAAGGAAGGAAGGGGCAGAAAAGATCAAAAGAAAAAAGAAAGGAAGAAAGCGAGAGAAAGAATGAATGAAAGGAAGAAAGGAAAAGAAATTAGGCTTAGAATCAGAAAACTTTGATTTCAGGCCTAACTCAGGTGCACCTGTTGTGGAACTTCTGAAAACAAGGCCTGACTACTAAATTCCTATTGTAATAAAAACAATAATAATTCCTGTCTTGTCCAATCCTGTGGATTTCTGAGCAGCTGATAGGAAGGAATGTAGAGAGAGGCTGCACTACACATTGTTTCCTACCAATGAGGGTCATAGCAAGGAAGGTTTATGTGGCTAGGATTTGATTCTTTGGGACTCAAAGGAGGAAACCTATTACCTGGATGCATTGCAACACACACTTCTAGAAAAGGCAATGAAGTTTGACCAGACTTGTTCTCTCTTATTCTGCTTTTGTATAAATAATCAGCAGATATGACTCTCTGGCCACAGCTTAGTCATGATCATGGGATTCTCCCCAAGGTGAAAATAATGCTTTAGTGCTTGGGTAAGAAGCAACGCTTCACTTAAAAGGTTGATTTATGATCAATGAAGCTCTGTTTATTTGAATGAACCAGGTTTGCCTTATAAGTTTCTCCCACACTCTCCCTCCTTAGTCTCTGAAACAATTTGCATCATCCTGCTACAGATCAGCAGGCAGAGAGTTTAGGTAAGATTGCAGTGCAACTGAAATATTTATGTTCCATGTTTAAAGTTTTATGACTCCAAATCTCTTCAACAGGCAGAGAGATTAGGTGAGATTCCAGAGCAACTGCTCACTATAAAGTGTTATGATTCCAGACCAAGCATGGTGGCTCACACTTGTAATCCCAGCACTTTGGGAGACTGAGGTGAGTAGATCAGTTGAGGCCAGGAATTTGAGACAAACCTCGCGAACATGGTGAAACTCCATCCCTACAAACAACACACAGACACAAAAAATAACTGGGCATGGTGGCATGTATCTATGGTCCTAGCAACTTGGGAAGCTGAGGTGGGGAGGATAGTTTGAGATCAGAGAATGGAGGTTACAGTGAGCTGAGATCATCCTATGGCATTCCATGCTCAGTATCAGAGTGAGTGCTAAAAATAAAAAATAGGAAAAAAAATAAAAATAAAAATAAATATATAAAAAGGCCTGACTTGGTGGCTCAAACCTGTAATCCCAGAACTTTGGGAGGCTGAGGCAGGTGGATCATGAGATCAGGAGTTCAAGGTCAGTCTGGCAAAGACGGTGAAACCCCCACACTACTAAAAGTACAAAGAAAAATTAGCCAGGTAGGGTGGTAGGTGCCTGTAATTCCAGCTACTCAGGAGGCTGAGGTAGAGAACTGTTTAAAAGTAGGAGGCAGAGCATACAGTGAGCAGAGATCATGCTACTGCACTCCAGCCTGGGTGACAGAGCAAAACTCTGTCTCAAAAAAAAAAAAAAAAAAAAAAAAAAAAAAAAAAAAAGTCCAATTTTTTCTATGTTGTTTTTGTTTTATGGCTTTAAAAATTTTAAATATTTTATGTTCATTTTTTTTTCACTTAACATCTACGTTTTGTTGAAGAAAAATCATTCCAACTCCCCAGTCAACTTTTAAAAGTATTTTTGACACGCAATCTCTTAACTGTACTGCCTTGAACAAGTATGGTGACATAGACCCTCTAGTTGGAATTTATGGCACTAAGCAAACCCACCTATAAATGCCAAGTGGGTTAATTGTATAAAATACAATGCCAGAGGGATAATGAAGAATTTCCAGGCTGTTCAATTTCTCATGTCTATAATTTCAGTCTCAGTGCTTAATAAGTAATAAATGCTTCAACTACACATATAGGACTCCTGACAAACTTGACAAAAATAATAAGTTGAAATAAATGATCTCATTTTTTAGGCCCAGAGAACCTACAGAAAAAGTTCTGGGTACTCTCAACTTGAAATTTATTTAAGTCAGAATGCCTTCTCAGGTTGAAAGATCACATTAGGTCCAAGTGGAGATCAGGCCTGCCTTGGCCTCCCAAAGTGCTGAGATTACAGGCATGAGCCACCATGGCTGGTCCCCAGAATTTTCTAAATTGAATTCTTCATGGAATTTTTCCTGTTTCAGTTTCCTAGAGAAAGTTGTGGTATGCTTGCTTTCTTCTCTGATAGCCATGAAATCAAATTTCTAAATGATGCCAAACAGGGAGTTGGAAAATTTTAAAAATATCATTCATACTGGTTGAAGCCCAGCCCAAATTGAGGCTGACTTAATGGCAAGACCAAATTGGTTGTTCAATGTCAATGTCTAGCAAAACAAATTGAGTGTACTTCCCATTCAGATGACTGCAGACCTATTAAGATCCATTTCTAAAAAACAACAAAAACAACCCCAACTCCCCAACAACTTCAAATATGTGTTTTGTCTGACATACCCAGAAACAGAAACAACTGATCTCCCGTCTTGGTTTTAGGTTACCTAGGCTAAATCCGCAGTATTTTTAACAGCTATGTTTCTTTGGTTGTTCAGTTTGTTTGAAGTATTTTTGTTGAGTATTTCAACACAGCGTTTAGTAAGAAAATCTTCTGTGTGTGAGAAGAGAATATGACAGGTGATTTGTCCTTTTATGTCATTTTTCAGTTAAGGGTAAGTACTCTTCCAAATAAGAATATTGTGATATACTTGCTTATCTTGGAAGAAGCTCCTCTGGACATAAAAAGGGCAACATGGCACACACTCATCAGTTTTGCAAGCATTAAAGTGAAGTGGATTCACTTGGGGCTATTTGTGTTTCTAGACACCCATTTTTCTTGAATTCTCTCTGGGGCCTTGATTGACACTCCCTTAAAATAGGTAACACGTAGAAAGATTCAGGGCAGATACAACCAATTCCAGCCAAGCAGGAACAACCAAAGCAGAATGGGAAAATCTGGTTAACAACTAAAACTTCCTCACATACTCAATCTCAATCTCAAGGTCAATGACAAATGCAACCTGCAAAGAAGAAATCAATCTTAGGACATCCACAAAGAGCTCAGTATTTCAACTTGGTTCTGGGTCCAAATATTTTGAAAGTAGGGGAAACGTAGTTCTCCTCCTGAAGCGCAATTAAATAATATTTTTTCACACCCTGAGAAAACACAAACACTGCATATTAACTACCTATTTTTATTATTAAGAAATAGGCTCTCTCTCTGTTGTTCAGGCTAGAGTACAGTGGTGAGATCATGGCTCACTGCAGCTTAAACTCTTGGGTTCAAGTGATCCTCCTGCCCCAGCCTTGAGAATAGCTGACAGTACAGGCACACAGCTCCATGCCCCGCTAATTTTTTTTTTCTTTATTTTGTAGAAATGAAGGCTTGCTGTGTTGCCTAAGCTGGCCTCAAACTCCTGGCCTCAAGCGATCCTCCTGCCTTGGCCACCCAAAGTGCAGGGATTAGTGATGTGAGTTACCATGCCCAGCCAGCTACCCATTCTTAATGCAAGCAATTTTCCACCAAAAGTTCACTGACTTTATTACAAGCAAAACATATAAACTGATGTAATTCCATGGTGTTGTGGAAACCTAGCTAAAGTATTTTCCATCACATTTCTTTTTCTCATTGTCTCTTCACTGTAGTTCCCTGATTTTCATCCCCAGTAAAAATTGATAGCTATGCCCCTTGAATTATATTCAAATGGGAACAAATTTAAAGAAATAATAAGCTTCACTTTATAGCCATCAAAAGGTCTTTCACATCAGTTACTTCCCTAACCCCAGCTGAAATAACAAAAGCTTTGCACAACCTTTTTAAAAATGTAACACAATTATCATAAATGATTTTAAACATCAAACTTGATCAACGGAACATTTCAACTGCCACTGTAAGTAAATATGAATCACCATGTAGGAGTAGAGCTTTCCAATTTGTGTTATTACAGCCTTAGTATTCCTCGTGAAAGCTGCCTATGTTTTAACCTCCTGAGAAAACTGAATACAAGAAATCAAATTTAGCACATTCCTATAGTTAAATACTCAATTTGTTTCCTGTCATTTTTTCTCTCATAAAGTAAAATATTCATCCATTGCAAATGTTCACATTCAATCACTATATTACTTTTACTGAAATGTCTACTTCAATAAGAGAAAGCAGGAGATATTTTAATAACAAATTCATATAAAAGATTTCACTAAAAACAACTAAAATTTTGTATTACCACCATTAATCCTTTTAAAGTATGTGGTACATGTTTAAATTCCTCTATCTCAAAGAAACAAATTTCCATCAGGTTCACAGGAAAAAAAAAGTGCTTTGAATTATATCATTTAATTATAGTTTAAGATGGCACTGGCTTGTGATAAAAAAATAAATTTCCCAATCCTTGACTTAGAATGACAGATATGGAATAATGTCTTGATGACTCAGGTTGAGTGAGACTGTCTACTGTAATTGTGTCTGATTCATTCCCAACTGTCCAGTAAGACCAATTATAAGTATTCCATTGGAGAGTTAGGGGAAAGGGCTGTTGCTGTCATTTTTAATAACAAGAAAGCTGTCACAATTACTGTGTCTAATTTGTTTATTGTGCATTTTGTTGAAATATAAAATTTCTTAGTCATGCTGTTATAAAATATTTAAATATTATTGATAACACAAATAAGTGAAATCTATATATTGTGAGAAGATATTACCTAATCCATTGAAGCTAACTTTCATACATGTCCCCTAGACATATTAGTAAAGTCCCACACCTAACAGCTCAGTTTTTGTTTTTTTTTTTAAGACAGAGTCTCACTATTGTCCCTCCAGGCTGGAGTGACAATGAGGTGATCTCGGCTCACCGTTAACTCTGCCTTCTGGGTTGCAGCAGTTCTCCTGCCTCAGCCCCCTGAGTAGCTAAGGTTACAGGTGCCTGCCACCATGCCCAGCTAATTTTTGTATTTTTAGTAGAGACGAGGTTTCACCATGTTGGCCAGGGTGATCTCGAACTCCTGACCTCAGGCAATCCACCTGCTTTGGCATCCCAAAGTGCTGGGATTACAGGCATGAGCCAATGCTCCCAGCCACACCTCAGTTTCTTCTAGGCCCATGTCCCCCTCACTCCCATCCCCAGATCATGAGAACTTGACTCCACCTCCTTTGGAGAAAAAGGCCGCAGCCATGGACAGGAATCAATCTTCAACAGCATTGTAACCAAATATGCATTTTTTATTAAAAAGTTAAATTTTAAGTATTAGCCATTCTAACTTATGTGAGGTGGTATCTCATTGTGGTTTTAATTTGCACTTCTCTGATGACTCGGGATGTAGAGTATGTTTTTCGTGTTTATTGGCTGCATGTATGTCTTCTTTTAAGAAATGTCTGTTCATGTCCTTGGCCCAGTAGTTAATGGGGTCATTTGTTTTTTCCTTGTTAAATTGCTTATGTTTCTTACGTCCTTATAGATTCCAGATTTTATACCTTTACTGGATTCATAGATTGCAAATATTTTCTCTTATTCTGTAGGTAGTCCATTTACTCTCTTGATAGTTTTCTTTGCTGTGCAGAAACTCTTTAGTTAAACCAAGACTGTCAATTATTGTGTCTGTTGTGATTGCTTGTGAGGTCTTAGTCTAAATTTGTATTTTCTCATGGTAGGTTTTATGGGATAGGTTTTATTTTTTGATAGTTATTAAGCTTACAAATATTAAAACTCAAGATAGATTTATAAAAACTGGCAGTTGCCAAAAAGTATGGTTCCTTTTAAAAGGTCTGACTCCATGCTCAAAGGACAAAGTGATCAGGTTAAAAAGGTTTTCACTAGGCTTGTAACAATCATTTAATTTTACATAAAATTACAATAAAGGCAATTGGGACAAGCTGCATTTGTGAACAGCCATCAAAACCCAACAAACATGGAAATGGAAAAACTAAACTATAGTTAACCAGCAGGTAGATATATAGATATAGACTATGAATATACACTGTGTTTCACTGTTTCGTTGATTAATTGGGCATCAATTAATCATTTTTTTTTAATTTTTGAAAGGTATTCTATATAATCCAAGAATTATTCAGATTGCATCTTCCAGTTCTCCCTAATAGATGCAGTGGTCTCCTAGACCCATTTGCAGTGGTTTATAAGAGTTAATCTCTTGTATTTCAAATTTTTAACAATGCCATTGTTAAACACAGCCTCCATTAAAAATTTAGTTTTACAATCTTAAAAATAGATACATTATTTTAAAAGGTAAATCACACTCAAAAGTCATTACTAATTATTATGCTTCATTTTACTATTATCTATACTCTTGAGGTTATTAAGCCTATTACATCTTCACTGTGGAAACCCTATAAAATCCTATACTAATGCACATCTCTTTGCATGTCCGTGCTGTCGGATTTCACTTTGTTGAGAATCTTTTTGTTGTTTGTTTGCTTGAGAGAAGGTCTCATTCCAGTGCCCAGGCTGAAGTGCAGTGGTGCCATCATGGCTCACTGGAGACTTGAACTCCTGCGACCAAGTGATTCTCCTGCCTCAGCCTCCACAGTAGCTGGGAATATAGTCGTGCACCTCCACACCCAGGTAATTTTTTGTATTTTTGGTAGATACAGAGTCTCACTACGTTGTCCAGGCTGGTCTAGAACTCCTGCATTCAAGTGATACTCCTGTCTCTGCCTCCCAGATTGTTGGGTTTACAAGCATGAGCCACTGTGCCTGGCCCCATCCCCTCTTTCTGAACAAATTAACATGCTGAGCACCGTACTGAGTATATCCACCTCAGTAAACTCTTTTATACTTTTAGTGAATGGCTATTGATGCTATTTGAAGAAATAGTGACATTTTATAATTTGTACGTTAAGTCATAGATTCTGTGCCTTATAGAAATACTTATTAGCTTATTGTTTATCATCCCCCCACCACCACCTCTGGGGAGACAATTTATACACATTTTTAAAATTTGCCCCCACATGTGATTTTCACACTGCAGACAGATCTGTTTTTGCTTGCATACACTACATAAACTTTTATACATAAAAGACTAGCTTTTTGGCTCCTCAGGGACCATTTTTTACTCCATAAAAGGTGACATCACCTTGTCAAGATGGAAAGTCTAATAGTTTAACAACACTATTTGCTGTTGTTGTTACTCATTCCTTGTTAGGTAAGCCATAACCCGTGAAACTCTTCTTCAGTTTTTTGCTCATGTCTTTTGTTGTATCTGCTTCTGGATAGAAAAAACAAAATTCTTGGCCAGGCACAGTGGTTCACACCTGTAATCGAAGCACTTTGGAAGGCCGAGGCAGGAGGATCACCTGAGTCCAGGAGTTTGAGACCAGCCTGGCCAACATGGTGAAAACCTAAAAACACAAAAAATTAGCCAGTCGTGGTGGTGCCCACCTGTAGTCCCAGCTGCTTGGGAGGCTGAAGCAGGGGAATCACTTGAACTTTGGAGGGAGAGATTGCAGTGAGCTGAGATCGCACCATTGCACTCCAACCTGAGTCACAGGGTGAGACTTCATCTCAAAAAAAAAAAAAAAAAAAAAAAAAAAAAAAAAAAAAAAAAAAAAAAAAAAAAAAAAAAATTCTTTAAAGTCTTACCCATAGCATTGTGTCCAGAATTTATTCCTTCTGGTGGGTTCTTGGTCTCACTGACTTCAGGGATGAAACTGTGGACCATCTTGGTGAGTGTGACAGTTCTTAAAGACAGTGTGTCAGGAGTTTGTTCCTTCAGATGTTTAGATGTGTCCGGAGTTTCCTCCTTCCTGTGGGTTGGTGATCTCGTTGACCTCATGAATGAAGCCAGAGACTCTGGCAGAGAGTGTTACAGCTCATAAAGGTAGTGTGGACCCACTAGAGTAAGCAGCCCCAAGACTTATTGTGAAGAAGGATATAAATCCACCACACAGTGGACGCTGACCCCAGTGGGTTGCTGCGATGACTCAGGTGGCCAGCTTTTATTCCTTTATTTGGCCCCACCCAAATCCTGCTGATTGGTCCATTTTGCAGAGTGCTGATTGGTCCATTTACAGAGTGCTGATTGGTGCGTTTTTACAGAGTGCTGATTGGTGTGTTTACAATTCTTTAGCTAGACACAGAGCGCTGATTGGTGCATTTACAATCCCTTAGTCCCCATGGGACCCAGTAGCTCAGAGATCTTCACTTCTCAGCATTATTATCTACATAATTCAAGACATGCTAAACAGACTCTCTCTAAGCCTCACTTTTCTTAAATGTGTTATGGAGAGATCAAACACCATCTTCCTCCACTTATTGAAAATATGCCCAGTGGCTCAAGCCTGTAATCCCAGCACTTTGGGAGGCTGAGACGGGCGGATCACGAGGTCAGGAAATCGAGACTATCCTGGCTAACACAGTGAAACCCCGTCTCTACTAAAAAATACAAAAAACTAGCCGGGCGCGGTGGCGGGCATGTGTAGTCCCAGCTACTCGGGAGGCTGAGGCAGGAGAATGGCATAAACCCGGGAGGCGGAGCTTGCAGTGAGCTGAGATCCGGCCACTGCACTCCAGCCTGGGCGGCAGAGCAAGACTCCGTCCCAAAAAAAAAAAAAAAAAATTCAGGAAGAGGTTGCATGTGGAATACTCAACCTCATTCTCTGATTCTAAATATTAAACATTTTCCACATTCTGGTTTGCTCAGTTTCATTTTAGTAGATGAGAGAATCTTAAATACTGTTTATAAACTCAATCCTATGTAGACCAGATAAAAATATCTATCTTTGTATCAATAGTTTGCTCTCTCTGAGTGTGTGTGTGTGTAATTTAGCTTCTAAACCAATGCGGGGTATTTGACCTCCACAATAAATGAAAAGTGCATGCACTTAATTAAGAAAATGGTGGCTTGGCCGAGCGCGGTGGCTCACGCCTGTAATCCCAGCACTTTGGGAGGCCGAGGCGGGCGGATCACAAGGTCAGGAGATCGAGACCACGGTGAAACCCCGTCTCTATTAAAAAATACAAAAAATTAGCCAGGCGCGGTGGCGGGCGCCTGTAGTCCCAGCTACTAGGGAGGCGGAGGCAGGAGAATGGCGTGAACCTGGGAGGGGGAGCTTGCAGTGAGCCGAGATCGCGCCACTGCACTCCAGCCTGGGGCACAGAGCGAGACTCTGTCTCAAAAAAAAAAAAAAGAAAGAAAAAAAAAAAGAAAATGGTGGCTTGAAGGAAGCTAGATCGTGGAGGAATGAGGCATTGGACGGAAGATATCTTTGCTTCTCTGACAAGGCAGGTGTGGTGCAAAGCGATTGATCCCCAGAAAAGCCCAGCGTCTGCAGCCCAGGGAACCTTGCAGTGAAGCATTTCCCCATCTAATTTGGTGATTTAAAGTGCCAGCAAAGGGAAGATCAGAAGTCTTGTGAGTTGCCGGTCATTGCCTAATTTTTGTGTTCGTTTTCTGTTCATACAGAGCAGACAAATTAAAGGGGAAAATTCCTCCAGGGGCAAGCTCTCTAAAGTGTCAGAATCACTCTCCCTAAGCTCTGGAGAACTAGCCAGATGGGGATGGTTAGGGGAAATTCAAACTCAGGACGTACGTGTGTGTGTGTGTGTGTGTGTTTCAGAGGTTTCACCTATATATAAAAATAAATGTGCCAGGTGTAGTGGCTCATGATTATAATCTCAGCACTTTGGGAGTCTGAGGTGGGAGGATCACTTGAGGTCAGGTGTTTGAGACCAGTCTGGCCAACAAAGTGAAACCCTAGAAATACAAGTGTAGTGGTGGTGCAGGCTTGCAATACCAACTAGTTGGGAGGCTGAGGCAGAAGAATCCCCTAAACCCGGGAGGCGAAGGTGGCAGTGAGATGAGATTGCACCACTGCACTCCAGCCTGGGCAACACAGCAAGACTCTGTCTCAAAAACAAACAAACAAATAAACAAATGAAGATAGTTTAAAAGAGAGTTATAAAAATCATGAAATCTTTTTTTGTTTGTTTGTTTGTTAGAGAAAGAGTTTCAGTCTTGACACCCAGGCTGGAGTGCAATGAATGGCACAATCTCAGCTCATTGCAACCTCTTCTTTCTGGATTCAAGTGATTCCTCTGCCGCAGCCTCCTGAGTAGCCAGAATTACAGGTGCCTGCCACCACACCAGGCTATTTTTTTTTTTTGTTTTTGTTTTTGTTTTTTGTATTTTTGGTGGAGACGGGGTTTCACTCTGTTAGCTAGGCTGGTCTCGAATTCCTGACCTCGTGATCCCAAAGTGCTTGGCCTCCCAAAGTGCTGAGATTATAGGCGTGAGTTACTGTTCCCAGCCAAAATCATGATCTCTTTTAAATACACATAATGCAATACTTGATACTTTCAGCATATAAAAGAAAATACAGTGATTGTGTATATCCGAAAGAATTTCATGTTGGGGCCCTGCTATTATTGATGGTGAAGCCATTGATGCATGAATTTCTCGCCCCTGGATCTCCTTCCTCATCCTACCTCCTCTTCTTGAGTCTGGAAGCATGGCCATCAGGTGATGCCAGGAAGCTGGTCCGGAGGGTGCTGTCCTGGGAGAGGCAGCCTCTTTTGCAACCCTGAATACAACAATGGTTCTCAAAGAGGCTGAGGTCTCAGGTCAACAAAGGGCTTCTCAAAAGAAAAGTGTGAGAGAGCCTGAAGTATACGAAGGGCAGCCTACAGGTCCCTCACGGGAAGCAGAAGAATTCCCGACCTTTTACAATCTTTGCTTGTCATTGCCCAGTTCTGACCAAGGCGGGAAAAGATGGTTGGAGGGGTGGGGGTTGTGGGATGGGTTTGTGTGTCTGTGTGTGTGTGTGTGTGTGTGTGTGTGTGTGTGTGAGAGAGAGAGAGAGAGAGAAAGGAAGGGATACAGAAATTACTTTTTTCTGAGTGTTATGAAACACATTTCCAATTTGAATAAAAATATAATCTATAAATCATTTTTATTTTAAGTTGATCAACTTGAAACAAAGTTTTCTTGGTAGTCTTGTATATCCTATGTGCTAGAGACTGCTATATAGATATTTATCCCTGTTCACTATTAAAGGCTGCTTTACCATCAGGGGTCTAAGAACAGAATGGCTTAATTTTGCTAGTTGTTGGGCCAGTAACTTAAAAATGATAATGATGTGTGTAGAAACTATGTTTACCTGGGACTTCCATCCATTCCTTTTGTTAATAAAAAATATGTTACTTCATTTAATACCAGAAGGCCAATGACATTAAGATTTTCATTAGATCTTATGTGCTAAATGACTTCACTGTGGTATACATAAGACAAGAATCTCAACAATCAGGAAAAGAAAGTCATAACATAAATGGAAAGATGTGGTTACATCCACTGCGCCCAGTAAGTTTCCATTGATTTTTTTCAGTAATCAGATCAGTGTACAAAATGAAAGTGAAATGAAGAAAGTGAAGGCAAATTCGACTGTTATGCAAAATACGTGAAGGGAAAACAAGATTATAGATGTATTGATTACCACTGAACTGCACACTTAACAATGGCAAAGACAGTAAGTCACATATCTATATTTTACCTCAATTTAAAAAATAAATTAGCTGAGTGTAGTTACTCATACCTGTAATTATGGCAATTTAGGAGGCCAAGGCAGGTGGATCACTTAAAGTCAGGAGTTTGAGACCAGCCGAGCCAACATGGTAAAACCTCGCCTCTACTGAAAATACAAAAATAGCTGGGCATGGTGGCATTTGCTTGTATTCTCAGCTACTCAGAAGCCTGAGGAAGCAGAATCACTTGTACTTAGGAGGTGGCAGAGGTTGCAGCGGGCAGAAACTGCACCACTGACTGCACTGCAGCCTGGGCAACAGAGAAAGGCCCTGTCTCAAAAAACAAACAAACAAATATTTTTAAAGCAAGATATGAGAGACAGACATGGAAAAGGAACCCACAGTGTGATGGACGGCCACCCCTAGCAGTGCCCCCACACATACACACTGTGCATGTCATTACAAGTAGGGCAGTTAGGTGCTGTTAGAAAGTTAAGGTGCTTTAAAGTAGGAAGATGGCATGGTGAATTTTTCTGAGTAAGGGATTTTTGGAGAAATAGGTGAGTCAAAGCAAATTGCACTGATCCTGTCTTGAAGAAGATTTGGGGGACTACGTGTCAGCCCACGAAGAGGAAGGCACCTCCCGTGGAAGGAACATGAAACACTATAGTCAGCAACTAGCAGTATGTTATCAGCCAACACCTACTGGTTTAGCAGTGGTTCTCGGCCAGGAAACTCAACACTCCCTCTCTCCTCCATCAGGAGTATTTGCAAATATACAAAGGGTGTTTGCTTGTCAAAATGACTGGGGAGCCTACTACAATTATAACCCAGGTGCCAACAATGGTAAACATTCTAAAAGGCATTGGAGTCAGACATATCACAGAGATTCAAAGTGACAGAGGGAAGGTGGTGAGAAGAATGGCCTAGGGTGGCTTTCAAGTTTGTGCAAATTGAAGAAGTAGTTCCTTGTCTTTTTTTTTTTTTTTTTTTTTTTTTTTTTTGATGGTTTGTTTCTTTGTTGTTTTAGGACAATGATTCTCAATGATGGTGACTTTTTACCCCAAGGCACACGAGCAATGTCTGCAGACAGTTTTTATTTAAACAACTGGGTGGGCCTGGGGAAATGATACTAACATCTAGTGGGTGGATGCCAGGGATGCTGTCCAGCACCCTGAAATGCACAGGATATCCCTCTATGAAAAGAATTTTGGAGCCACAAATATCAATTGTGCTGAGTTTGAGAAACCCTGCTACAGACCTTTCCATATATATGTGGTTCAGGAAATTTGAAGTCCCTGGAATGGCATACTATTTCTAGACTCTCACACCCTGCTCAGCACAGTGCCTCTCAGATATTAGGAGGATGTGCTAATCATGTGTTGATGTGGTGAATTGTAGAAAATCAAGACAATTGATGAAAGTAAACAATTCTCAGACAAAGTGAAGGAAATCTATTGTGCTTGATGCAGAAACCACAGATTTGGTTGTCAAGTTTTTCCTCTTCCTAATTTGAACATTTTACTCTGGTTCAATCATCTATGCTGTGTCTGAAAGAGCTGTTGCAGCAATCCTGTGAACTGTAAATAGCTAGCATATTTGTTCAACTAGGTCAATTTTTTTTTATTCTTTCCTGCTACTAAAGTTGTTTATTGTCATCTATGTCCATATCTATCCCTACATAGGTATTTGCATGCATACGTAAATAATTATTACAACATAGTAGCTCCAAAATACACATTTCGTATGTCTTGGCTTCTGTGGTCAGAATTTGGAAAATAGTTGAATCCTCCGCATCATGTTTATTCTCTCCACAATGATGTGAGCTTCAAAGTGAGTTCTTCCCCACTGGAGTCTTCAGATGAGACCTGAGCCCTGGCTGGCACTTTGATGGCAGTAAAAAACAAACAAACAAACAAACAGACAGACAAACAAAAAACACCACTCCAATCCCCTCATGCCTCACCTCCAACACTGAGGATTACAGTTCAACTTGATATTTGGGCAGGCACACAGATCCATGCCATATCACGATATCTGAATAAATTATTTGGAATGATTTATCTATTACCCCTCACAAATTATTTATATTATGAATCATTTGTGTATATCAATATTGAACTCATAAAGCATTTTTTTATTCTTTGGGTTATAATACAATACTGCTTTATTTACTCAGCTGCTCAAAGGGATGCAACAGTGGCCACTGGGAGCTCTTTTGGTTGGCTTTTCTGCCCCTTTGATATGATCCTATCATTGCATTTCGTCTTTGCTTTTTTAGTACATTTTTACTTTCTGTAACTACATGACGCTCCAGGCTCATCTTAGATATTTCCTGCCCAAGTCCTAGAATCATTTATTTCTGTATTAAATCCCTGGATTCTTTTTTTGGAGAGTAGTATTAGAAACCAAAATCAGAGCACTAGGTGTGTTTATTGGTACTTAGATGTTGTGGCTTTTAGATTTCACCAAATGTTTTTAATTATCATGATCATTCCATTATCAACAAGTGCCAGGAAAAATACAGCATAGTAGTGCATGACTCTGTGGTTTTATGCATTTCATGTAGGTTTTATTCCTATAATATTATTGGCTAGTACCAACCAATAGCTAAATTTCAATAACCGATTAGACAGTCTTTAATAATCTATGACAGGGTGTTAGATTAACTGCTTGATATGTTTTGGCTGTGTCCCCAACCAAATGTCATCTTGAATTGCATCTCCCATAATTCCTACACATCATGGGAGGGACACCATGGGAGCTAATTGAATCGTGGTAGGTCATTCCCATGCTATTCTTGTGATAGCGAATACGTCTCATAAGATCTGATGATTTTATAAAGGGGCATTCACCTAAACAAGCCCTCTTGGCCGCCACCATGTAAGAAGTGCCTTTGTTTTTCCTTCATCTTTTGCCATGATTGTGAGGCCTCCCCAGCCATGAGGAACTGTTAGTCCATCAAACCTCTGTCCTTTACACATTACCCAGTCTTGAGTATGCCTTTATTAGCAGCATGAGAACAGACAAATAGACTGATTTTATACGTACTAGATCCCCCCCAAATTATTGCAAATGATTTTTTTTTTCAACAAAATGAACTAGATCTGGTTGAAGTGGCTACTTGGCATCAGATTGATTATTTTAAAAATCCACTAGTTTGATTAAGGATAAAATTCTAGCATTATACTGCCAAGGTGTATTTATGTAGTTTCACTAAAGCCCAACAAGTGCAAGCAACAGAGACAGTGATGAGTGGGCATTCTAATTGGTTTTCATGGCAATGAGAGAAAACCCATATCAGGGGATGACAAAACATATGGCTAAACCTAAGGACAAGCTCAGAAATTTGAAGTTAATTCTCAGTGAGTCACTGGAATCAGCCCAGAGACAAAATGTCTCAAAGCATGAAAAAGCATTGCAGTGCAGAAGGTGAGAAAAGCTGCTTTGGGGAAAGTTACAGTTATCCAAGAAGCTAGGCATAACTGCTGTGCTCAGAATCCCTCTCCCTACAAAATTTTGTGCAATGAAATTGAATTCCCCGTATAATATTAAGAGGTAGACCCTTTAAAAGGTGGTAAGTTATCTTATGAATGGAATTGGTGCTCTCACCAAAGAGGCTTTCAGGATCCCTTTGTCTCTTCTGGTACATGAAGACACAGAGCAGCAACCATCATCTTTGAAGGAGAGAACCCTCTGCATGTGCTCGATCTGCTTGTGCCTTGATCTTGGACATCTAGGCTTTAATAAATTGCCATGGTTTATAAATTACTCAGCCTAAGGCAATCTGTAATTGGAGCCCAAATTGAATAAGAGAGTGGCTTATCGGAAATATGGAAATACGTTCTCATTAACCAAGAATGGAAAGTCCACAGCAAGATTAAATACATCAGGAAGCAGGACATCATTGACCTCAGCCCGATATATTTTGTATATTTCTACTTTTTTCTACAGTCAATGAGTCAATAAATGTAGGTGACCACAGATCTATCTGCTCAAATTTGATCCTGAAGGTGGATGTATGGAGTTTCACTAGGTGAGAGGAAAGAAGGGTCATACTGAAAACCAGCTCCTGATACAAGGTCAACTGGAAGCAGAGTTGGTGTGAAAGATTCTGGGGTATGTGGCATAAATGGGTTTGCCAGATAGAAGTCTAAAATGCTGAGTTTCATTTTTTTTTTCTTTTAGACAGAGTCTCACTCTTCAACCAGGTTGTTGTGCAGTTGTGTAAACTCAGCTTACTGAAACTTCCACCTCCCAAGTTCAAGTGATCCTTCCACCCCAGCCTCAGCACAAGTAGTTGAGACCACAGGTGCACATCACAACACCCAGCTAATTTTTTGTGTTTTGGATAGAGACGGGGTTTCACCGTGTTGCCTTGTCTGGTCTCAAACTCCTGACTTCAAGTGATCTGCCTGCCTTGGCCTCCCAAAGTGCTAGGATTACAGGGGTGAGCCATTATGTCCTACCCTAGTTGCATTTGAATTTGAGATAAACAAAGAAAAAAACAGGGCATAATTATATGTCAAATATTGCACGAAATATACTTTCACTAAAGTTTTATTTTTATGTGTCCTGTATTTTTAGCTGTTAAATCTGGCAACCCTAGGCTGAGATGCCTGTGCTAACATCTGGTCCACCTACCTCTTAGATAGATACTTGTGTGGTTATAAGCTATCTATTCATGTGGTTATAAGCTGACCACTCCACTTCTCTCAGACAACTTCCTTACATAGTTTTCCTATGACAAAGCTCCTGTCTTAATACTGCTCATCTTCTCAAAGATGAATTTAAAAAAATACATTAAATGTGGATTAATATGTAATCCACAAGACATATTAATTAGGGCACTTCCTGTGTAAGTAACATAAACCCAGTTAAATAAGCTCAATCAAAAGAAAACAGAAAAGGAAATTTTTTCAAGGACACAGAATGTCTCAGAGGTTCCAAGGGCAGTTTATCAAAATGAATACTGTCCACTAAAAATGCATGTCTACCTAGAACCTGGGAATGTGACCTTATTTGGAAACAGGGACTTTGCAGATGCAATTAAGGTAAGGATGAAGATGAGATCATACCAGATTAAGGTGGGTCCTCAGCCAAATAAGAGTATCCTTACAAAAGACAGAAAAAGACACATGAAGACACATACAGAGGAGAAGGCCATGAGGAGATGGAGGAAGAGACTGGAGTGATGCAGCCACAAATCCAGAGATGCCTGGGGCCACCAGGAGCTGGGACAGAGAGGAAGGATCCTCCCCTAAAGCCTCCAGAAGGCAAACAGCCAGGCAGACACCTTGATTTCAGACATCTGGTCTTGAGAACTAGGGGAGCGTAAATGTCTTTGGTTTAAGCAGCCCAGCTTAAGGTAATCTATTACGGCAGGTCTAGGAAATGCATACAGGTAAGAATGTGATGAGGCTGTGTGTGGTGGTGCACTTTAGTTATTTTAGCACTTTGGTGGTGCTGAAAAGCCAGAGGTTCCTGTGAAGTCAAGAGTTTGGGAGCAGCCTGGGCAATCTAGTGGGACCCTGTCTTTATATTACATTAATGCAAAAGTAATTGTGGTTTTTGCCATTAAAACTACTTTTGCACCAACTTAACAACAATTATGAAATAGCTGGGCTTGGTGGCACATGCCTGTAGTCCCCAGCTACTGCGGAGGCTGAGGCAGCTGGATCACTTGAACCCAGGAATTCCAGGTTGCAGTGAGCTATGATAATGCCTCTGCACTCCAGCCTGTGAAACAGAGCAGAATCTGTCTCTGAAAACAAAACAAAACAAAACAAAACAAAACAACAACAACAAAAAACGGCCATAAAAAAAAAAAAATATATGATGAAGATCTAGAAGGATGTGCAGCCTATCTCTTTGTCATTCATTACATTTCTGTCTTCATACCTACTTCCTCCATTTTCCACTGGACAAGGTGAAAAAGCATGACTAGGAAGTCCCCTTAATTTACCTGATGCCCATCTACTTTTCTACAGCCATGGTTAGCTGTGTACATGACTGTGTCTCACAGTTGTGAGACAGATTTCCAGGGAATGCATACCCATAGGCCAGCTTAGCTTAGATGCTAACTCTTGTACCAAGCAACATGGCCAGAAGATGAAAATCTTTCTGGGTGAAGCTAGAAACTCCTATTTTAATTCTGAGCCTGTATGACCAGATGCTTTGGAGGCCAGTCAAATCCGTCCTGCAGGCAAGAGCTTCTTCAACTTCGGTGTTTATTGCAAATCACCACAGAGCATGTTAAAAGGCAAATTTGACACAGTTGACCTGGTGTGGGGGTCCAAAGTTATGCATTTTAAATAGGTTTCCAGATATTAATAACACCCATGATATCAGACCCAGGACTATAATCTGTTTAGCAAACTACCAAAACTTTAGATCTTTTTGTGTATTTGAAGGAAAAGAACAAGTATATTGCATGGGTCCAAGTGTTCTTTACATAATTTTAGTCATGACTATTCTAGGAAAATATTACCAGGCTCCTAATATGCCAGTGCTTTATAATGGACCAACCCTCACTCAAAGTAATCCTATTTGTATTTATACCTATGTTCCATCTGGTCTGTTTCCACTTGTATATATACACACACATGTGTTCTTGTCACATGCAATAGAGTATTTGCAACACATTCCCTCTCTTCTCAAAGAATCATACCTGAAAAAAAAAACAAAAGGTGTATTTTGAGATGATTCCAATACAGACCTTGAGTTTGAAAGCATAAAAGAGAGCCATTGTCTTAGATTTTTTTTCTCAACCTAATTTTATTTCAACTAAAATTTGTAAACTGTACTGCATTCACCAGAGATGGTGTATATGCTTATATGGCTATATCTGACACTGGTAATTAACAAGAGAGAAGGCTATCTGCTTGAGCGTTGATAAATAAAACACACTAATGCTACCTCCTATCATGTCTTCCCCCCATGTTAAATGTCTCTTTTTAAAAATATAGATTATTTCAAGTACAAAGGAAGAAAGCAGGAAGAGAGTCTATGTGCACATACACAACAGAGATATGATCAAGCACAAATCAACCATTCTGGGAATATAAATTGCTCTGTATGATATACATATATAGAGATACAAAAATATAGATATAGATATAGATAAATCTTTACATATCAATATATAGATATAACTATACATATAGACAGATACCTCCGTATCTCTACAGATGTCTATAGAAGCTACAGATATACATATATTTTTCTACAGACATCTATAGAAGATGCAGATATCTATAGAGATAGAGGTACAGATATATATTGAAATACACATAGCAATCTTTATAAACACCTATTGTAGAGAGATAGATGTATGAATCTATATAGATCTTTCTATATATCTATTTCTAAATATATCTCTCTCTATATATATGTGTGTATATGTGTACATATATGTGTGTGTATCAATAATTCCAAGGTCCCAATTAATTTGGAGAAAGATTTGTGTATATTTGCATACTTTTAAAGTATAGTACATGTATCATTCATCAAAGAGACACACACATTGTAAAAGATTTTCATTAAAAAGTCTTAGGCAAGAATGTTGGTACAGTCTCTGTATAATGTCATTTAAAAATGAACTCTATTTAGGGTCTCTTATTTGAAATTCAATATCCTTCATTTTCTTACAAAAGCAATAGTTAATGGATTTCTCACCATCGATGAATGTTACATAATTAGTGGTGTATTATGGGTTTGAAATAACAGATGTCAGAAGGATAAAGCCTTCAAGGAAACCAAAATAGACTCTTGCCCACAAAGATATCTTTATTCCCATTCATCAGATGCAAAACTTGAATTAAGGACCTGTACAACCTTCTTACTGGAAAACATCAAGTTAAAGTATTTCCTTCAAGGTTTATTAATCTTATAAAATACTTTCCCTACAAAACCAAGGGGAATAAACAAGATCATCTCTTGTCTTGTCCAACTGCATTTCTGTAAATACGTTTATATGTTAAAAAAAGTACTTACATCAACTATTTCAAGAAAATCTCATTTAATTGACAGATGTTAATTTTAAATTTATGATAATTCAACTTAAACTGGTCTGGAGTTTACTTGACATTATTGAAAGAAAAAGGTTTATTTAGCAACAGAATGGAATTTGCTAAACTTTAAGGGTGCAAACATTTCTAAGGTCTACAGCATATTACTCTTATTTACTATGTTGTTAATTGTCTTACACTTTAATCTAGACTTTAAATCCTATTTGGGACTAATACTCCTTAAATGTTTTCTAAAAAACAGAGTATGTTGTTTATCCTAGTTTATGATTTACATATAGATAATATATAATTCATATATTATATATTTTCATTATATAATATCTATATTCATATGTGGCTATAGATAGATATAGGTATCAAAACAGATATTATACAAATATTACTTTTTGTCCTATTATTTCTGATGTATATTAAACCTTATGCTCTGAACTGGCCTCATATAATTGTGAAACCGAAGGTATTTATCATCAACATGTTGCATAGATTTTTTTCTAAAATGGTGCCTACAACAGCAATTAAAAGTAAGAAACACCATGAATAAAATAACAGATACATAAAAATAAAACAAGAAAATTCTTTGGATTAGAAGGACCATGAGGTAAAGAATTAGCTATGTGAGAGCAAAAACTATGTCTTATTTATCCACCTTTAGTATTTTGCAGAGCTTGTGAAACAAGCAACAGTTCTCACATTCATGCTTAGTGAATAAGAGAATAAAAACAACAATTTAAGTGGTTTACAAAAAAGTAAACCACTTAAAAATGACCCACCGTGAATCACGAGGTCAAGAGATTGAGACCATCCTGGCCAACACGGTGAAATCTCGTCTTCACTAAAAATTAGCTGTGCATGGTGGTGTGCACCTGTGGTTCCAGCTACTTGGGAGGCTGATGCACACAGGAGAATTGCTTTAACCTGGGAGGCGGAGGTTGCAGTGACCTGAGATCCCACCACTGCACTCCAGCCTGGCAAAACAGTAAGGCTCAGTCTCAAAAATAAATAAATAAATAAATAAATAAATAAATAAATAAATAAATAAATAAATAAATAAATATTCCACCACAACGCCGCTATTTCTGAATTTTTCTTATTTTTTTTTCCTTTCACAGTAAGACTATAATTATGATTTCAACTTCCTCTTCAGATCCCCAGTCACGAATCTTTGTAACATATTCAGCTGAAGGCTGTCAATATTCTACTGATTCCAAAATGCAATGGTACTCTCCGGTTGTCCTTCACTGTTAAAATCTCTGAAGACCTTGACATAATTGACCCTGCCTACTCCTTGTGCAGGTTAAAGTCCTTCATTGAGTTCCATGCCATGTTTTCTCTTACCAGAGATCTTTGGCAGATGGGACAATGATTCTATTTCATGTTGCTATTGAGATCCTACCCAGTGACACTTCCTCCAAAGATTTGCCTTTCCTTTTAAGTGAACAATTTCTCTATTTTACAGCAAAATGTTAAGTGTAATATCCATAGGGTTTGTGCTCAGATCTACAGATCCTACCTTAAGATCCCTACTCAGGTCAAATCTCCTGTCCCAAAGATCTCAGGTCTGTAGGTCATTGGTATTTCTATGATCCAGTAGCATCTCATTTTTCTTTCCATACAAGTGACTTTGGGTGAATGCAGTCTCATTCATCTTAGCCTTCCCATCTCACCATGTCAAGGCTATCTTTAGTCTCTTCTTATTTTAGGATTCCATCCCATTTTTACTCAACTTTTGCAACTATGCATATAGTCAAATGCCATCCATAGTGAAAAAAATATTTACTACTACTGTGAAATTTCACTACTACTGTGTATTTCACAGCTAATACCCAAATTTATGAATGCTGCAGTCTCACCGTCCTCTTTTGTTCTAGCATGTCTCAGCCCTTAAATTCCCTCAGAGTAAATTATCTGAAAGGTAATCTCTGCCACCATCCCCTACTAACACCCCTAAGGATTCCAGCCAATGAATATGCATCAACCTCTGTAATCCAGCCTTCTTAGTCTCCTCTTTGAATGATAAGAGCCTACAAGCAGCTTACCACCATTCTTGTTCTCAGTGTTTAACTTGAGGATTATCTAAAAATACAACCTCATGTAGCAGGGTGGCTCCCCATATGCAGGTTCTCAGAACTCACTCAAGACCTGTTAAGTTTGAATCCTGGTGCTTAGCTTTAGAGCCATGGATTTTGTAACCATCTTCCTGGGTCATCCTTGTGCACCTTGAAGTTCCAAAGCCTCTACTCACTCCATATGTATTTCTCTTCCCCAGATTTCATTAACTTGGAATAATTTTCCATATCTACTCTCCAATTCCCCAGAAAACCCTTGTTAATCTGTGAACCTTTTCCTCACTATCAGAGTAGGATGCCTGTTATGCCTTCTGTATGCTTTGGAGATGGCATATATCACACATTGAGTTGCATTTTAATAACAGAAGAGTTTAATTTATTCCCTTATTAGAGTTTAAGCACCTTTTATATTATACATATTTATCTCTCCAATAAAAATTAATAATTAGTAACATGGCATATATTATTATTGCACTAACAATTATCCTACTGAAAATATTTCTGTTTCAATTTGACTGTATTAGGAGAGTCAATAGAAATCAGTAGTGCCCTGTAGTGTATCTGGCTTCACCAGTATTGTATTTTGGGTTCTACATATTGATCCCATACAAGCATTAACATAATAGTATGTATGAATATATGTATGTTCATAATAGTATGAACATAGCAATATGTAGAATGCAGTTGATGAAGACACTGAAATGGAAAATCAGAGAGAACAAGTAATATGGTATAGATAATGTCTCGTGTTTTTTCCAGTTCTTTGTACCAAACCAAGCTTATATATCCTTCTAGGAACCCTGCTGTTTTATTTCATTTTATGACTCCTCTTAGCTCCCACATCTCACCATACTCCACAATTAGATTTCAAGTGTAAACATGAATAATGATATCTTTATGTCTTTCAGGAATCCTGTTTGTTAACCTCTGAAGCTCTTCTGTCTGTATTGTAATCATGTGACTCAGCTGTTAAGAATTGGTGTTTTAGGTCCTATCCTGGTCACTTATGAGGGATTTTGGATTAGGGAAAATTATAAACTCATAACATCTTATATTTACTTTTTCTTACAAGCATAATTCCATTTGTCTAAGATGCTTTCTAATTTCTTTAAAATTTTTTAAGGGAGGGTTTCATTCTGCAACCCAGTCTGGGGTACAGTGGTGTGATCACGGCTCACTGCAGCCTCAATCTCTCTGGCTCAAGTGACCTAACCTTCAGCCTCCTGAATAGCTGGTACCACACGGGTGCACTATCACTCTTTTTAAAATTTTTTGGTAGAAGTAGGGTCTCACTACATTGCCCAGGCTGATATCGAACTCCTGGATTCTAGTGTTCCTCCTGCCTCAGCCTCCCAAATTGCAGAGATTCCAGGCATGATCCACTGCTCCTGGCCTTTTTTTTTTTTTTTTTTTTTTTCTTTCTTTATTTCTTTTTCTTTTTTTAAAGAAATTAATCATTTATTTTTAAAAAGTCTTAATGAGATAATTCAGATAGAAGTGACTTGTCTGGTCTTTCCCAGGTCACATGTCTCAGGGAAGAGATATGCTACCCAACCAATGCACCCACAAACTAAACTAAGCATTCAGATTTTGCCCAAAAGCTGCCTCCCAATCTCACTTTATCATGCTTCCTTAAGGTATTTAGAAGTGATGTCTCTCCACACCAACATTCCCTCTCCTGCCCTCTCCCCCTCCCCTCCTTTCCTCTCCTCTCCCTGTTCCCCTTCCCTCCCCTTCTTTTCTGCCCCTTCCTTTTCCCCTTTTCTCTTTCTCTGTCTGTCTCTCTCATTCAGGGCTTCATTTGTTGCATCCATTCTTGTAGCAACCTTACAAACATTTTCTTTGTTTTCCATATAGGCCCTCTTCAACTAGTTCTGCATGTTGCCATCACAGTGGTTGTCCTAAAAAATAAATCTGATTATTTCTTCTCCTCTCACTGCAGAAAATATGTTACTGGCTTTCCCACTGCCTACTGAATAAATTCCACCTTTTCAGCATGACACCAAAACTCTTCACAATTAGGTCTCTAATCCTTTCCTCACTACGTTCTTTTTAAGTTCAATGTCCTGCCATGCCAAACCATCCCTATTTCTAGATCTCCACACATACAGTATTGTTGTGATGTCTTTATCCACAGATCTTTCCTCAACTTCTTCACCCAGTCAGTGTCGATGTACCATTCCTTCCCTACTCAGAATGTTCTTCCTTTGCAAACCTTTCCTTAATCATTTTCACCTCTGTGGGTCCCTATTAATTTACATGTATTCCTTGTACACACCTTCTTGTAATCACATTTTTTTTCTCATGCTTTTGGTTATTTTGTCTACTAGATTGTATGCTTTCTCAAAAATAAATGAATGAGTCTCACTCACAGATGTATGTCTGTGCTTAGGACTGTGTCAGTGCTAAAAAAAACCATGAACTTATGAGTAAGTCAATGAATTAATACACTCTTGGCAAAGTCCATAACTTTGTGGCCCGTTATAAATCATTGTGTTTAAGTTGAGGTTCTTGTTTAGTTTAGGACATAGATATCTATACATAGTCCATATATCTACATATATATGTCTACATCCACGTATATGACTGATTTGGGGGAAAAGCTATATCTATAAAAAATACTATTATGTTAATGGGTCTTCAATAGGTACACAATAATGGAAAAAAGTATATGTATATTTATAAATATCCAATAATGGGAATGCATACACATATATGTATGTATGGATATACATTTTTCTATTATTGGGTATAGATATCTATTAATAGATAAGTGTATATCTATGTACCAATCTTGTTGGCAAAGGGTGCTTTCATACATACTATCTCATGTAGTCCCCACAAGAGAAAGCAACCCACAGGAAAGATAATAATAATGTCAGCTCAGCAGAGTCGCAGAACATAACTGACTTTACAACTAGGCAAGTTTATAAGGATAGAGTCTTAACATCAAACCAGGTCCCCGAATTCGTGTCCATCATTTTCCCCATTATTGCTCATGCTGTCCAAAATCCTTTGCATCATCACGGAAGGCTTCATGCTTAGGTTTACTGTCTAAAGCAGAAGCAATTAGGAAAATGTCCTATGTGTTGGGGACATTATCTTTTTCCTTCCATAAATTAATTAATGGAGCATGAAATAATTTTAAGAGAAGCTAAGTTTTATTACCAGGCAGAGTAAAAGTAATCACTACGAAATATTGTGAAGATAAGCAGGTCCTGCACATTAACTCAGCTAATCAATACAACAATGTTACATGGAGATTATCTGTTCCATTTTACAGAAGCAGAAATGGAGGCAAACATTAAAATTCACACCTAAGGTCACAGGCAACTTAAACCCAAGCAATGTGATTTTAGAATCCCTGTTCATTGTTACAACATTCTATGATGTCATCTGATCTTTGCATTGCCAATTTAAACCCATCTTTCTTCAATCCAACTTTAAATACCCGGAACTTTAAGTATTGTCAATTTCAAGCCAACATTCTCCAACCCAATTTTAAATACAAGTCTTATACCCTCCTCCTCCTCCCCTGCAACTTGAAACTCCCCGGGAAGATAACCTACTGGACTTGGGAAATGAGGAGTATTTAGAAACAAATGCCTCGTGCTGGGCACATCTCCTATATTTTATCAAAATCATGGAAGTGTAAGAATAGAAATAAACAAAAGCCTTCATTCTTTCCCTTTCAACCATGCCTAGGGCATAAAAAGCTCCTATACTTTACAGAGCTGCGTTCCAATTTTTGCTGTTCTTAAAACATTTTTTTTACGTTATTACTTCCCAATTGACTCACAGTAACGCAGACACAGGGACTGCTGGAGATCGTGACCTTAAACAATTAAAGATGTTTGCACCTACTGCAGCTTGTTTGGTGCGAAGGGTACCTAGAGAGTCCTAAAAAAGCAAAGAGAAAGAAGATTTGCTGTGAGCGTCTGGTGCGGTGGCACCGTGCGCCATGCCCACCTGCTCTATCTGCAGGGTAGCCGGAATCTCTCCGTTACAGATGGTTAGCACTGGGATTAGCTGCCCTTTGCTTGAGGTTGTAGCTGCGGACATGATTTCTGTAGCTATGGGACCGACTCCGGAGATCTATTGGCTGCTGGCTTTGTAAATTTCATTCAGTTTGGTCCAATGGCAGAAGGAGAGCGCCAGAGGCTGCCGGACCTCTCTCCCCCTAGCTCTTCTTTTCTTGCAGAGACATTATTCTCTCATCTCTATCTCTCAGCACAGAGCTCTTATTCAGCCACTAGCTCGGCCCTTCCTGCTTCAACTGTAATCCTTGTTCTGCCCAGGGACACACTACTGACAGCACAAACAATGAATTTCCTCCAACCAGGCAATGTTGGTGGTTCTTGCATTCCTCTGGGTGAGCGAATCTAGTTGGAGGGTTCCAGAAGGGGAAGGCGCCTGGCTTTCAATACATTCTCCTGAATCATGCCTCGTTTCGGGTTCCCTAAGCAAATCTGGATGTGTAAAAAGAACTCTTAACGGCGATGCAGGTCTTCCACAGCTAAGGTAGGTGCAGTGTTAAGATGTGTCTCTCGCATATTATTATTCTTATTTTTAAAAGCCGTTTAAACAATTCTACTAGCAGTGGCTCTCCAGCAAAGGAAGGAAAGCCTCACTGGGGATATTTGAGCTTCACTTTATCTGATATTTATTTTTTCCTTTTATGATGATGATTATTATTGGAAAATTTGGACAGGACTCTTTCCCATCTGTCTAGCTCCATTTCTTAGGTGTGGATGGGAATGTGGACATCCATGTGCGGCTGCTACATGCAATCTCTCCATAGGAACATTTGGATTTATTTTCACTTAAAAATAAAAATCCAGACCACCGTTGTTTGGAAGCATTTTTCTACAATCAGCTATTTGAACGGCTCTGGGGCCGTGTGAGATGTTTTCAAAAAGTAGCGAGGCCTTCCATACAAATTAACAGAAGATTGTGGCGGGGAAAGGAGGGGGAAAATACACACACGCACACAGACACAGACACAGACACAGACACACACACACACACACACACACACACACACACACAGAAAAGGAGCAAAGCGCCAGGACTGGAGATGGTGAAAGCAGGAAGACTTCTGCAAACTGTGAGCATGGAAGGCTTTTATTCTCTTTTCTCTCCACCCCAAAGCTCCGTCTTTAAGGAAACTACAACCGCCTGGGGTGCTTATTATGGGAAGCTGGGGTTTGGGGGGCAGGGGGGGTGGCTGGTGCCATTAGCCAGAGAGAAAAAGGGAGAAACACCTTGGTTGGGGTTGCATTAAGATTTTTTTTCCCCTCCTTCATCTCCTGGCCTAGAATAAGATAAGGCTTGGGGGATGCAAGAAATAATCCAAGTGATTGATTAGACCAGGCTTGGCTTGGGTAAGAAATAATGCAAGAAATAATCCAAGTGATTGATTAGACCGGGCTGGGTAACGATTGGGGCGCGCTGGAAACCCTGCGTGAAGATGAAATGACTGCAGCTCCGCGCTGCTCCTCCAAACCCGGAAGCGGGCTCCAAGCACCCCTTCCCCGTTTGCGGGGCTTAGGAGGCGGGTGGGAGGGGTGAGGTAAGCCGCACAAATGGGGCAGAGCTGGTGGTTTTGCTTCTTCGGAAGATTTTGAGTGTGGCCTGGACCTTTTGATACGGGTGCAGGGCGGTTTGCAGTTGCCACCCTGTGCACAGTCTCTGAACTGCCCGCTGTTTGGGAGGAGCAGAAAAGTTGGAAGCCGAGAGGACAGGCTCCCGGAGCCCTCGTCTGGTTATCAGTGGATCCGGAGCCGTGGTCGGTGCTCACCTAGAACACCCTTTCTCCGAGTGGGGGTTGGGAGGAGTGTTAAGCCTGTCGGGCACTGGGTCTGCCATCACTAAGGCAGGGATGGAGGAGGGGTCTGAGGAATCTGTTCCAATAGGCGCACCACCCCCACAGCCCTAGAAATGGCAACCACCACCCGCTCCTTCCACCTATCCCATCCTATCTCAGGACTCTCTGCTGTCCCGGGCAGATTTCATCTGGTCTCTTCTCCAGCCCCTACCCACCTCCCAATTCCCGCGCAGCTCGGCTGCGTTCTCTCCCTCTCTCCTGGGCGGAACTGATGGCGAAGATCCGCCAACCGCGCAGTTGGAGGCAGGAGAGACT
Organism: Macaca thibetana thibetana; assembly: GCF_024542745.1. Taxonomy (NCBI): domain Eukaryota; kingdom Metazoa; phylum Chordata; class Mammalia; order Primates; family Cercopithecidae; genus Macaca; species Macaca thibetana. The sequence goes on along the minus strand of NC_065599.1, from coordinate 7,131,994 downwards.
GTGGCGGGTGAGCTAGGGGCTGCTAGACAAAGCAGGGAGAGAGGGAAGTTCATCCCAGTCCCCTCCCCACTGCCGCGGCTGGGGCAAGCCAACCCGCGCCTGCAACGTCTTGGCTTGATTTGCAGATGTGCGGGCCGGGATGGCGTGCGGAGATGGAGGTAGGTGCCACTGGGCTGCAGATGATTCGTGGGTTGGGGGCTTGCTGTGGGAGGAGAGGCTCAGGTTCCGGCCGGCGCCCTCCTCTCTGCGGTGACTCTCTCCGCCTATGGTTTTCCAGGAGGCGGGTCTACCACTGGACACTCATCCTTCAGTTGGTCTCCTGGACGCCCCGTCGTCCTCCTGCCCCCCAGCCTGACCTGGCTCTTTTGCCCCTGGGATAACCGGTAGGGCTGGGGTCCCTCAGCTGGGGTCTCCTGGGTGGAGCCGGGAGCTTTGCGCCTCGGGTATCTGGGCCCTGTGACCCTCGCAAATCTGGGTCCAGGCGTCCATTCTGGAGCTTAGTCGCCGCCAGACACAGCGCCCTTTCTACCCGGAGCAGTGGGGGCGGAAGCGGGGGATGGGGGATCAGGCCAACCCTTGCTCCCCTTGAGGCCTGACCAGGACCACCCTAGGAACGGATGTCTCGCTCGGAAAACCAGGTGCGCCCGGAGGATGTCCTCCGCATCATACTCCTCCCCTTCCTCAGATGGCTTTCTCTTTTCTTTCCTTTTCTTTCATTCCCTCCCTGCTCCCTTCCCCCTCCCTCCTTTCCCCTTCCTCCCTCCCCCTTCCCCCCTCCTCTCTCTCTCTCTCTCTCTTTCTTTCTTTTTCTTTTCTTTCTTTCATTCTTTTTTTTTTGTACCGAGGATTTCCTTTAATCTGGCTTCTTCCACACCTCTACCGCATGTGTGGGCCTCTTTTCACGTATGCACGGCTACTACCTTGGGATGGAGGGGAAGCCGGTGTAGGAGGCAGCGTGAAAGGGTACTAGGAGGTGGCGGCGGGGTTTTGGCCTGGGCGATGCGCCGGTGCTTGCAGCCCGCTTGGACGCTGGGATCCCGCGTCACGAATTCAGCCCAGGGCTTGGGCGAGTCTGCCTGGAGCGAGGACGGAGGATCACAATCTACCCTTTGGACCCAACTTAAGAAATTTGGGGTGGGGATTGGGTAGGGTTTTGAAATTAAAGGGTGATGTCCTTGAGAGCTGAATCCACGGGGTGGTAGTATGGCTTATTTTTATTTTTATTTTAAAATTATTTTTAATTATTTTTAATTTTTTATTTTATTTTATTTTATTTATTTTATTTTCTATTGTTCGTTTTCTTTTTGTGGGGAGTGGGGGGCTTTTTTTTTTTTTTTTTTTTTTTTTTTTTTTTTTTTTTTTTTTTTTTTTTTCTGTGTACTCCAATCTTGCGCTTTTTGAAGGCATCTGTGGCCCGTAGGGTTTACATACGCGTTGCATTATGTTTTCTTAAAAGGGGGGTGGTGTGCGTGAGCTTCCATTTCAGAATCAGTCGTTCCTGTGATGTGAGGGAGGCAAAAGCAAAAAAACGAAAAAGCAAAATAAGAAGTTTAGGGAGACTTCTTTATTCCCACGAAGCGGAATTGCCGGTTTGTGTGGTCCTTCTGGGAGGACAACATAGAAGTGCTTGTTTCAGAAATCCTGGGTAGCTTTTTCCTTCTGCAACTAGAAATTAAATGGCCAGGGTGCAAACACCTACCTGACTTTCATGAAAACAAGGAGGCAGAAACTCCAAGAGACCTGCTTGGTTTCAATGAACGCACTGAGCCTTTTTCTAGAGGATGACAGAGCTGGGAGAAATCAGATCGCAAAGAAGTCTGCAGTTTTGTGAGGGCAGATTTGGAGAGTGGAGAATTATTTCATACCTTTAGTTGGCAGTGGAGAAGATGTTAGCAGTAATCCATTAAATCCTCAGCATAGATTTTCCTGTGGAAATAAGCAAAATGTTAGGGGTTGGGAGGATGGCTATATAGGAATTTCATGGAGACCTCTGCAAGGATGTGTTTTCTCAGATTATAAATTCAGTGTTTTATTACTCAATGCAATGAATTCAGTCTACAGATACATGCATTCTATATTTCTCTGTGTGTGTGTATACATGTAATACATATACACACATATACATGGCCTTTTTAAAGAGTGTCTTTGACATGTAAAAACATAATCCAGGCTATTGTAGGAAGTGGAAAATTTCCTCATCAGTTTTCAATCAGTGGATTAAAATGGGAGGCTTGATTTTGTGTGTGTGTGTGACACTAGAATGATAATTGCATTTTGATAATAATGCCTGTGCTTGGATACCATTTTAAAGGTGCTTTGATGTTTTCTTCTCCGGCGAAAGAATTTTTCTTTTCTTTGTGTTCTATTTAAATAAACTAATGCCTCATATACAGTAGGCCCTAAAACTAGTAACCTAGCTGATTTTTACCCAAACCTAAGAATATAACAGATACCTGATAAGGCACTGGTAGTTGCATAAGGCAGATAATGAAGTTATCTCGATGCTGTAAAATTTGCAAGGAGACTTGAAGGAATTTGAAAGTAATTCCTTTCAAATTACTGGAATGTAGACTAATGGTAAGCATATAGATTTTTTTTTTAATTTGTGAATTTGGCTTTTTCATTTTTGCGTGTGTAGTAATTTGTGGAAAGCTTATAGTCTCTCCATAAAGTTGGAAGTCTTGACACAGTCACACCAGAAAATTGTTTTCACAAGTGCAGGGGTCTCTTTAAAATCGCTATGGAATATTGTGCTTTTATTTCTGCACAACAAAAAAGGTTCTCACAAAAGTAAACTTCAAGTACATGACAGAATGGCCTTTGTTTTACATTCTTTCATTTCAATTGGTACTCCACACTTCAAACATTTCATAAAACTTTGAATATTGTCAATAATTCAACTTGTTGAGCGAATATTGCATTCAAATGACATAGCAATATAAAAATATTTTAAGTCCTTTAGTGTCCTCCTTCTGAAGATAGGCTTTTGTGGTGAAAATATACATAAATTCCAAATATGGTTAGAGCCAGTCTTAGGATGTGAATGTCAAGTTTAATAGACACAATTTTAGTTTATAAACCAGAATGTATTCTTTCTGTACTGCTTTCTGACTTTTAACAATACGTATTTTATTCTCAAAGGGGAAAAATATGTTTAGTTTAGCTCAAATCCATTGCCTTTTTTTTTTTTTTTTTTTGTCTGAGTACTGTACTTTTTCGGAGGAGACTTCACCTCCTACTTAATTATGTGAATGGATATTCAGACAGACTGTGCCTCTATTTTTTAAACCCCTGAGTTACCACTTTTAAGTCAAAGTTACAGCTTTTGCCCAGTCATTTAGAGGAAGTGAGAATGGGAATTGAAGCCCAGGCAATTGAGGCAATTAGGTCATCTGCTGTGCCCTCTACTACCATTCAGTTAACGAATGTTTTCCAGTTTCATCATTTTTCTCTAAACAACTTACGTCTGGACTTTGAAAGTCTCCACTGTTCTTTATTAAGTGAATGGCAGTGTAGGAAACCTCTTCTCATTTTTCTTGGGGCAGAGTAGCACAAATGAATGAGCAAGAAAGAAGGTGATACCTCCTAGCATTTTGTCATTGTGACATTTATAGGCTTTGAAAAAATGTATAGATGAAAAGGCTTTCTCTCTGCAGGTGGTTACATTAAACAAAAAATAAGTAAATAAAGAGCTCATAAAATCATTATAGGAGTGGAAGGTTGGTGGTGAAAAACAGTCCATCTACCTTGGGCTGAGATTTCAAACTTTAGACATTTCATGTTGAGTTCATGTGTCCCTGATGTATGCAAAACCCCTCCATATACCACATCTTCCTAAGGGCAGTGCTTTCTAAGTACCCAGAAATGGTACCCGATAGAGAGCAGGCCTAATCCCAATAACATTTTAAAAACTCTCTATATATAGAGAGAGTATATATATATATATATATATATATATAATGTTATATATATATATAATGTGTATATATATAACTATCTATAGAGTAAGATCTGTACCTTACTACATATAATATGCATAGTAATATATACTATAATAAGGTCTGTGTTTATAAAGGAAAGAAGTTTAAATGACTTGCAGTTCAGTATGGCTGGAGAGGCCTCAAGAAACCTACAATTATGGAGGAAGGAGAAGCAAACACATCCTTCACAGGATGGCAGGAAGGAAATGAATGAGAACTCAGTGAAGGGGAGAGCCCCCTATAAAACCATCAGATCTTGTGAGAACTTACTATCATGAGAATAGCCTTGGGGGAGCTGGCGCTATGATTCAATTATCTCCCACCAGGTCCCTCCCATGACAAATGGGGATTGTGGGAGCCGCAATTCAAGATGAGGTTTGGGTGGGGGACACAGTCAAATCACATCATAAGGTTTTATTTATTTAAGACAGGAAAAGAGTAATCCTCCATAATTTAGAAACAAGATGAAGTACAATGAACATATATAGTCTCATTAGTTGAAGAATACATTTCAAAGAGAGAAATGTTCACTTCATTATAGTGCTAATGAAGTGATCTAGGCTTTCACTGTTCTCTGGAAATGTGGAGAAGTGACTCAGGATTTTGTTTGGGTTGTTTTATTTAAAATGTGTATTATATAAAGAAATCATGGTTTGTCAAAGTATCAGAATGCTATTTTTGGCTTGCAGTGGGACTTTCTTAGATCCACCTGTTAATATCACTGATCATTTTAGTTTTAAGAGTCCAGTACCTGATTGGATGACTGAGGTTACTAAAAGTGTTATTGGTACTGATAAAAGGGCTATGGTGAATTGCAGTTTGTTTCTGCAGAGTGTGGAAAAGGCCTCCTTGGTTCTGTGATGATGGCTGTGGTGAAGTTGCATGTGGTGCCACTTTCCGTGTTTAGTATTTCAACACCACCAATATGTGGCTCTGCAGTATGGTACGGGCAAGTCCAAGAACTCAGTGAGGCATGTCATATGATTCCAATGGTCAGTTAGAGCTGTTCAACATAGAACTGTGGTCTCAGAAGCATGGGAGATGGGGGGTAGAAGAAAACTCATTGCAACTGAGTGCCTTTAACTTGTTCCAACCCTCACTACTCTCTGTGACTATAACTCTGTGAATGGGTTAGGTGTGGAAACTCAAAAAAGTAAATGCATGTTTTCACAAACAAATTATGTCATTGTTAACTGTTTTCCTAAGTGAGAAAATATGCCCTCATGCCCTGAAGCTACATGGTAAGAATGGCAGTGTGTATGAGTGGGTGTATACATATACATGTGTGCAAATATATATACACACACATATATATGTGCTTATATATCTATCTATCTATCTAGCTAGCTAGCTAGCTAGCTATCTGAAGGGAAAATATGATTTTCCATTAGTTATTTATTTTCCTTTTCTTATCCCCATCATTCACCAAACCTATGTTATATTAAACAGTCCATAACACCTGGCCTGCACAATAGAGTGACACCACAACTCCACGAAGAAACAAAAGTTAAAAACAAATTAGCTGGCATGATGGCAAGTACCTGTAGTTTCAACTGAGGTGGGAGGATCACTTGAGCATATGAGTTCATGGCTGCAGAGAGCCATGATTACACCACTGTACTCCAGCCTGAGAGACACAGCAAGACCCTATCTCTAAAAATATATATATAAATAAAACATAAAAAAATAAAAATAGAAAATGTACAATGAAAGATGTAAAGTTACCTATGATGGGCCTAGGCGTAGTCTTCATTAAGGAGTGAATACATTCATTAAAGTGAGACGTAAGGAGTAGAAAGTATGTGTTTAGGGATAGGTGCACATTTTTTCTAGGTCTCCTGGGAGCATTTTTTTCTAATTTGAGCGCTGATTCCCAAAAAGGTACTATCGCCTATGCTTGTGGTGAAACTGTCTATATGTGTGACAAAATGGACTCTGTCTTGTCCATCAATATGTGCAATATTGTATTTTTTTGTGGAGAAATTGACAACTTTTACAGTGATCAAACTGGGCACCCTTTACTAAGCCTTAACTCAACCCTTTCATCTGGCTTTGTAAAAGATTCTCACCTTTGTTTCTCTCGGTGCCCAAAGGCTTGGCTGAGACTGTTCCCATTGAAACCTTATGGAAATGTTGGTAGAGCATTGTAACAGCCCAGCTTCAGAAACCCCGCATTGATTTTCAATAAATATGAGGGAATTTGAAGTCACAAATGTTGAGAACCTCATTATAGTCTCTTTATGATCTTGGGTCCCTTTCTTCCTGCAGACTTCCTTTGAACTCAAATTTAATGTGCAGCACTTATTCACACTGTACCTACTGAAAAGCATTGACAATCCCAAGCAATAACAGGCACAGAAGTGAGTGAATGCTAGAAGGTTTCTCATTTAGGTTGTTCACTCACCACTATGCACCGGTTTTTTAGAAATCTACTAACACATGATGAGACTGTAGGCAGACTTATGTTTCCGAAGCATCAGTATACAGGTGTGCAGAAAGAAATGGGCTAGGTCATTTACAGCTACCAGTATAACTAAGATGGACAAAATAGTTTTATTTGCAAATTATATCTACAGAGGCTTCATCATCTATATCTAGCTCCCTCTCTCACTCTCTCCCCCTATACATATATATATATATATATATATAAAATAGGATGCATATAAACATACACAGATCATACATTATTCATTTCAATTTCTACTTATAATATGTAATTTATATACAATTACATTTATGTACATTTATACAATGGTATTTGTATACAACTTATATACTTGAATAAAACCATCATCTTCAATAGCTGTTTAATATGTTTATTTCTAGATAGTTGTATTTATGTACATTTATATAATTGTAGTTATATACAGTTTATATTACTGATGAAACCTTTATCACTTACAAACTTATTTAAAAAAACACAATTTATCTAGACATACAATGTATTATATAAATATAAATTATATATTAATATATAGCATATTTAATAAGTTGTAAAATATAATACAAATGTGTTTTGTATACTTATAATTTATTATATATTGAGTATAATTCATGTAAATATAATTTTTATTTTATATAATTTATTATATATTATATAATAGTTTATATATTATTATGCATATATACCTATTATATATAAGATATAGTAAAATCTATCAAAGTCTATAATAAAATATGTGTATATTTATGTTCTGTATATATATTGTTCTTGCTCTTTATGTATTAAAATACATGCAAACTTTATATATGTGTGCAAACTATATACATAGTTTGCAAACTATATATGTAGTATATTGCAAACTATATATATAGACATACATTTTCCAAAAGAAACTCTGTTATAGGTGGTGAGTGAACTTCCAGGCTGATTCACAGGAGCTATGGTTACTATGGTTGGTGGTCCATGGAAACTACAACTTTACTTTCAAGTGGAGCAAAAGAGCTATACATGACTGCAATATGATGGCCAGCACATCATGACACTGTGAAACCAGAGGACTCGACCTTTAGTGTGTGTTGTGAACCAGTCAGGAAATTCATTTTAGTGGGAGTATGTGTCAAGCCATCTGTCCTCCCACTGAGATGGATGAGCAACAATCGCTTATAGATCATAGGACTCAGAAACTATCTAAGGTTGTGTGGAAGTCATGGCAAATTGTCAATGTCCTCAGTGTGCTCGGGGTGGGAGGTGGTGATGGCACTGGATCTATGCTTAGCTTTTGTGCCTCTGTGGGACAGATTATCTTGGCAAAATCACTTCTGTGGTCTTGCTCAAGATGAAAAATCAATATGGAAGGCTTAGGGGTTTAGTGCTTTAGTGATGGCAAGAAAGCAATTCAGTGACTAAGATCGATTTATCCTTTTGTGCAAAATAGCTTTTTAACCAGCAGGAGCTAGCTCTTAATGTAGAGTTACCTAGTATGTTCTTTCATTTGTCACTTTTATTGAGCATCTACTATATGCCAGATATAGGCCAGAAAGCAAATTCAGTGCTGCTAATAGAAAGGTAAAATAGGCTTTTCCTTGTACTCTCAAAAAATCCTGCCTATGTGGGGACGTTCGTAAGAAATTTGTTAAGATTTTTAGTTCATGTATGGATGACTTTCTCTCATTTTTCTGGTGTACATTATATTTTTTATTTCATGCTCATCCCTCTCTCTTTCCCTTCCTTCTTCACTTCCCTTCTTTCCTTACTTCCCTCCTTCCTTCCTTTTCTCTATTTTCCTTCTTTGTTTCCCTTCCTCCCTCCCTCCTGCTCTTCTTTCCTTGTTTCCATCCTTTCTTTCTTCTTCTCTCTTTCCTTTATGCTATTTGGATGAGTGATAAAATCTCAGGGGTCCTTAAAATATTAAAGGGAAAATGAAGATAATTCTATTAAAAACAGATCAAATAGGAAAGAGTAGTGAAAAGAAAGTATCCTGGAATGACAAATAAGCATGTCCTTTACAATTTAATAGAATTTTTCATATGCCATATTTTTATAGCTGATTATATTTTAAAACTTTGTCAAACCCTATGTTTATAAAACCTTAGTTTTCATTTGACTAAATTATATTGATGAATGCACACATAAAACAGATTACCTTGATTCAAAAACATTCAAACATCAGTGATCCCCCCCTTTTTTTTTAACATATGGTAGTGGAAACAGCTTCATTAATTTATGGCTATTTCCTACATACTTTTTAAAATCCATAAGCAACAGTCAGATATTTCAGCATTTTTAAGGCATGAACAGTACCTTGAATTCTAATATATTTTAGTCTAAAATATCTGGTAACATAACAAGTAATTGCTTCAAACTCTACTACCCCTCATATAATTTGCTTTTTGAACAATTTAATGTCTTTTAGAGTCATGAGAGAAGCTTTAAAATAGACAACATCACTCATATTATTGAGCTAGGATTGCTTAAAGATGGAGCATAGATTACATTGTCTCAGAGGCAAACATTTTATGAAGATTCTTTTTTTTTTTTACTTTATATTTTTGGATACATGTGCAGAATGTGCAGGCCTGTGACAGAAGTATACATGTGCCATGGTGGTTTCTGCAGCTATTAACCTGTCATCTAGGTTTTAAGCCACACACGCATTATGTATTTGTCCTAGAGCTTTTCCTTCCACTTTCTCCCACCCAGCAACAGGCCTGGTGTGTGATATTCCCCTCCCTGTGTCCATGTGTTCCCATTGTTCAAATTGGACTTATGAGTGAGAACACATGGTTTTGGTTTTCTGTTTCTGCACATTTCCTCTATCTGTCTATCATTGATGGTCATTTGGTTTGGTTCCAGGTCTTTGTAAATAGCGCTGTAGTAATTATGTAAATTATGTAAATTTACACTATTTACAAATTTACACTATTTACAATTATGTAAATAGTGCTGCAGTAACCATACATGTATATGTGTCTTTATAGTAGAATGACTTATAATCCTTTGGGTATATACACAGTAATTGGATGGCTGAGTCAAATGGTATTTCTGGTTCTAGATCCCTGAGGAATCTCCACAGTCTTCTGCAATGGCTGAACTGATTCGTAGCCAATAAACATATGAAAAAAAGCTCATCATCACTGGTCATTAGAGAAATGCAAATCATTCTTTAAAAAGTGTAAGAATTCCCAAATCAGGTATTCTATCTTGAAGAGTCTCCCCGGTCCAATATTTCTGGAAAATCTCATGTATCTTTTGCTTCTCTTGAATTTTACCCTGAAGACAGACACATTATGGCCTTAAAGTCTCCTGCACTAATGGACTTAGCAGATGTGACAAATCATATAACGTTTGTTCTTTGTAATGAGTTTTAATCAAATTAACCACCTAACAGTATTGAGAATACTGCTGTTGACACAGAGCAGAAAGAAGTGCTAACAGGGTATGAAGTATCTTCAAATTACCAAAATAATTTGGAGAAATGAACTTGTTGATTTTTTTCTTTATTTTACTTACTTATTCCAAACTTCTTGAGTGCCAAGAGGTGGGGTACAAAGACAATGAAATTGTTTATCTTTCCTATATTAACCATAGGCTAATATTATTTTGTACTTCTGGTCTTACGTTTGAGAACAAATAAGTTTTATCTTAATATTTTATTTCGTGTGTGTGTGTGTGTGTGTTTAATCTATCATGTCCTGTGTCAAAAGTTAAGAAAAACAATAGCTTGATTCAGTCTTCATATATTACTCTTAAAGAGTTAAGGGCAAATTCATCAAAGCTACATGGCCCAAATATTAGGAGTTAGGTTCATGTTCAAATTCTCAGAGGGTGATTATGTAGTTCGATTTTAACTTCTTCCACAGACAGACTACTATAGTTGATGAGCAAGGAGATGAAAATATTTGATAAACATCATGGAGTTGATATGATTCTTGAGGGAGGGGAGAAGGCTGCCTGTCTTAAGTAATGCTTTTGAGGGTAGGTTTGTCCTAGCCTTGAGGTAGCAGGCTTGCTCTGTTGACTGAAGAAGCCTTAACATGCATGTCCGTATTGCAAATTTATCCACATGCCAAGTGTATGCTGTGGGAAGAAATGAATACTGTAGATCACATTACAGAGAATTATGTGGAACAGATAGACTTAGTGCATCAGAACCAATGAGATGTAGACAAGTGATTTTGAAAATAATAACAGCAACAAAAACAAATATAAATAAACCACAATCAAAACCCTTACATTCGGGTTTCTAGTTGCCTGTTACCACAGAGGGTTCTGGTAACAAGAGAAAGTGTAACCCAGTAGGAAGGTCAAGACAAGGCTCTTCATGCTGTATAAAGCAGTAGCAAACAGTAATGATGACCCAGGGAGAAAGGGTAGCAAGTTACATGGAAGTTAAATATCAGGGAGAAAGTGTAACAGTTAAATAGAAGTTAAATACCAGTTACCTGTGCAGAGACTGAAAAGATAAAGCAGACACAGGAATAGTAGTAGTAGAAAGAGGGGAAAACCTGAATTTGTTGCAGCTTGAAACTAACCGGCCCACCCTAGTGAGGGCATTGATATGGGAAAAACACTACCTCAGAAAAAAATCTGACAACCTAGGTAGAGATCAAATGATACCATATTCTGAGAATGGAATAATAATTCACACACGGCTTCACACAAAATTTGTGTGACAATGGTTATTTACTCTGATTCAGTCTGCCATGAAAATTTTACCAGTAAAATAACTTTCCAGGATTTATTTGATATCCCAGTTGATAAGCCTACCTTAAATGAATAACCAGAATATGACAATTAAAAATTGAGGTAAAATTACACAAATAGTTATGTGTCCAGATATTTCACAATCAAATGTATTTGGTCATTTGATCTAGTCAGATCACAATAATAAAAAATTCTTTCTTTATTTTATCTTGATATTATATATACATCTTGATATTATATATACATTTAATTTATCTTATTTATATAATTTATTATATATACATTTAATTTATCTTGATATTATATATACATATGTAAATTATAACCATATATTTGCATATGTAAGTTACACAGCAATTTACACATAGGTACATACATAGCTCCCTTTTTGTTGGGGAACACATTTTCCTGAAAGTTTTTAAAAGTATAGTTATTCTACCTGTAATGCCATAACAATATTGGTAAAAAGTTCAAATGTGGCTGGGTGGGGTGCCTCATTCCTGTAAAAATATAAATAAATAAATAAAAATAAGCCAGGTGTGGGTGGTACCTGTCTGTAGTCCCTGCTCCTCAGGAGGCTGAGGTATAAGGAGCACTTGAGGAGTTTGTTGGGAGTTTGAGGCTGCAGTGAGCTATTACCTCCCTACTGCATTGCAGCCTGGGCAACAGACTGACACCCTGTCTCTTAAAAAGAATTCAAATGCATCATTTATGTGGACAGAATGTGGTGTCATTCTGTTTCTGAATCATTCCAGGGTATGCATTTACCTTTTCTCTCTTGACTTTAAATATATCTTATGCAAAAACAAACAAAAACTAAATACAGAAGGAGTTTGCAAAACTATATTTAAAGGTAAACCATACTCCCTCACCCCTGACTCCACAAAGCTACTGTTTTATGTAGAGAAACCACAGATGGTGCAGCCCCCAAATCTGGAGCATTGTCAGGTACCTTGGGGTATTTTGGAGTGAAAGGCTGAGTCTCAAAGGCATTTGGTCACATTTGGGTAGGCATCCTGATTGGCTAGTGAAGAAACAGCTGTCCATGCAGTGGTCAGTTTCAGTCTTTAATCGAAGGGAATTTATCCAGCAGTGTGTGTTTCTGAAGATGCTTATAGCAAGTTATGTTCAGTGAAGCCAGCTGCATCATGATTTATCTGTTACTCAGTCTCTGCTGCATAATAAAAAAAGTCTGTTTTGAAAATGAAATCATGCACTTCTCTTTATTTTGTCCATTTGATTTTCTTCTAATTTGGTAAGCTTGTCATGAATTGGCATAAGCAGATATGTTAAAAATTGATCCATCCAGGACATCCTTGCTAGTCCTGACTCACCACAGCAGGTCAGAATGGAAGAGAGGTGCTTCTGTTTCCTCCTACCTTCCTTCCCCATCCCAGCTCACATCTGAAATCCTTGAAACACCTATCTGAGGAAAAAAAAATGCTCTGTTCAAATTAAAAAGAATGGCCCAGTACGATCGTTCGTGTCCATAATCTTAGCACTTTGAGAAGTCAAGGCAGGTGGATCACTTGAGGTCAGGTATTCAGGCAGTGATGCTCTCTCTCTACTAAAAATACACAAATTAGCCAGGTGTGATGGCATGTGCCTGTAGTACCATCTACTTGGGAGGTTGAGGCAAGAGAATTGCTTGAACCTGGGAGGTGGAGGATACAGTGGGCTGATATCATGCCACTGGACTGCAGCCTAAGTGACAGAGCAAGTCTCTATCTCAAAAAAAAAAAAAAAAAAAGAAAAGTGTTCAAGTATATACTTTCCACATCATTCATCTATTTCACACTTCACTGGGATTGTGAAGTAAAATGGAGTGCTATTGTTACCTTGTTATCCACTTTCAATTTGGAAAGGTAAATATATCCTTCAGTGGCTATTAAACTTCCTGCTTTGAATTTTAGTGTACAGTTTGTTGGAATATTCCTGATGATATTGGAAAATAGAATCACAGATTGTTAGGACATGAATGTACTTGAGCAATCATTTGTATTCCCTCATGTACACAAGGAAATTGAGTCACAGAAAGTTTCAGTGATTTATCCCCATACTTTTAAATACTGAAATATTCCTGATATGAAATGAAATATCTCCAATTTTTAACATATTCACTTACGCCAATTCATGACAAGCTTACCAAATTAGAAGAAACATCAAATGGGCAAAATAAAGCCAAGTGCATGATTTCATTTTCAAAACAGATTTTTTTTTTTATTATGTAGCAGAGACTGAATAACAAATCATTTTGATGAAAGGAACCAGGAGAGAAAGTAGGAAAAGACATGTCCCAGGTTAAAAGCTGCACTTGGCGGTAACTCATTTTGTTTTATGAGTTATGATGAATGCATCTTAGCTGTTTCTAACCCCACTCCCATTCTCTATTTTTATTTGGAAGTTAGAACACAGAATTTCCCCCCTTTTCTTTATTTTTGAAGTGTTAATTAATTGCATTTGTTTAATGCATCTTGCTGTGTCTCAGGTATTGTTACGAAGGGATAAGACTTTTTTTTTCAGGTATGATTCCTTTGTTTCCTTACAGGGCTTTGTCAGTGATGTGATGGGAACTTTACTTTTTTTATTTTTTCTTTTGAAGAGACCTTCTCACCAGGTTGCACAGGTTGGTATCAAACTCCTGGGCTCAAGGGATCCTTCTGACTGACCTCTCGAAACATTGGGATTACAGGTGTGAGCCACTGCACTTGGTTCTATCTTTCTGCAAAAAACTAGCAATTCAAATTCTCCCTCCATCTGTGTCTAGACCAGGGAGATATAATCAAGAGAAAAGAGACATCTGCCTTCATTAGATTAAGAGTCAAAAGGGCCTACAGGTAAAAAAGCTCCAGGACTCTCTTGGGTGAGCCTGTGCATTGAAATCTTCAGCTTGATAGAGACACAGAAGGCAAAATAGGAAGTTGGATTTGCCCTATTTTCTTAGCTTCCTCTAGTCTGTGACAATTTCTTGGTCTTTCCTTGTTTTTCATGACTTTAATAGTTTTGTGGTATTAATATTATGGAGAATGTCCACCAACTAGGGTCTGTCTGATGTTTTAGACAGGGATATGTGTTTTGGGGAGGATATCTGCAGAGATGAATCAATCATTTATATCAGTATGGGCACATGGATATTTTGGACACGCTTTAGGCTTTAATTTAATACTACATTACTGTGACTTACTCTACTTCATATTTTTGTGGCCATGATGAGACACTAAAAAGTCTATTGACTTGAATAGCAAGTAAATGAGAGGACTCAGTGGTAAATGACTCTTAAACAAAACCTCAACCCTGCTGTTTATGGATGCTCAGTTTGCAAAAACACCTTCTTCCATCAGGAAACCTCAGTGGACAGGCAAACATTACAGTGTCCTTGAATATGTTGCATTGCTTTAATCTATGACCTTCCTATGCAGTAAGTAAAAACACCTATACCACAACTTAAGAACACGGCAGAGGTCATTACTCCACAACTCATCGTAGTGTCTTTTGATAAAGAGGTATAAAGTTGAAGGAACATGTTACAAACCAGAAGGCTTCCAGGGGACCCCATTGATCAGGCTAGATGTTGCAGTCCCTGTATAAATGGCTATGTGCATCATTTCACAACCATCAATATTTCAAAAGGTGATATCATCCTCCTAACGTTATGATATGTTTTAACATAAAATTTTAATATGTATATAGGCAGTTATTGTTTAAGGATTGCTTAAGAAGCACTATTTTTAAAACAATTTCATGTAACTGGATTTATTCTCTGAATAAAGAATATAAGCAAATCGTAACCATTCAAGGAGACTTTTTAAGGCAGGATGGTTTTTTCTTATGGTTAAGGAATGAGGAGTAGTATAGGAAAGAAATATAGAAACTTTGAAAAACATGTAAAATTGGATCATCATGCCATAGACAAGTACTTAATAGTAAATAACTTGTATAACATGTTCCTGGGATTTTCTGAATATTTTAAACACAGACAATAGTTCTCTATCTACATCTACGTGTTTATCTGCATTTATATCTGTGAATGTATATACATATATATTTGCATGTATGTAACATCTTTGCCTATATGGTATCTGTACCAGTATTAGAGTCTACAGCTAGAGCATATCAATAACTGTATCTATATCCTATTGTACCTTTTCTTATCTATATCTTAATCATATATATTTTTGTATCTGTATGTGTACAAATTACTGATATTCATATTACATATCTATGTCTAGATCAATCTATATTTCTATACCATTTGGAACTTACATTTCATACAATATTATAACATAAGCCATTTCAGGATTATTAAAAATCTTTATAAGCATTTTTTTCATGATTAAGTTTCTCAAAAGATTATACTGTAACATATGAAGTTCTTTGTATATTTTTTGACTTTTAGGTTATTTTAATGCTTTTGCTCCTCTAATCCTCTAAGGTATTTTCCTTTTTTTTTTTTTTTTTTTTTTTTTTTTGCTTCACACTCCTGTCTCCTGTAACTTATTTTCAAACTCTTCCTTGTAAATTGTGCATTCCTCACCCTGGTGGCATTATTTATTTTCTTTTGTTTGCTTGAAAAAACACTCTGCATTGGTCGGAACACATTTTCCCTCTTGTATCCTTTCTGTAACCATTTATATTGACTTGAAATCTTATGGAATACTTTACCACAGAAAATTTCTGGTGTATGCAGCCTCAGCTGGTGATACCCAGGGAAACAGGGTTTGGGATGGACCTGCAGCAATCTCCAGAAGAACTGGTGCAGAGGGGACTGTTAGAAGGAGAACTAACAAACAGAAAGGAATAGCACATCCACTTGGAGGCCCCATCGAAGGTCACGACATCAAAAAAACAAAGGTAGATAAATCCATGAAGATGGAGAGAAACCAGTGTAAAAAGGCTGAAAATTCCAAAAACCAGATTGCCTCTTCTCCTCCAAAGAATCACAACTCCTCACAAGCAAGAGAACAAAACTGGATGGAGAATGAGTTTGATGAATTGACAGAAGTAGGCTTCGGAAGTAATAACAAATTCCTCTGAGCTAAAGAAGCGTGTTCTAACCCAATGCCAGAAAGCTAAGAACCTTGAAAAAAGGTTAGATCAATTTCTAACTAGAATAACCAGATTAGAGAAGAACATAAATGACCTGATGGAGCTGAAAAACACAGCATGAGAACTTCATGAATCATACACAAATAACAATAGCTGAATCGATCAAGTGGCAGAAAGTATATTAGAGATTGAAGATCAATTCAATGAAATAAAGTGAGAAGACAAGATTAGAGAAAAAAGAATGAAAAGGAATGAACAAAGCCTCCAAGAAATATGGGACTTTGTGAAAAGACCAAATTTAAGTTTGGTGTACCTGAAAGTGATGGGGAGAATGGAACCAAGTTGAAAAACACTCTTTGGGATGTTATCAAGGAGCACTTCCCCAACCTAGCAAGGCCAGCCAACATTCAAATTCAGGACATACACATAAAATCACAAAGATACTTCTCAGGTAGGGCAACTCCAAGACACATAATGATCAGATTCACCAAGGTTGAAATGAAGGAAAAAAATGTTAAGGGCCGCTAGAATGAAGGGTCATGTTACCCCCAAAGGGAAGCCTATGAGACTAATAGCAGAACTCTCTGCAGAAACCCTACAAGCCAGAAGAGAATGGGAGCCAATATTTGACATTCTTAAAGA
Organism: Macaca thibetana thibetana; assembly: GCF_024542745.1. NCBI lineage: Eukaryota > Metazoa > Chordata > Mammalia > Primates > Cercopithecidae > Macaca > Macaca thibetana. Next base: position 7,115,179 of record NC_065599.1, on the reverse strand, counting down.
AAAGAATTTTCAACCCAGAATTTCATATCCAGCCAAACTAAGTTTCATAAGTGAAGGAGAAACAAAATCCTTTACAGACAAACAAATGCTGAGCGATTTTGTAAACTCCAGGCCTGCCTTACAGGAGCTCCTGAAGGAAGCACTAAACTTGGAAAGGAACAAGCAGTACCAGTCACTGCAAAAACATACCAAATTGTAAAGAACATCAACACTATGAAGAAACTGCATCAACTAATGTGCAAAATAACCAGCTAGCATCATAATAAGGGGATCAAATTCATACATAATAATATTAACCTTAAATGTAAGTGGACTAAAGGCTCCAGTCAAAAGGCACAGACTAGCAAAGAGGATAAAGTGTCAACACCCATTGCTGTGCTCTATTCAGGGGACCAATCTCATGTGCAAAGACACACATAGGCTCAAAAGAAAGGGATGGAGGAATATTTATCAAGCAAATGGAAAGCAAAAAAAAAAAAAAAAAGCAGGAGTTGCAATCCTAGTCTCTGATAAAACTGACTTTAAATCAACAAAGATCTAGAGACAAGGGCATTACACAATGGTAAAAGGAACAACGCAAGAAGAAGAGCTATACTTAGGATAGTATCCTAAGTATATATGCACCCAGTACAGGAGCACCCAGATTCATAAAACAATTTCGTAGAGACCTACAATGAGACTTAGAATCCCACACAGGAATGGTGGGAGACTTTAACATCCCATTGTCAATGTTAGACAGAACAATGAGACAGAAAATTAGCAAGGATATTCAGGACTTGAACTCCGCTCTGGATCAAGTGGGCCTAATAGACACATACAGAACTCTACACCCCAAATCAACAGAATATACATTCCTGTCAGCACTTCATCTCAATTATTCTAAAACTGACCACATAATTGGAACTAAAATACTCCAAATGCAAATGAATGGAAGTCATAACAAACAGTCTCTCAGACCACAGTGCAATCAAATTAGAACTCTGGATTATAAATCATTCTACTATAAAGACACATGCACACATCTATTTATTACAGCACTATTCACAATAGCGAAGACTTGGAATCAACCCAAATGCCCATCAATGATAGACTGGATAAAGAAAATGTGGCACATATACACCATGGAATACTATGCAGCCATAAAAAGGATGAGGTCATGTCCTTTGCAGGCACATAGATGAAGCTGGAAGCTATTAAGTTCTTAGCAAACTAACAAAGGAACAGAAAACCAAACACCACATGTTCCCACTCATCATTGGGAGTTGAACTATGAGAACACATGGTCACAGGGTGGGGAACATCACAGACCGGGGCCTGTGGTGGGGGTGGAGGGCAAGGGGTGGGTTACTATTAAGAGAAATATATAATCTAGATGATGGACTAATGGGTCCAGCAAACCACAATATCATGTCATACCTGTGTAACAAGTCTGCACGTTCTACACATGTACCCCAGAATATAGAGTATATATAAAAAAAAGATCTTTCAGTACATTGCTCTAAAATATAGGAACCATTTTATTTTATTTAGCTGCAGAATATTTTCTATGCCTAAAATTGTCAACAATAATTCCTCTATATCGTCCACTATCCAATTATAAATATCAAAATGATATTTTCACAATTTACTAACTCACACAAGGTCTATGCACTGCAATCAGTTACTTTGTCTTTTACATTTCTTTTGACTGATAGAGATTTCGTATCCCTTCATGGACATTCTTGTTGAAAAAACTGCTCTTTTTACTCTACATGAGAGTGGGTTTTAGAATTGAAAAATGTAGTTGTCAAGTTATTTTAGAAGGAAAGTGAGTACTTTCCATAATGCACAGTCTTAGGTTACTAACTCCTTAGGAGCAAATGCTGTGTGACTTGGTAGTGATCTACCAGGAAGGAAGGCTGCTGGGTAAATTTGGCCAGCTTGTGTGACAGCTCTCTGGACTCAGTATATCTCAGTTTTATCTGCTTTTAACAGTGTTTTATTCTGAAGACAGGTTCTGACTCTGTTGCCCACGCTGGAATGCTGTGATGCAATCATAGCTCGAAGCAGCCTTGAACTTCTGGGCTCTAGCAATCTTCCCACATCGGCCTTATATTATCTAGTACCTGGCAGAGATACAGATCTGATGAGAAACAAAGATAAAGGGGTGTCAGAAGGTAGCTTTTTGTTGCATCATCACACACACACATGTGCACACACACACGTGTACTCATACACACATGCGTACACACACACAAATAACCAGCTTCCATTTTTTCCTCTTTAACAATCCACAGTTAGCTAAAATTATCAGTTCTATTGAACTCCATGTTGCATATGATATTTTGAATGCTAGAGACTAAAGAGAGGCCGGAGAGGGAAGATCACTTGAGACCGGGAGTTAAAGACGAGCTTGGGCATCATAGTGAGACCTCGTTTTTACAAAAAAAAAAAAAAAAAAAAAAAAAAAAAAGAAAGAAAGAAAAAATAATCAGTCATGTGTGGTGCCTGACTCCTGTAATTCTAGCTATTTGGAAGGCTGAGACAGGAGGATGGCTTGAGCCCAGGAGTTGGATGCTGCAGTGAGCTCTGATAGTGTCACTGCACTCCAGCCTGGGTGACAGATCCTATCTCTAAAAAACAAGAAGATGTCTAAAGAAAAACTAATCTAATCCATACAGTTATAAATAGCTGGCTATTGTACTTATGTTAGTGTAAATATGCTAATTTTAAGGTGTGTCAGTGTAACTGTGAGTGTGTGTGTATGCATGATATAAATCCAGACTTCTAAACAAGTGTCAGGGATGATGAACTATTAGTAGTAGAAGATCATTAGAATCTGTTACACAGGGTGCACTAGAGAATTTTGCAAATGATTAATTCTGTATAATTTAAAATGTTACTTGCTTCAAGCAGATATTTTGCAAGGGTGCATGTCTCTTACAAAACAAGATTTACTAATATTGATGCTGTTGACACTGAGGCTGGATAATGCTTTGTTGTAGTTGACTGTCCTGTGCTTTGTATGATGCTGAATGGTATTGCTGGAATTTAGTTTCTAGGTGCTCGTAGTACACACATCCCTGTGTTTTAAAAATATATAAATTTAATGGGCACAAATGTCATTTTGTTACATGGATATATTGCATAGTGAAGAAATCTGAGTTTTTAGTGTAACCACCGCCCAAATAACATACACTGTATCGGTTAGGTAATTTCCCAAGCCTCACCATCCTACCACCCTTCCACCCTGCCATCCTTTTGATTCTCCAGTGTCTGTTATTCTACTCTCTGTGTCCATGTGTACACACTATTTAGCTCCCACTTTTGAATGAGGATGTGTGTTGTTTTACTTTCTGTTTACAAGTTGTTTCACTGAAGATAATGGCCTTCCTGCAAAAGACATGGTTTTGTTCTTTTTATGACTGAATAATATTTCAATATGCATATATACCACATTTTCTTTATTCATTTATCTATTGATAGATGCCTAGTTGGATTCCATATGTTTGCTTTTGTGAATAGTGGTGTGCTAAACAGGTATCCTTTTGACACAGCAATTTCTTTTTATTTGGATAGATATCCAGCAGTGGAACTGCTGTGTAAGATGGCAGTTCTATTTTTAGTTCTTTGAGGAATTTCCACACTTTTTTTCATAAAACTTATACTAATTTACATTCCCATCAACAGTGTATAATGATTCTCTTTTCTCTGCATCCCCCCTAGTCTTTTTTTTTTTTTTTTTTTTTTGAGTTTGACATCCACAAATGTTTCCTGACATTTTCAGATATCCCTGGAGAGTAAAATCCATCCCAGTTAAAAAGGTCTGTTATGAAAGGAGTTGTACTTATTCTAAGTTTTACATGGGGAATTTCATTAGTGTTGGAACTCTAGTAGCTGTGACATGTATGCTGGGCAGGAATAGATAAGATAAACTGAGCAAAGTGTGCAGTGAGAGATAGTAAGCACATTATTTTGGAAGATGTTTTTCATAACCATAGTGGACTTTATGAATTCGATCAATTGTAATGATAATTGGGTTGATGTTTGGGGACCATCAATATAATGCAGTTTATCTGAAAGGAAGGGGCATTGATTTCTATAAGTGAGAACTTATGAGAAAACAAAGACAGAAAATAAAGAAAATCTTCAATATGCATCTTACAGAAAAAAGTACAGAAGGAAATTCAGCTATTTTATCTAAAATTGGGCAAAATCATGTTCCAAATGAAAGCTCAGTAGATAGGAGGACAGTATTTGAACATTTGATGTGAAGAATGAGATTTACTCTTCCACAGATATGAACACACTGATGAGAGTTGGTGGTTATTAGAACTTATTAATATCAGTTGGAACACCAGAAATGTGCTGCACGGAAAATTAAATTTAAGACTCATTGAAAATGGTATTATATCTTCTGAACAATTACATTGATTAAAATTAGATTCTCCGACAAAATAAAAAATTTTAATATTCTGTGAGTGAATGAGATGAATTTATGTGGAAAGTGTATTTCTTAAAAATCTATTATTAACCTCAGAGACTCAGAATTAATGTCACCAACCGTGAAGAATGCAATATAACCTTTGCCATCAATAACCCCATAATAGGTTGTTTTGTATTATCGTTTTTAATTTTGATAATAAATGGGTACTTTTTACACCTTTTAGAATAAAAGAATATATGCAAAACAGTTATTTTTATTTCAATGTTAATAAAATAGCAATAAGCCTCATTTCATTTGAAGTGCCAACTTCCACTCCATATGAAATTTCTAAAAGTCTGGGAGATACACATCAACTAGTTAAAAATATTTTAATTCTATAAAATTGTGTAATGCAGTGAATCCTGTTCTTTTCCCATGCACATTTATTTAATATTTATATTTGATACAAGGGATCTGTATTATTGTCACTAAACCACTTGTAAACCTAAGTGTTTTACTTCTCCTTAGGTATACTTTTAAAAATTTGGTTACATTTTGGAAATGTTGATGCCATGTCTAAAATATTCCAATTAAGTAATGGGGTGGGTTTACAACAAATTTTTGCTCTATAAGGAAATAGGTCAATAAATTAGGCGCCAGCCAATTACAGGAGAAAATGAAAAGTTATGTATTATCGCACACAGTGTTTAAGGTATGTATGCAGACTGCCTCCAAACACAGTTTGGTTGTAGTTGTGCTCCACATTTTTGGTGGATGCAGTTTTGAACATGTGCAGAGAGAATATATTCTGACCTCATTCATCAATGTGATACAAATGCGTAGAAATGGCAGGGTCATTTTCTTTTGTATGATGATAAAATGACTGTTTGAAGTAAATGCATCCAGCCATACATCCAAAGGTTGCATTTTCTCAATTCCCAATTCTAAGTGTGTGTGTGTGCGTGTGTGTGTGTGTGTTTCAGAGAGAGACAGAGAGAGAGAGAGAGAGAGAGAGAGAGAATCTTGTACATTTTTCTTGTTCTACTTTGCCCTAGGCTTCACATTTTAGTGATTGAAACTAAAATACTTTGATTCTCACTCTAATTTTACAAATAAAATCTGGTTTACTGTTAAGGATTTAACTGTGTTACTGATTGAATTGCGTTCCCCAGAAAAATATATTGAAATTCTAATGCCCAGCATCTCAGAATGTGATGTTATTTTGAAATAAGTTATTTGCAGATATAATTATAATGAGGTGATTAAGGGGGCCCCCATTCCATGTAACTGGTGTCTTAACCACTGTGTGAAAACAGAGACACTCATTAGGTGAAGATGGCCATCTGATGATGGAAGCAGAGGTTGGCATGATGCAACTACAAAAAGGGAATGCCAAGGATAGCTGACAACCCCCTGAATTTAGAAGAGGGAGGAAAGCATCCTCACCAAGAACCCTCAGGGGGAACATGGCCAACAGCCTGATTTTGGACTTCTAGACTCCAGAACTTTGAGAGAATATATTCCCATTTCCTGGGATATAAAGCTTATGACTCTTTTTGATAGCAACTCTAGGAAACTCATACAGCAAGACAATAAAAATTCTTTATTAAAATTCGTTTTTTCATTTAAAAATGTTTGATTGACAAAGACTGTATATAAGGGAAATGTCTAATGTAATGACTGGATATATGGATACCTTGCATAACGATGATTGCAATCGAATTAATAAACACCTTGCTCATTGACTATGTGACACATAACGGATAGACCTAAAGTTATGCAGCCGGCTTGGGACAGAGCTGGGTTTGAATGGCACATTCCTCACCCAGCCACACGTATCTTCCATAATCACTTTCACATGGTTCTGAGGATTTTAGAGATTCCACTGCTCCAAGTCACTACATCAACATATTTTGGAGTGAGGGTCCCATATTTCATTGCAGACATCTGAAGATCAACAGTGAAGATTCTCTTCCCTCAATTTTAAAATGAGTGAGTTGGAGCGATCTCCAGGGCCTTTCTCAGGTGCGTGATTTGAGATCAATGATCATTGTAATTAAGACTCTTGACTTGAATACTGCTTATTTTAAATCATGATTAGGGATACAAAATGATCTGTGAGTTTTCTAAACAAAATTTATTATGACCTCCTGAAGTGTTGGATATGAATTCTCAAGAGGGGCTTTGCTAGTAGAAATGGTGTAATTTAAAACCCATCCACAAGCATTTACACAATCAAAGACATATAGATCCTCTGAAGTTGGTTGGTTTCTTATAAGCACAGTGTGTTATTTATGGTAAACAGTTGAAATTGCACTGAAGTTAAACTTGGTTGTGGAGAGTACACTTCATTGTATTCAATTTTTGCCCTTCAGTTTCTTCTGTGTCTGACTCTAAGGAAATAGGAACTGCAACGTTGGGTATCTCCAGTGTATTTTCTTTTCTTTTCTTTTTTTAATTATATTTTAAGGTCTGGTGTATATGTGCAGAATGTGCAGCTTTGTTACAACAGGTACACACATGTCATGATGGTTTGTTGCACCCATCAACCCATCATCTACATAAGATATTTCTCCCAATGCTATCCCTCCCCTACCCCACAGCTCTAGGACAGGCCCTGGTATGTGACGTTCCCCTCCCTCTGTCCATGTGTTCTCTTTGTTCAACTCCCACTTATAAGTGAGAACACATGGTGTTTGGTTTTCTGTTCCTGTGTTAATTTGCAGAGAATGATGCTTTCCAACTTCATCCATGTCCCTGCAAAGGACATGAACTCCTCCTTTTTATGGCTGTGTAGTATTCAGTGGTGTGTATGTGCCACATTTTATTTATCCAGTCTATCATTGATCAGCATTTGGGTTGGTTCCAACTCTTTGCTATTGTGAACCATGCCTCAGTAGCATACATGTGCATATGTCTTTATAATAGAATTATAATAGAAATATAATCCTTTGGGTATATACCCAGTAATGGGATTGGTGGGTTAAATGCTATTTCTCATTCTAGATCATTGAGAATGACCACACTGTCTTCCACAATGTTTGAGCTAATTTACAGTCCCACCAAGAGTGTAAAAGCATTCCTATTTCTCCACATCTTCTCCAGCATCTTTTGTTACTGGAATTTTTTTTTTTCAGATGGAATCTCGTTCTGTTGCCCAGGCTGCAGTGCACTGGCTTGATCTCAGCTCACTGCAAGCTCCACCTCCCGGGTTCACGCCGTTCTCCTGCCTCAGCCTCTCGAGTAGCTGGGATTACAGACACCCGCCACCATGCCTGCCCGGCTAATTTTTTTTGTATTTTTGGAAGACATGGGGTTTCACCATATTAGCCAGGATGGTCTTGATCTCCTGACCTTATGATCCACCTACCTTGGCCTCCCAAAGTGCTAGAATTACAGGTGTGAGCCAATGCACCCAGCCCTGTTTCCTGACTTTTTAATGATCACCATTCTAATGGGTGTGAGACAGTATCTCACTGTGGTTTTGATTTGCATTTCTCTAATGACCAGTGATGATGAGCTTTTCTTCATGTGTTTGTTGGCTGCATAAATATCTTCTTTTGAGAATTGTCTGTTCATATCTTTCGCCCACTTTTTGAAGGGATTTTTTCTTGTAAATATGTTTAAGTTCCTTGTAGATTCTCAATATTAGCCCTTTGCCAGATGGAGAGATTGCAAAAATTTTCTCCCATTCTGTAGGTTGGCTTTTCACTCTGATGATAGTTTCTTTTGCTATGCAGAAACTCTTTAGTTTAATTACATCCCATTTGTCAATTTCGGCTTTTGTTGCCATTGCTTTTGGTGTTTTATTTATGAAGCTTTTGCCAATGCCTATGTCCTGAATGGTATTGCCTAGGTTTTCTTCTAGGGGTTTTTACTGTTTTAGTTCTTATGTTTAAATCTTTAATCCATCTTGAGTTAATTTTTGTATAAGGTGTAAAGATGGGGTCCAGTTTCAGTTTTCTGCATATAGCTTGACAGTTTTCTCAACACCAATTATTAAATAGGAAATCCTTTCCCCATTGCTTGTTTTTGTCAGGCTTGTCAAAGATCAGATGGTTTTAGATGTCTGGTGTTAATTTTGAGGCCTCTGTTCTTTTCCATGGTTCTTTATATCTGTTTTGGTACCAGTACCACGCTGTTTTGGAGGCATCACACTACCTGACTTCAAACTATACTACAAGGCTACAGTAATCCAGTGTATTTTCAGCTTCAAACTTGTGAATTGTAAACCATTAAGCAAATGAACAAATATTACATCTTTCCCCACTCTTGTATGGTCATAGAGTTTTGTTATGCATGCCTTTTGCTTTTCTTATCTTAGAGGAGGTCTTTCTTAACCCTAGAAAATTAGATTAATGAATTTTGTGTAAGCTCATATTTGATGTGAATGTCAGAACTTTCTGAAACTTAGCTGTGCCTTTAGTACACTGGTCACTGAGTGCCTGTTGCCTAGCAGGCACTTGGCTGCCCAGTGAAGATAGGCAAGGAAGAGACATGAACTCCCTTCTGTAACATGTGCTCTGCTGGAGGATAAAGACACTGCTCAAGCAATAGCATACATGCATCTAACACTGTGACTCTAATCAAAGTGGCACAGCCAATGGGTATGGGGCTAAGAGAACATTAGAACTCATGGGAACAGGAATGCTGCCAGGGTTCATGAAAGGTCTTCCCATTGATGGGAGACGGCAATATGAGAGGAGGTGGAAATAACTGAAAGAAATGGTGGTAGAGATGATTCAGGGATGATCGTATTGGAGGGTGACATCTTTGAAGGTTAAAAGAAGTAGAGTTTGAGCTGCAGTTGCAAACCCTCAGTCATGCATTGTAATAGTAAAAGTTGACTCATGGTTTCCAGGTTTGTCTGATAACTGCAGCCACAAATCCATGGGTTGTGGGGTTAATTCCCATCCATTCTACTGTTGAATTTCTCAGAATGATAATCTTCAGTACATTGTTACTGGAAGGAGGAGCTAAACCAAATGTCTTCATTGCTTTTGAAGCAGATTTTGTAGTGTTTCTCAAACCTGAGCATCAGAATCTCCTTGTGGGCTTATTAAAGGCAAATTGCTGGGATCCATCCCAGGAGTTACTGAGTCAATACATCTGAGATGGGACCCATAATTCCCCAGTTCAAGTTGCTGCTATGCTGCTACTTGACTTCGGATCATCCTTTTAGAACTACTGCATTAGGGTATTTCTAGGTTATACGTACACATATGACCTACATAAATTCTGAGCTCAACATTCTGTTTTATTCCTTCCTGTTTGGAAGCCAGCGTCCATAACTCTGCGTCTCATTATTTGCTTTTTGTCATCTACTGTTGTGCTCTACTGATTTATAAGTTATCTTTATATTTTCAGTTTCCCATTCAATTCAAGCCAAAGCATATTTATTGGGCATCAACCATGTGCTATGAACTGTGAGGGACTTTAATAACAACAACTATAAAAACTCATTGACATGCTGGGCATTATTTATTTCCCCATGGCCTGCAAATGCTCAGCTCATAATTCAAAACACTACGGCGAATTGAAGGCAGCAGGTTGTTTCTCACTTCAGAGATCCACAGGCATATGGCTTCTCAAAGGAAGGTGTGGTAATTCCAGGCTGCATGTAGCTATTCTTCCTTTAAAGACAGAGAGACCATGCATACAACATCTTTTATGCATTCTTCGTTTATACATTTGATAACTATGTACTGACATCTTAAACTTTGAGAAAGTCATCATACCAGATACCGTCAGTCATAGAAACAGAGATAAGAATCAACCTCTGATCCCAGGGAAGGCAGACTCTTAGTAAAGAAGACAAAACAATAATTGAAAATACCCATGCTACAAGACATGCACATCATACATTCCATAAGTGAGTGAAAACACACCTTGGCAGCACAGAATCTTGTTTTCCATTTGTGTCACTTAGGACAGAGCATTAGTTACCTATTGCTGCATAAAAAATTCCTCTAAAATGTAGGTGAAAACTGCAAACATTTATTCTCTCATACATTTCTGTACTTCAGGGATTCAAGAGCAATGTAGCTGGCCGGTTCTAGCTCAGGGTCTCTCATCATGTAGCAATCAAGTTGTAGAACAGGCTTGCAGTTTTATGATGGTGTTGGAGAATCTCCCTCATGTGTCACTGGGAAGGAGGCCTCAGTTCTTGGCCACACTAGCTTCTCTCTAGAGTTACACATGTGATCTTAACAGCTGGCTTTTCGGAAAGTGAGGAGAGAAAGAAAGAGGCTGAAAGGGAGTCTAATAGGAAGGCCACACACTCTTAGAACTTGATCTTGGAGGTGACACCTTGTCACTTTTGCACTACATTTGGAGGTGAAACCTTATCACCTTGGAAGGTGTTAATAGTAGGTGTCAATTGGCCATCTTGGAAGCTAGACTATCACAGAAGCTCTTCCAAAGGAGGTGACTTATGAACTGCATAGAATTTTGTCATAAGGACAGAGGAAAAAGGGTGAACAAACATGTAGGTACAGTAAGTGTTGAGGAATGGGGTGTGTTCTGTTGAGTGTTAGCTCAAGGGCATGTTGAGCTTCTGTGATGAAACTGAAATCAGATAATTTCAGGTGGTACAACTTGTGGTAAGCCATGGATGTTATTCTGCAGGCAATGGTGGAATCATAGCTGGACATTACAGAGTTATTTAAGGAATATCAGTTTCATGATAGTACAGGTAGGGATAGAAGACAGAAGATTAGTAGTGCAAGTTCAGATCTAGTGATAGATTCAACTGTATTATAGATTGAGGAAATAGGGAAGGCATGACGCTCTGCAGAGGCATTGGAAGGATGGTACTGATAGAAATTTGCCAACTATTGGAGGCCAAGACAAGACATAACCATCCTAAGTTGCAGTTATAGGTAAAACTGTCCAGTTAAGAAAAGAGAGAGAGTTCAGAGGTGAGTGAAGGTCAAAATTATTAGATGCTTTGGAGATACATGGGACTGACAGATATGTTATTTATTACTTTCTTGATAATTATAAGGTAATTAGTAGGCTTTTAGAGATTAGTGATTTTCCATATTTTCTTGTTTGGATGCATTTTTTTTTTTAAACCTGAAATTGGCATTTCTTTTTTTACTCGAAACATATCCATTATCAAGACATTTGCAGCGAGGCATGGTGGCCGAAGTAGGAGGATAGTTCAGAAGTTGGAGACCCGCCTGAGCAACATGGCAAAATACGTTTCTACAAAATATACAAAAATTAGCCAGGCATGGTGGTATAGTAGTCCCAGCTACATGCTGGGTTGAGATTGGAGGATCACTTGAGCCTGGAAGGCAGAGGCTGCAGTGAGCCCAGATCACACTACTGCACTCCAGTTTGGGTGACAGAGCAAGACCCTGTCTCCAAACAAAACAAAACACAAAAACAAAAACAAAAAACACCTTTTCAGTCATTGTAACCTAATTATAATTCTAAGACCTATATCTCTGTCCTGACCTCAAGAGCAGGTACACTTATTGAGAAACATTTATTTAATTATTCCCACTTCTGTTACACCTTTCTTTTTCACAATAGGCAGAATCCCCTCAGTTGTCCAGCTGACCACCAGATGGGCTGATCCCTCAAGAAACCTATACCCTCCTAGGAGATTCTCCATAGGCCCTGACTTTTTTATTTCCCTGCTTTAGGTAAATTTTTCCTTCCTCTCATTCTATTGTCCTATTTTTCTTCCACTGCTTAATAACTGAACTGACTTTTCTGACTGTCTGTTCCTCCTGCCTTTGCAGTTATTGTCACTCCCTAAATGTGATCCTTGAGTCACTTCTCTTCCTTCTGTACTGTCCTATGTAGCTTTACATCTACTCATTGTTTGATGATAATTTCCTTTGGAGAGACCCCAGGGGCCTATGTCTTCTGCTCTAACTTCCCCTCCAAGTTTCCTCCTGCCCTTATAGCTCTGCTTTGAACAACATTGCTTATATGCTCTGCCCAAAACTCAATTCAGTTTTTCTAAAATTGTCTCATCATCTTCCCAAGCTTACCCTGCTCCCTGCTCATAGCATCTCCTCTCAGTCCCTAATCTTGAATTTGAATCCCATCTCTTTCCTGTCCCCAGTGTAAATCATGTTCAGAAATAACAAGTCCTGCCATTTCTTCTTCTGTGATACATCTCTACTTTCCTTGGTTATCTGCTCACTTTAAGTGTTACTATTTTAATCATATTCTGGGTATGATTTGTACACTCTCCAATCTATTTTTAAAGCTATTCTTTCTTCATCTTCCTATATAATTGATTGTGTAAGACTGTCTCATTCAAAATTCATCAACAAGTGTCCACTGTGGTCCACCATCTGCCCCATCTCCATCATCACAACGACAGTCATCATTTCTTTCCTCCAGATGGTATACTTCATCTTTCATCCAACCTGAGTGTACCTAGGAATCACTGCATTTAACCCTTGGTTTCTCATTCTTTTCAGGCTCTCCTTCAATTTGGAGTACTGTTATTATTCCATCTTGACACACCTTATTCATTACTGAGAGCTAAAATGCTGTTTCTTGCACTTCTCCCAGTTTCCTCATTCTGCAAAACTAACTTACTGATTCATTTCTCATCAGGGACCATTCCTTTCCAAAATCCTACAAGGTGGGTCCATGACATCTGCTAGAGAAAGGGACAGAATGGAGCAATAAAATTATCATGGGCACTAACATACTGGCCTCTGGGAGTAGGAAGACTAATACTTCTCAGGAAAGAAGGAAACGAGTCTTGGTGAGGACTGTGTTACCTCAGTATTTCCCAGAAGCTCCAACAGTGGAGACTTCTCTGGGATCTTCATCCCATCTGCTTCTAATGAGCTTCCTACCTGTGAAGCTCCATGCGACACGTCACATCTGGTGACGCATACGGCACCATTTGCGAACATGTGTGAATATGTCTTGGCATGTGCGTGCCTCCTAATGTGCACATGTGGCATTTACCTAGCATGCATACGTTGATGTAAGAATGTATTTTCTTCCTTTCCACAATGAACAGCCACAGAATGGTTAAAGTTTTTGAAGGCTGAAAAGGATGTTTTAGCTTGAATATGCACAAATATGTTTTTATTGCAGCAACCATTTGAAATAGTTCTGAAAACCATTCTTTTCCCAATTCCTACTTCCCCCTGAAATTTGACTCTTTATCCAGTTTTCCAGTTTGTGTCTTTTAATTGGGGCATTTAGCCTGTTTACATTTAAGGTTAATAATGTTATGTGTGAATTTGATCCTGTCATTATGATGTTAGCCGGTTATTTTGCACATGAGTTGACGCAGTTTCTTCATAGCGTCGATGGTCTTTACAATTTGGTATGTTTTGGCAGTGGCTGGTACCGGTTGTTCCTTTCAATGTTTAGTGCTTCCTTCAGGAGCTCTTGTAAGGCAGGCCTGGAGGTGACAAAATTGCTCAGCGTCTGCTTGTCTTTAAAGGATTTTCTTTCTCCTTCGCATATGAAGCTTAGTTTGCTATTGTGAATAGTGCCGCAATAAACATACGTGTGCATGTGTCTTTATAGCAGCATGATTTATCATCCTTTGGGTATATACCCAGTAATGGGATGGCTGGGTCATATGGTACATCTAGTTCTAGATCCTTGAGGAATCGCCATACTGTTTTCCATAATGGTTGAATCAACCCAAATGTCCATCAGTGACAGACTGGATTAAGAAAATGTGGCACATATACACCATGGAGTACTATGCAGCCATAAAAAAAGATGAGTTTGTGTCCTTGGTAGGGACATGGATGCAGCTGGAAACCATCATTCTTAGCAAACTATCACAAGAACAGAAAACCAAACACCGCATGTTCTCACTCATAGGTGGGAACTGAACAATGAGATAGCTTGGACTCAGGAAGGGGAACATCACACACCGGGGCCTATCATGGGGAGGGGGGAAGGGGGAGGGATTGCATTGGGAGTTATACCTGATGTAAATGACGAGTTGATGGGTGCTGACGAGTTGATGGGTGCAGCACAGCAACATGACACAAGTATACATATGTAACAAACCTGCATGTTATGCACATGTACCCTAGAACTTAAAGTATAATAATAATAATAAATACATAAATACATTTAAAAAAAAGAAGCTTAGTTTGGCTGGATATGAAATTCTGGGTTGAAAATTCTTTTCTCTAAAACTGTGTAATATTGGCTCCCACTGTTTTCTGGCTTGTAGGTTTCTGAAGAGAGATCCATTTTTAGTCTGATGGGCTTCCCTTTGTGGGTAACCCGAACTTTCTGGCTGCCCGTAACATTTTTCCTTCATTTCAACCTTTGTGAATCAAACGACTATGTATCTTGGGGTGTCCTTTGAGGTGATCTTTATATTTCCTGAATTTGGATATTTGCCTGTCTTGCTAGGTTAGGGAAGTTCTCCTGGATCATATTCTGAAGAGTGTTTCCAACTTGGTTCCATTCTCCCTGTCACTTTCAGTTATACCAGTCAAACATAAGTTTGCTCTTTTCACATAGTCCTATCTCATGTGCAGAAATACACATAAGCTCAAAATAAAAAGATGGAGGACTATTTACCAAGCAAAGGGAAAGCTAGAAAAAAAAAAAAGAAAGAAAGAAAGAAAAAAGAAAAAAAAAGACGGAGGGCTTGCAATCCTTGTCTCTGATAAAACAGATTTTAACCAACAAAGATCAACGAAGTCAAAGAAGTGCATTACATAATGGTAAAGGGATCAACCCAACAAAAATAGCTAACTATACTAAATATATATTCACTCAACACAGGAGCACCCAGATTCATAAAGCAAGTACTTAGACACCTACAAAGAGACTCAGACTCCCACACAATAATAGTAGGAGACTTTAACATCCCACTGTAAATATTAGACAGATCAATGAGACAGAAAACAAGGATATTAGGACTTTAACTCAACTCTGAATGAAGTGGACCTAGTAGACATCTACAGAACTTTCCACCCTAAATCAACGGTATATACATTCTTCTCAGCACCACATCACACTTATTAGAAAATAGACCACATCATTGGATGTAAAAAACTCCTCAGCAAATGAAAAAGAATGGAAATCATAACAAATAGTCTGTCAGACCAGAGTGTGATCAAATTAGATTCAAGATTAAGAAAGTTACTCAAAACTGCACAACTGCATGGAAACTGAACAACCTGCTCCTGAATGACTACTGGGTACATACTAAAAAGAAGGTAGAAATAAAGATGTTCTTTTGAAACCATTGAGAACAAACATACAACATATTAGAATGTCTGGGACCCAGCAAAAGCAGTGTTTAGGTGGAAATTTATAGCACTAAATGTCCATGGAGAAAGTGGGGAAGATCTAAAATTGACACACTAGCATCACAGTTGAAAGAACTGAAGAAGCAAGAGGGAACAAATTCCAAAGCTAGCAGTAAACAAGAAACAACTAAGATTGGAGCAGAACTGGTGGAGATAGAGACAGAAAAATCCTCAAAAAATCAGTGAATCCAGGAGCTGGTTTTCTGAAAATATTAACAAAATAGGTGGACCACTAGCAAGACTAACAAAGAAGAAAAGTCAGAAGAATTAAATAGACAAAATAAAAAAGTATACATGGCATATCACCACTGATCCCACAGAAACACAACTACCATCAGAGAATATTATAAACACCTCTATGCAAATAAGCTAGGAAATCTAGAAGAAATGGATAAATTCCTGGATGCATACAACTTCCCAGGACTAAACCAGGAAGAAGTCAAATCCCTGAATAGACCAATAATGAGTTCTGAAATTGAGGCTGTAATTAATAGCCTACCAACTAAAAAAAGCACAGGACTAGAAAGATTCACAGCTGAATTCTGCCAGAGGTACAAACAATAGCTGGTACCATTCCTTCTGAAACTATTCCAAACAATGGAAAAAGAAGGAACCCTTCTTAACTAATTTTATGAAGCTAGCATCATCCTGATACCAAAACGTGGCTGAGACACAACAGAAAAATAAAATTTCAGGCAAATATCCCTGATGAACATTGATGTGAAAGTCTTCAGTAAAATACTGGCAAACCGAATCCAGCAGCACATCAAAAAGTTTATACACCATGATCAAATCAACTTCATCAATGGGATGGAAGACTGAATCAACATATGAAAATCAATAAATGTTATCCATCACATAAACAGAATGAAAAAAAGCCACATGATTATCTAAATAGATGCAGAAAAGGCATTCAAAAACATTCAACATCCCTTCATGCTAAAAATTCTCAATAAAGTAGGTATTGATGGAATATATCTCTAATAAGAGCTATTTGTGATAAAGCCATAGTAAATATCATACTAACTGGGCACAAGCTGGAAGCATTCCCTTTGAAAACTAGCACAAGACAAGGATGCACTTTGTCACCACTCCTATTCAACATAGTATTGGAAGTTGTGGCCAGGGCAATCGGGCAAGAGAAAGAAAGAGAGTGTATTCAAATAGGAAGAGAGCAGTCAAATTGTCTCTTTACAGATGACATGGGAGTATATTTAGAAAACCCCATTGTCTCAGTCCCAAAACCTCCTTAAGCTGTTAAGCAACTTTAGCAAAGTCTCAGGATACAAAATCAAGGCAGAAAAATCACAAGCATTCCTATATCCCAATAATAGACAAACAGAGAACCATAGCATGAGTTAACTTCCATTCACAATTGCTACAAAGAGAATAAAATACCTAGGAATACGACTTAAAAGGGATGTGAAGGACCTCTTCAAGGAGAGCTACAAACCACTGTTGAAGGAAATAAGAGAGGACACAAACAATTGGAAAAACATTGCGTGCTCATGGATTGGAAGAATCAATATTGTGAAAATGGCCATACTGCCCAAAGTAATTTATAGAATCAATGCTATCCCCATCAAGCTACTCTGACTTTCTTCACAGAATTAGACAAAACTACCTTACATTTCGTATGGAACCGAAAAAGAACTTGTATAGCTAACACCATCGTAAGCAAAATGAACAAAGCCGGAGGCATCATGTTAACTGACTTCAAATTATACTACAAGGCCCCAGGAACCAAAACAGCATGGTACTGGCACCAAAACAGATACATATATATATATTTCATGGGGATCATTGATGAAAAGTCAGGAAACCATAAATACTGGAGAGAATTTGTAGAAATAGGAGTGCTTTTTATTATTATTATTATTATTATTATTATTATTATTATATTATTATTATACTTTAAGTTCTAGGGTACATGTGCATAACGTGCAGGTTTGTTACATATGTATACTTGTGCCAGGTTGCTGTGCTGCACCCATCAACTCGTCAGCACCCATCAACTCGTCATTTACATCAGGTATAACTCCCAATGCAATCCCTCCCCGCTCCTCCCTCCCCATGATAGGCCCCGGTGTGTGATGTTCCCCTTCCCGAGTCCAAGTTATCTCATTGTTCAGTTCCCACCTATGAGTGAGAACATCCTTTGTAGGGACATGGATGCAGCAGGAGTGCTTTTACACTGCTGTTGGGAGTATAAATTAGTATAACCATTGTGAAAGACAGTGTAGCAATTTCTCAGGGATCTAGAACCAGAAATACTGTTCAACCCAGCCATCCCATTACTGTGTACATATCCAAAGGATTATAAATCATTCTACCATAAAGACACATGCACACATATATTTATTACAGCAGTATTCACAACAGCAAAGGGAACCAACCCAAATGCCCATGAATGATAAACTGGATAAAGAAAAAGTGGCACATATACACCATGGAATACCATTAAAAGGAATGAGTTCATGTCCTTTGCATGGACATGGATGAAGCTGGAAATCATCATTCTCAGCAAACTAACGCTGGAACAGAACACCAAACACCAAATGTTCCCACTCATAAGTGGGAGCTGAGCAATGAGAAGACATGGAGACAGGGAGGGTAATATCACACACCAGGACTTGTCATGGGTGGGGAATTAGGGGAGGGATAACATTAGGAGAAATGCCTTATGAGCTACCCTCATCCACCTAATAAATCCACCTAACGTGGATGCCTAACCTCAGCTGAGAAGGGTAGGCAGTGCCCCTGGGCGATGCTGGCTTTCTGAGAAGGCCTATGCTCTCCTGCACATTGGTCCAAAGCTGACCAACTTTCTGGGTAGAGTTCCTTTACATTCTGCAGAAAACCCTTCTGTGGTGCCTTAACATTGGATGGGAATACTTAAGTTATTTTGGATTCTGGGCTTTGTTAGTCATGTTTTGGTAAACCAAGCATTCTGTTTTCGCTGGTGAATGAGTAGGCATCGTTTTTGTTCTTAAGTTTTGCAAACCTAGGGGGAGGGGGAAATCAGTGCAATGTCTTATGGAATTTTTTTTTAATAAGAGATAGCAGCTTGGAAGCAACTGTGTACTGAGTCTAAGATATTTTTTTTACCCCCTGCATTTGTTCTTATATCATATATATGCACAGAAGAATGGAATTATTTAGCATTTAGTTAGTTGTAATTAAGTCCTCTAAATTGACTACTATTTTATTCGGTATATTTTCTTCTCAATTACTTGGAAAATTTAAACCTTCCTCGGGGAATGCTTAGTCTTTCACTTGTCCTTTTAGTGGTAATTGATTGGCTTCTTCAAATTATGCTATTCTGGGAAGAAGATTAACAAATAAAATCTGGCAAAGCAATAGGCAAATGCTGTCTGGTAAATGAATAGAAGAACACACTATGTCCAGGGATATGTATCTTCACTAATTTCTTACCTTTCAAAAGTTGAAGATTCATAATCAAAGTAAATTTTAAAATGGGAAACTTGCCAAGTAGAGATTTTAAAGTTCATAAAAGTTTTTTTGATCACTTTTATTGTGAGTATTTGCATTTAGCCTTTTATAATCATTAGTTAAAAATGTCAACTATTTAATTATTTTGTTAAGATATCATAGGTTGCAACTTTCAATGTTTAAGCCAGATACTTACTTAAAAATCAGTGAATGAACTTAGAAGGGCAAATTGTCACATATTATTTTATATTTGAAATATTAGGTTATAGTTTAAACATTATATTTAAAGTGCAGCTAGAATACTGAGCACATTTTGCTGACACTCTGTTTTCAGGTGTTTTTAAAAAATCACTATTTATATGGTTAAGTCTTAGAATAACTCTCTGAAATGATGTGGGATCAACCATTTAAAAAATAATTAAAAGATATAAAATAGTATCCCTTTTAATCTCATGAGTTGGGATTCCTTGAATATCTAGCCAGAAAATTACTAATTTTAGGAAACATTCTATTTAATCTCATTATCTTTCAAAGGCAGTGGACTTTTGCAGTCATTTTCAACAGCAATGCCATCTTGTTTTTGTGTTCATTGATCTTATGTCTCAAGAAGAAATTACAATATTACTTTTTTGGTATTTAAAAGGTTAAACTACTTTGGAAATAAATGTCAAAATGATTTGACTTTTCAGAGCTTAGAAAGCAAACTCTAGCATTAATAGCATTTGCTTTTTTTTTTTCCTACAAATGTTTTCATCTAGATGCTTATAGATAATCTTTTCAATTGATTTATTTCTGATGTCCTCTTTATTTGGAAATGTAGTCATGCACATATAATGGACACTTTCTAGCAGCCTGATTTCATTCCTCCTGTACACTTATTTATTTGTTTATTTGTTTATTTATTTGAAATGGAATCTTATTCTGTCATCAAAATGGAATGCAGGGGTGCGATCTTGGCTCACTGCAACCTCTGCCTCCTGTGTTCAAGTAATTCTCCTGGCTCAGTCTTCTGAGTAGCTGGGACTACAGATGCCTGCAGCATGCACAGCTAATTTTTGTATTTCTAATAGAGACGGGATTTCACCATGTTGGCCAGGATAGTCTCGATCTTATGACTTTGTGATCTGCCTGCCTTGGCCTCCGAGAGAGTTGGATTACAGGTATGGGCCACCTTGCCCAGCTGCTGTTTAATTCTTAACTAGCATTCCAGAGGGAGCAGTCACATTTGTTTTTCCCTACTTTCTACTCCTTCATCACCATGTACAAGTCATCAGCTGTAACACCTAATCACAAACTTAATGATGTGAAGAACACTCATTAATAAACATGGTTCTGGAGGCCACTTTCTGAAAATAACCTGATGGAGCTAAGTGTCAGCAAAGCTCCTTCCCTTGGAAGACTCCAAGGGAGAATCTATCTCCTTTTTTTTTCCACCTTGGAGGCTACCTGCGTTCCTTAGCTGTTGCAGCAGATCCCATCTCTCTGTCTGATTCTGACCCTATGCCTCCCTCTTATAAGTGCCCTTGTAATGCCATGGGGCTTGCCTAGCTAATCCAGGGTCATCTCTTCATCTCAACATCCTTAACTTAATCACATCTGCAAAGTCCCTTTGCCATGAAAGATCACATATTCACAGACTCTGGGGATTAAGATGTGGACTGCTTTGGGGATAGTGCATTATTCAACCTCAGCATGGTACGATTGTGTGATTGATGCATCTCAGGGGTCATCTTAACTGGCCTCTGCAACATCTTGCTGCTTCTTGACACTTTTACTGGGATGCCTTCCTCAACATCTTTGACAACACTCTTATTTACTCTTTTTCTCCCTAATGGCTGCTTTTCACTTTACTTTCCTTCTTCCCTTGTCTCTTTCCGTTATCCTTGCTGCATCCCCCTTGAGAATTCCATCCTACATTGAATACTTGATACAAGGTATTTTTGGAATTTTATTATGTGTGACCAAAGACTGATGTCTAGTGAAATGGTCTTAGGTGATTTGTCCTTGAATTCCCTTTTTCTATCCCATTTCATGACATCCGTGTACATACCCTGTGTCCCAGACATGTCGAAGGATACAGAACGTTTTGGAACTAGCAGTGTTCAGTCACTGTTATTGCTACCTTCCTCCCTTGCCTGACTTTTCTCCCTGCAGTGGAGGTCCTAATGATTCCACATTTACCTGAAGTCATTTCTAAAGGGAGCCTTCCATGACCTGCTCCCACTCTATAATCATGTATCCAAGAGGGCACAACCATTATAACTTTCTCTCCTCTTTTGTTAACTTAAATGTCTTAGTTTTGTACCAGACTAAAAAAAAAAAAAAACCTTATTACAGTAAATACCTTATGTTACTATAATCACCATGTCATCTAATGGTATACTGCTATGGTTTGAATATCCCCTCCAAAACTTATGTTGAAACCTACTTCCCAGTGTGGCAGTATTAAGAGGTGGGCCTTTAAGAGGTGATTATATCAAAGATTAATGGATTAATGTGTAAAAGGATTCATTGGTTGAGAAGAAGAGAGACCTGAAGTAAAACTGAGCCCTTTGGCTATGTGTTAACATGGGCCACCTCAGGAATCAGCAGAGAATCTCACCAGAAGCAGCCCCTTGACCTTGGACTTCTCAGCCCCCAGAACTTTAAGAAATGAATTCATTTTTCTTCATAAATTACTCAATTTCAGATGTTCTCTTATAAGCAGCAGGAAACAGGACTACTAAGATACACCATCAAAAAGTAATTATTAAATTAATAATATTACCATAAAATCATAGTAGTTAAATCTATGTTTAGAGATAGTTTCACTCCTTTTTAGTCTTAACACTTTTAAATCTATGTATTCATGTTAGTTTCATGGTGTGAACGTCTGTGTGCATAGGTAAAATTATAGTGTAATAGATTACTAAAGTAGTCATGAACCAGTTGAGGGTTCTTTGTACCACCACTAAAATTTATTTACATCCACACACACTTGTCAAAAGAGGTAGAGAGTTTCAGATGTCGTGAACTATACTCATTCCCCACAGGCCTACCCTTATATTTCTGATAGCAGTTGATATACCAGGGAAATTGACAATTAAGTTCCATCCTAAGCAGAGAGATTTAGAGTTGCTGTCACTCAGAGGGAGAGAAGCAAAATATTGGTGCCTCTGAATGCAATATTGTTTTTCCCCAAAGAATGCTTTATCTTCATTTTACTTAAAGGAAAAAGCAGGGCAGGGTGATGGAAATGAACTGTGTCTGTGGATATAACTCTGCTTCAGGGAAGATACTAAAGGGTAATGATTTGAAAATAGCATCAATAGATGAAAGTTAACGTTAAAAAAAAAAAAAGCTGTCAGTAGTTTAGGCCTTCCAAAAGTCCCGGTGAGAGTGGCTTAACTGGTGTTTATAGCAACTGTGAGACAGTTTTTCTTTGTACGGTTCTGCTTCTACTTTCTATGTTTATAAACAAGGAACAAATGCATTCAGTGCTAGTTACCTAGAATGAACTTTCATATCCAACATTACATTTGAATGTTGAATGTTGTATTCATCTGTTCTTGCATTGCTAAATGAAATGCTTGAGGCTGGGTAATTTATAAAGGAAAGAGGTTTAATTGGTTCATGGTTCTGCAGGATGTACAGGAAGTATGGTGGCTTTTGTTTCTGGAGAGTCCTCAGCAAAATTACAATCTTGGTGGAAGGTAAAGGGGGAGCAAGCTGTCTCACATGCTCGGAGCAGGAGGAAGAGAGAGAGAGGGTCAAGGTGCTGCAGACTTTTAAACAACCAGATCTCATGAGAACTCACTCACTGTACATTGGCCCCAAGGGGGACTGATGCTAAACCATTCATGGAAACTCCACCTCCATCATCCAGTCTCCTCCCACCAGGCCCCACCTCCATTAGTTTGGATTACAATTTAACAAAAGATTTGGATAGGGACAAATTTTCACCTTAATTTGTATTTTGGTACAGTTTCATAGGAAAGATTTAGGTTGATGTTCTCTCACATGAAAATTCACTTAGAGCTTTTACTTGCTTGTTACTTGTTTTAAAGCCTTTCTAACTGAACCAATTTACTAAGGGCATATATTTAATTTTTATTGGCAAAATATGGTAAAGGTACTAAAACGTAGGAAAGATCTTACTGCTTTGATAATAATTTATTAGTTGTTTAATTTTAGCACCCACTGCTTGCTAACCATCCTTGTCTTCAGCATCATTAGAAGACAGGAAGGAGTAAGGAAATGTGCCTATGAAAAAACAGATGCTATAGCATCCCACATCACAGTCACATAAGCCATGAATAGGCCGCCTGCTTCTCTGTCTTCTTTTTGAAAGTGAGTTGCACTCTAGCTTTGGTGGTGTCCTTGTAACTTTGGAATGGCCATCTGGTCTTCTCCCCCTCCAACTGCTAGATCTGAGAGATTGGGCTGCAGGTGGCAAATTATCAATATTGATAAAACTAAAAGCAATGACAGCCATATAATATGGTGTGAAATCTATATAGACCAGATTGTGAAATCATGGTCAGCACATACTCATCCAATTCTCAGACCAAGGCACACCATGAAATTCTGACATTTAGGTTTCCCTCCTCTTAGGAATTGCACCAAAATTACCTATGTAGAACTATTCTAAATTTTAACCTACTATCATTTTCAAAAATGACTTACTCATTGTTCTGATACTCATTGGAGCAGGTTGATATGCCAGAAAATTCTAGCCCTATGCAACTGGAGTGATCTTGATGCTAAGGCAATATGACCGAACGCCTTTTTCTTTCCGTTTGGCTATATGAAAATTTTCTAACTTTTGTCAACAAAATATGACTCATTTTCCTCATGATGGTGTTTGAAAATGAGTTGATGGGTATTTTTCAGTTATTAGTGGATATGAGCTCTCTTAGTTCAGACCTTCGAAAACTTGTGTTTGATGTTGTAATTTTGTAAATTATCTCAATGAATGCATATATGCATATACACATATGCACATCTAAAAGATCAACATATGCTTAGAATTTATTTTATTTAATTAATTTATTTATGTTGTCACTGTCTTGTTCTGTTGCTCAGGTTGGAGTGTAGGAGTACGATCATAGTACAATCATAGCTCACTGCAGCTTTTGAGCTCCTGGGCTCAAGCGATCTTCCGACCTCACACCTCAGCCTCCCCTGAGACCACAGGCATGTACCACCACAGCCAACTGATTTAAAATCTGTTTTTTGTATGGACGCAGTTCCCTTGTTATTCAGGCTGGTCTCAAACTTCTGGCGTCTAGTGGTCCTCCTGCTCCAACTTCCTGAGAGTACAGGCTTGAGCCATCATTCCTGGCCACTTGCTATTTCTATATTTTACCTTTAGCATAAGTCCATGAAAGAAATATACTTCTCATAGTTTCTTAAACTGTGCACATGATGATGTTGAAGGATCTGCACGATGGTTATGATGGTTGCTGTCATTGCACTACAGTACTTTAAAAAAATACTTGAAATGTTCATTGCTCACTAGAATAGTTATACAGGCATTTGTTGCTTTAGAATTTGGAAACTTCTTTTTATATTCATGGTTGTATTTCATTCTGCCAGCAGGTTAGGCCGATTCATCTTGTCTCACTTTCCAGTGGTAGTAACAGTTGTGAGGAATTGAAGTAGTTCTTGGAAAATCACTGTGGTTTGCCCTCCAGGGTTTTCTTGTCCTCTGAGTACAAAATTATCATAATACATGCCATCTTCCCACAAGAAGTTTAGAGTGTGAAAAGTCATATATATGGGATCCACATCTACTCAAACCAAAACACACTGAGTCAGGTATCAGAGCTCAGTAGGTGAGCATGATGGTTTTTAATTATTCTAAATTACTTCATATAATCAATATACACTAACTGCCTTTGTTATGATGATAGCCATAATTTTTGGAGTCACAAGCTTTAAACTTTTGTCTAACTAAAAGATGGATATCTGCATTTTATATTAGGTAGTCTGGAAGCCATAGTAGTGTTAGAGAGCCCATAGAGAATGTTTTAGTCCATTTGGATTGCTGTAAGGAAATACAATAGACTGTATGACTTATAAACAACAGACATTTATTGCTGAGTTCTGGAGGCTGGGAGTCCAAGATCAAGGTGTGACAGATTCGGTGTCTAGTGAGGACATACATCCTGGTTTGTAGATCATGCCTATTGGTTGTATCCTCATGTGGTGGGAGGGATAAGGGAGCTCTCTGAGTTCCCTTTTATGAGGGAACCAATCCCATTCATGAGGCTCCAACCTCATTACCTCATCACCTCCCAAGGGCCTCACCTCCTGATACCATCATCTTGGGGGTCATGATTTCAATATAGGAATTTGGAACTACACAACAATTCAGATCATATCAGGGAGAGAGAGATGAGACTTGCCCAACTCCATAAAGCTGTTTAAATATTTTCAGTTCCAGTCCTATTTCTATTTTTGATGTGAGTTATGAACTTTATTGATTCCGCCTCATATTTTTGAAAATGTTCTAAAGCCCTCATGATTAATGTTAAACCTTTCCCATTCAAATGACATGATTATTTTGTGTGAGTAATGTGTTGCTATTTGACAAATGAGTACAACTATAAATAAATCTTGATCATATAGATGTAGGAAATAAATACACCTGTCAAGATATACTACAATGCGTTTGTAATCAAAACATTGATGGGGCTGGCGCGGTGGCTCACGCTTGTAATCCCAGAACTTTGGGAGGCTGAGACAGGTGGATCACTTGAGGTCAGGAATTTCAGACTAGCCCTTCCAACATGGTTAAGTCGCTAAATTTTTAGTCTCTACTAAAATACAAAAATCAGCTAGGCATATTTGTGCATGCCTGTAATCTGAGCTACTCTGGAGGCTGAGGCTGGAGAATCTCTTGAGCCCAGAATGCAGAGGTTGCAGTGAGCCAAGATGGTGTCACTGCACTCTAACTGGGCACCAGAGTGAGACTCCATCTCAAACACAAAACAAACAAACAAAAAACGATGCATAGAATAGGATATTATTTAAATGAAAACTGTAAGGGGAGTGGTATGCTTTCAAATGTCATTACACACAGTCTAATATTTTCCCTTTCACTCTGCCACTCTACCTGCTAATTTGCTTCCTTCATTCAGACTTACCTATTTGGTTATTAGTTATAATATAGGTTGACAATTATGCAGCTTTTCTTCTTTACTAGGACCTGTTCCAAGTACTTTTTATGTTGACTCATTGGTCTCAACTACTGTTCCCCATAGTTATCATTAGTATTAGTTTCCTATCTGTGCTGTGGTAACAAGTTACTACAGACCTAGTGGTTTCATACAGTTCTAGCATTCAGAAATCCAAAATGAGACTTAGGAGGCTAAAATCAT